>NC_056522.1:11620426-11667060 GCF_019175285.1 Sceloporus undulatus
GTTTAGAAAAAGAAGAGGGAAGGACATTCTTCATTCTTTTTGTTTTGCTTACATGTACCTCTAATGGGTGCATCTAAGACTCTATGTTACTGTTTTCTGCTATTTTGCAGAGTAACCGACAGAGTTACTTTCTGTTACTTTGCAGAGTGACCATTAGGTTATGACTTCAGAGCATGATCTATCTCACCAAAAAAGTGGAAGATGAAGATTGAGATTTCCATACAATTGGTATGTATTGTTCCATATGTAGGAATGCAAATTAAGAAATAAATGCCTATAATTTAACTACAGATTATGTCTCCCTTATCTGAAATGCTTGGGACCGGAGGTGTTTTGGATTTTGGATATTTCTCCCCATTTTGGAATACC
Organism: Sceloporus undulatus; assembly: GCF_019175285.1. Taxonomy (NCBI): domain Eukaryota; kingdom Metazoa; phylum Chordata; class Lepidosauria; order Squamata; family Phrynosomatidae; genus Sceloporus; species Sceloporus undulatus. The sequence goes on from NC_056522.1 coordinate 11,620,796, forward strand.
TGTATTTTCATATACATACATAATGAGGTATCTTGGAGACACAAGTCTAAACACAAAATTAATTTATGTTTCATATACACCTTATACACATATTCTGAAGGTAATTTTACCCAATATTTTTTAACAGTTTTGCTCATGAAACAAAGTCTGTGTACACTGAACCACCAGAAAGCAAAGGTATTGCTATCTCAGCCACCCATGAAAACGTTTTGGTTTTTGGATTTTTTTTTATTTTTTATTTTTTTTATTTTTTTGAATTCCAGGTAAGGGAGAATCAACCTGTTGTGTAACGTATCAAACAAAGACAACACATCTCACCATTATGAGGAAGACTGTGATCAGGTCACAGTGGTTACTGGTGGGTTCCCTGTTGGAGGGATGGGGAAATTTGCTCTTGAATCTGAGGTTTAAATGAGCCATCGAACGTGTGGTATCCATATTGCAAATAGAGTTCACCACCTTGGAGAGATCCTCTATGCTAAACTATGGAGCACAATCTCCACCCCATAGAAGCCACCAGTTGCCAAGACCAGGCGTTCCTATCTCTCCTGCCTGCCAACTGCAGAAGTTAATGTTATACACCAGTGCATCGCAAACTTTGATCCTCCATTTTTGTTGGACTTCAATTCGAGAATCCCCAGCCAACTTATTGAACAGTCAGGAATTATGGAAGTTGAAACCCAAATCATCTGGAGGACCAAAGGCTGGGAACCATTACTATAAACCAATGAATTGTTCCTGAAGAAGGCAGAGGTCAAATATCTCAGGAGCGATGACTTAGGGTCCCTTCAGGATTTGTCAAAAGGTCGTCTTTCTTAATTAAATGATAATATGAAGCAGCCCTTAGTTCTCCCATAAACATAGAACTAATGCTACCACAGCATAGGCCTGAGAAGAATATTTCATTCCCAAGGTGTTTTTTTTTAAATGGGTTTCCCAGCAGATGGGAAATTTTGGGAAGAATAATAGACCAGTGAGATTTTTGTAGATTTTTCTCCCAGTACAGTTTGAGTAACTCTTATAGAAAATACTTGGAACCAGAAGTCTTTTGGCTTTTGGCTTTTTTTTAAAAAAAATATATTTGCATATACATAACAAGATAGTTTGAAGATGGAACCCATGTCTAAACATGAAATTCACATATACACATAGCCAGAGGGTAATATCATACCCAATATTTTTTAATGATTTTGTGCATAAAACAAACTTTGTGTACACTGAACTGTCAGAAAGAAAAGCTATCACTGTCTCAGCTGCCCACTTGGGCAATTTTGAAATATCTTGGATTTCAGAATTCCAGATAAGAAAGACTTGATCTGTAGTCAAATATCTTGAAGTGTTGTGCAGCAGTCCAGAATTTTTCAATACAGGGAGAATAGTAAGAATGCATATGCATTATCTCTCGCAGTGGGGAGAAAACTATCATAATTATTTGTCCTCACAGGTAAGCATGACATATTTGAAGATTTACAACCTTAACATCAAAGAAATGGGATGAGATGTTGCAAAAGGACAAAATAAGACATAGGACTGGAGAAGAACAAAGGAAGTGGAGCACATTACAGTGCGGTCGATAACATAGAAAGAGCAACAACAAGGTGGACCTGGCCCTCCGCTGAGTGTTTTGACATCTTCTGAACTTGCAAGTTGGCAATAAAATCTTACCTGTCACTAAGACAAACTGGAAATGCTAAGTCCTTGGTCTCTTTGGTTATTGACCATTTGACTCTCTTATTTATTACCAGGGTTTCTCATTTCTTCCCTGCCAGTAAAATAAACTAATTCCACAGTCAAACAACTCACTTAAAATACTTGGATACATTTCTTGGGGGAAAAGTAGACACAAAGCTAGTTAAAGTAATCCTTGCACAGCATTAGAATATAGATGCCTGGAAAACAAACAACCCAGCTTTGATCTACTTCAGTTTCAACAAGGGTAAATTAGGAACAGAGCTTAGAAAAGTTACTTTTTTGAATGGCCACTTCCAGGAGCTCATTGCCACACTGGTTGGGGAATCCTGGGAGCTATAGTTCAAAAAATAGCTCTTCCAGGCTCTGGCAAGGAGTGCACCATTTCTGACCTGTCATGCTCAATATAGTTCATCACATAGCATGAATCTAGGTAGAGGTACAAGGAATAACCTAGGCTCTTTCACAGCACACAGTTGTAGCACTATGATTCCATTTTAGGTATTATGGTTCCATCCTATGGATTTCTGACATTGCATTTTAAGGAGGGGTATTTAGAATTCTCAGCAAAATTCCACAGGATGCAGCCATGGCAGTTAAAGTGGAATCATACTGCTATAATTATGCAGAGTGAATGGGCCCCATGTTTTCCTATCTACCTGGTAAAGGAAAAGACCCTGATAAGCCACAGTACATGGCTGATGTGTGGTATTCAGCATGATGGGTTGGAAATAGGGTTGGATGGAAATTTTGTTTCCATTTGTTTGTGTGACACACACACACACACACACACACACACACACACACACACACACGGAGGGAGAGGAGGAACCATAACTTGAGATCCCTTTATCCTAGCCAAGAAATTTAAGTACTTGGCTGTTCAAAGCCTGAGTTTGAATTCTTGCATATTCCACCATGTTTGTGCTGAACTAGACTTGGCACCACCATTTTGGAGAGTCTTCTAAACCTTCAGCATCTATGGGGCAGACAGGTACAACAGGGCCCTTTTTATGCTGCAGGTAGCTGTTCCTGTTGAATTTGGTAGGTACAAATGACAGATAATTTCATTCCCTTTCATTTTTGAAAAATGTCGAGGGGGGAATCACTAATTGCATATTGAGGATGGAATGGATTTGGTGATTGGAATTCAGTAAGGGACTTGCATCTTCATAATTGGACTTATGTCTGCAGGAACTGAGCAGTTTTATTTTTATTTATTTATTTACAGTTTTATTTTTATTTATTTAATTTTACTTTTATTTACTATTATTTATTTATATCCCACCTTTCGCCCACAATGGGATCGACAATGTCTGTATTCAGCAAGGAGCTGCCAGAGTGTTACAACGTAGGGGAGCCAGCAAAATAAGCATTGCACATTGGGACCGATTTACATTGGGAACAATGTGCATTGGATAGTGGCTAGGGAGTGCTGATGTTCAAAGGTAGATCCTGATAGGACACTCAGGGCAGTGCCCTGATACAGATCTTCACAATTCACTAATAGGGTTTAGAATCATAGAATCATAGAGTTGGAAGAGACCACAAGGGCCATCCAGTCCAACCTCCTGCCATGCAGGAAATCCAAATCAAGCATCCCCGACAGATGGCCATCCAGCCTTCGTTTGCCCTGGTGGCACAGTGGTTAAATGCCTGTACTGCAGCCATTCACTCAAAACCACAAGGTTGCGAGTTCAAGACCAGCAAAAGGGCCCAAGCTCAACTCAGGCTTGCATCCTTCCGAGGTCGCTAAAATGAGTACCCAGACTGTTGGGGGCAAATTAGCTTACTTGCTAATTAGCTTACTTGCTGTTTACTGCTATGATCTTTGGAATAGCAGTATATAAATAAACAAATTATTATTATTATTATTATTATTATTATTATTATTATTATTAGTGAATTTATGCTTTATAGAATCACAGAATCGTAGAGCTGGAAGAGACCACAAGGGGTATTAGCTGCTCTTCCTAATTTGGTGTCATCTGCAAATTTGATAAATATGCCCCCAATTCTGTTATCCAAGTAATTGATAAAGATGTTGAATAGCACTGGGCCCAGGACAGAGCCCTGTGGGACCCCACTGGTCACTTCTCTCCAGGATGAAAAGGAACCATTGTTGAGCACCCTTTGGGTTCGGCCAGTCAATCAATTACAAATCCATGTAACAGTTGCTGTGTCTAGCCCACATTTTACAAGCTTGTTTGCAAGAATGTCATGGGGAACCTTGTTGAATGCCTTACTGAAATCAAGATATACTATATCCACAGCATTCCCTTCATCTACCAAGCTGGTAATTTTTATCAAAAAAAGGGATTAGATTTGTCTGGCATGACTTGTTTCTCTGAAACCCATGTTGACTTTTTGTGATTATGGAATTGTCTTCTAGATGTTCACACAGCAAAAAGAGGCAATGCAGGTATAGGCTGCCTCAAAAGAACAATAATGTCCGTATCAAAGCAATTTGTAGTACTTCTCTATTCTGCTTTAACCGAAGCTCCCTTGAGTTCAGGAAACTTCAGTTTAAGAAGGATATTGACAAGATGGAGTGTGCCCAGAGGCAGACAATCTCCAGTATTTATCCATTCTTTCCAAAGTACTTGGTCCAATTTTCATATTGAAAAATAGGAACATGAATTAGTTATGTTGGACTACACATGCTATAATGTTACAAAATTAGGACATACATGGCACAGTGGTTCCCTGGTATCTTATAGCGTTTGATTCCAGAATCCTGCATGGATACCGAAATCCATGGATGATCAAGTCTGATTACATACAATGGCATAGTAAAGTGGTGTCCCTTATATAAAAAAGGAAAATTAAGGTTTGCTTTGTGGATTTTAAAAATATATTTTCAAGCCATGGTTGGTTGAATTCGTGGATGCAGAATCTGTGGATATGGAGGGCAGACTGTAAAGACATTTGAATTCTCCAGAATTCAGAGGAAAGAAAACTCTGGATAGAATACTCACATTTCTCTCTCTCTCCAAAACTGAAAAAACCTGAGAAAAACACCAACAACATGGTCCAGAGCTACCCAGAGCTATGAAAGTTACTTTCTGGGCTATTAGTCTCCCAGCAAGAATGTGAATTCTGGGGTTTGTAGTTCAAAAAGCAACTTTCCCCAGCAATAACCCAGTCCTATGCAGGTTTACACAGTACATTGTTCCACAGAGGTCAGTGAGGCATGTTTCCAAGTGAGTGTGGACAGGTTTACACCCTTCAGGGTTTACTATTTGTAGGATATTTTTTCCTGTGGTGTCCACCACAGAACTGAATTTCCCATCACACCTTGTTTTTTTGGAAGGTCTCTCTAGGATAACTCAGTTGATATCACAGCTGTTCACCACAAAAGCAGGAGTTCCTGTTTTCTGCTTTGTTCGTTTCTGGTGCAACATCAGTAAGACATTTCATGGCTTCCTCATTTATAGTATTTTGAAGCGGGGGGTGGGGGGGATGTCTTCTACTAAATAGCACTCTGGCAAGTTTTCTTCATCATACATTCACTACAATATTTTTCAGTGTCTGGGGTTAAGCTGTTGAATGTTGTGTGTGATTTTATTTGATTTACTTACTATCCAACTTTCCTCCGATATGGGACACAAAGTGTCTTAACCTGTAGATTGAAATTAGGTAGTTAAAACAATCTGCAGTACCAAAATTAAAATAAGCATTAGATAGCAATCAAATTAAAATTAATTTAAAATACTTTTTAAAACATTAAAAAACGTTACATGTTAGGAAACAGCACCCTAGCAACACATCCTTTTACAGTCAGAAGTCCTGTTGAAATAAGATGATCTTTGGTCCAAAACATACTGCAGAAATAATCCCGTTTGAGACCACTTTAACTGCCCTGGCTCAATGCTACAGAATTCTGGGAACCGTAGTTTAGTGAGAAATTTAGCCTTCTTTGTCTTCTTAGAAAAGACATTCCTGGAAATTCCATGGCAACTTGGGGAGTTAAATGGACTCATATTAAGGGCTGTTTACTCCAAGATTGGGCCAGATCTACCAGATCCATGTCCAGTCTGCCAGGGTCTGGCCCGATCCTGGACCCAGGTTTTTGGCCTGCTTAGTCTAAACAAGGTGATGCAAGGTTGGGGGAATATGGGCTTTTGGACTTGTATGGACAGCCCCTGAGAAGGCTTTCTCCCATGTTCTCACCAAATAGACCTATGATGATGGTGCAACTGAGAAAAAGCATTCCCCTGAAGCCCTTAAAACCCAGGCAGGCTCATATGCAGTCTTTCAGATTGTCTGAACCTATGCTGTATGAGCTATTTGTGTGAAGGGGGAAATTTATAAGTGTTGAATAAAATGATAAATTTTCAGGCAGCATCAAAGCATTCTTCATTATTGTCTGAAAAACAAATATATAATAGCCTTTTTCACATCCCTGTTAAGGGATATGTAGAATGATGCAGGGGCAGAGGGAATTGCAGCCACTGTTACTGACAATGTTTTACTTGTTTTAATATCCCAGCAGGAACTCTACACATCATAACTTGCTTTTGTTAAAACTTTATAAAAACTCTGGAATGTATTTGTTTGCAGTGTTCATCGCTCATTTACCAATCTCAGGTTTTCACAACAACTTTGCAACATTTCTTAAAACAGTAAATTTCCCCCCCTGCAGCCAAGAACCATAGAAGTACAAAGTTGGAAGATACCCCAAGGGTCTTCCAGTCCAAACCCTTGCCATGCAGGAATGCACAAGCAAAACATCCCCAACAGAGGGTCATCCAGCCCGATTTAAAACTTCCAAAGAAGGAGACTCCACCACTTTCTGTGGCAGCATATTCCACTGTTGAACATCTCCTACTGTCAGGAAGTTCTTCCTAATGTTGAGGTGGAATCTCTTTTCCTGTAGTTTGAATCCATTGTTCAAAGTCTTATTCTCAAACAAGTTTGATCCATCCTCAATATGACATTCCTTCAAATATTTAAACAGGGCTATCATATCACCTCTTAACCTTCTTTTCTCCAGGCTAAACATAGCTCCTGTCCAATTCCTCATCCCTAGTTTGTTGTTCTACACAATAATCTGGTTAAATAACTAGACCAAGGTTGGCTGGTGAGCTTCCAGGCTAGGAAGTGAGATTTGAACCCAGGGGCTCTTTCACATTACACAATTATAGCAATATATCCCATTTTAACTGTCCTGGAAACATCTTGTGAAATCCTGGGATTTGTACTTTGGTGAGATATTACAGCTCTCTGGCCAAGAATTCTAAGTATCCCTTCTCAAATTACAAATCCCAGGATCCCATAGAATGTGTAATGATCTCTGGTTTTAGAATAACCAGACCTATACTACAGAGACATAGCCTAGACTAGACTAGATCAACTATTGGCTTGAGCCATGGGGTGAATTTCTTTCATTTTTTTTATGTAGCTCTGACCAGCTCATATAAATGGGAAACTTGCCAATATTATTCTTTTAAAGGAGGAAATCATTTACTTTTGATTGCAGAATACTGGATAAAGCAAAACATTTTCATCTATAAATCAGAGCATAAGAAGAATTGCTCTAATTAGACCAAAGGGCAGTCTTGTCTGGCAGTTACAGAATCAAAGAACAATAGACACTTAGAATTGGAAGAGACTTCAAGGGAAATTCAGTCCAACCGTCTGCCATGCAAGTATACACAATTGAAATATTCCTGAAAGATGACCATCCAACCTCTGTTGAAAGACCTCCAGAGAGTCCATCACCATCTGAGGCAGTCTATTCCACTGTCAGACAACTTGTACAGTAAAGAAGCTCTTCCTAATGTTTAGGTGCAATTTCTTTTCTTGGAATGTGAATCTGTTAATTTTAGTCTCTGGTTTGCTCCATATTCTACATGATATCTCTGCAGATATTTATAATCATGTCATCTCTCAATCTTCTCTTCCTCAAGGTAAACATATCCAGTTTCTTAACTCATCACAAGGCTTGATTTCCAAATCTTTGACCATCTTGGTTATCCTTCTCTGATATGGACTAGTTTGTCAATATCCTTCTTGAATGGTGGGGCACAGAACTGGAAACAGTACTCCAGGTGAGGCCTGACCAAAGCAGAATACAGTGGCACTACTACTTCTGTTGATCTGATCATATACTCCTATTAAATCCCACAAGTAGGCAGAATGCAATTGTATCTTCCCAGTTGTGTTCCTCAGTAACTGATATACAGAGATCTGCTGATTCTGATACTGGAGATAATACATAGCCACCAGAAGTAGTAGCCACAAATACCTTTATCTTCTGTTAATTTCCCTAGCCCCCTACTAATGCTATCCAAGTTCGTGGAGGTAACCATAACTTCTATCAGTGAATTCTAGTGCCTAGTTTGCCCTGAGGGCAGGGAACCGTCTAATTAAAAATAATAATTGTAAGCCGCTCTGATAGCCTTTAGGGCTGAAGGGCAGGGTATAAATACCATGAATAAATAAATAAATAAATAAATGTGTTATGTGAAGGAGCACTTCCTTCTTCTGAGTCTGAATCTTCTACATTTTAGCTTCATTTGATGATCTAGTGTTAGCCACTTTCCATAATGGGAGAAAATTAGCATGCAAATCAATCAATCAATCAATCTTCTGATTGAATGTGAGAACGAGAAAATCCTCATCCATGTTGTCAATGTTTATCATAAAAGGTTACACACGTCTCTTATATCATTTTACACTCCTTCCGCAGCTCACCCTTTTTACTCTAAGATGAAGCTCATCACAGTGGCCAGAAAATGGACATCAGGAAAGGGTGAAAATTTAGCCTAAGAAATTTGCTATTTTGAGCAAAGCACTTTTCATTTCTCTTGTAACTCTGAGGATACTTCAAATTAGCAGGTGCTCCCAAATTTGCGTCAAGCCTAAGCTTGCTAGATGAAATAAGAGACAGGGTTTCTGTAGAATCATAGAGTTGGAAGACCACCTGGGCCATTCAATCCAACCCCATGCCATGCAGGAATACAAAAGCAAACTACTCCCAACAGATGGCTATCCAGCCTCTGTTTAAAAACTCCCAAAGAAGGAGACTCCACCACTCTCCAAGTCAAACAGCTCTTACCATCAGGAAGTTCTTCGCAATGTTTAGGTGAAATCTCTTTTTTCTGTAGTTTGAATCCATTGCTCTGGGTCCTAATCTCCAGAGCAGCAGAAAACAACCTTGATCCATCTTGAAAATGACATCCTTTCCAGTATTTAAACATGGCTACCATGTTTCCTTTTATCCTTCTCTTCTCCAGGCTAAACATAGCCAGCTGACAAAACCACTCCTCGTGTGGCATGGTTTCTAGACCTTTTATCATTTTGGTCACCTTCTTCTGGACATGTTTCTCTGGAGACATAACAAGAGGGAATTTCAGTCTAGAAATATTTGGTATCTATATTCAGTAAAGTCCAGTAGGGCTATTGCAATATTTGCTGGTGATAGAAACAGGAGTGATTGCTCTGGATGATCTTGTACAGTAAAAGAAAAAGAAAACATTTTTATTGTCTTGGGAAATCCATTTTAGCATAGAAAAGCTGACAGACAAAAGAAGTTGACCTACCCAACCCCAGAGATGCTCCCTTTCTCAGACCAAGGGAACAAAGAGAATAATGAACATCTTGAAGAAAGGTTGGGGCCGCAACAGGTAGGAAGAAAGCAAAAGGTCAAAAATAGACCATACAGAGATAGACCAAAGATAGACCATACAGAGAAAGGTGGAGCAAAGGGCAGGCATTATCAAGACACTCCTCTTTCACTAACCACTTTTATAGAGTACAAGTGGTGATGTCTCTTAGTGTCCCTCTTCTACCCCACTATTCAATGGACTAGAGGCTTGTCCTGTGTTTTTTGTGGCTGTCCTCTTTGAAATGTGTGCTCAAGCCAATGCTCAGGGCATAACACTACCCCAGTCCTGACTGTAAAAGTTTCTTGATGCCCTTGTGAAAGCTGCTTGTAACGTGCCAGAGTTGCAAGCAGCACTTTCCAACATAGGTTTATTGTTCCTTGGACAACATTTCCTTAATTAGAAGGCGCATGTTGGAAGGTGATGACGCAAAGAAAAATGTTCTCCTCCCCTGCTGATCTGCTTTCATAAAGACAGAAAAGGAAGCATAAAATAATAACAATCAAAGAAGGAAGAAGGAGTGGAATAATAATAATAAAAGGTTGTTTCTGGAGGTTTCTGATATAACAAGCTGGTCATGACCACAGGCGTGATTTTGTGTCCTTGTTCCAGCCAACCTGGATTAACCCTTCATCTGGCCCGTCCTGCTCTTGATATATGCCATGTGTCACTTGCGGCTGCTACCTCTGGAGTTATGCTTTCTGTCAGATCGCTCAATTAATTATAATTGTCCTGCCTTGAAAAGCATAGCCTTGGGCTGATCAAGAGGTGTGGCCCTTGGAGGGGGTTTACATTTCCAGACCCTTCCTATCAACTCAGAGTCAATCAAGAGAGTCAGCTCATCTATATTTAATTGTGCTTGTGTACCTTCACCCTTTCAAAAGAAGATTGAGGGGCAGAAGAAAAGGCATCGTAATACATCAGATGTTTAACTTGTTTTGAGCAGAGGCAGCAGGTGGATTCATTGTCTTTGAAGGCCTGCATTGCCACAAACAATGGAAAATTTCTTTGAGGGGCTAGCTTTTGCAGAAATGGAAAGGGCCATGCAGTTTTTGGGTGAGATGGTGGCATAGTAGCCATCCCTGTCCAGTGTGACCAGACATCCTCTTTTTCCAGGACATGCCTTACATTTCAACCTTCCATCTAGGAGGACATTCAAAATGTCCTCCATTTTGAGCATGGATTTATAGTTACATTGGTATTTGAGGCTTTTATTTGGTAATGTCCTACATTACCTTGGGAGTGTAGTGGAGTCTCCTTCCTTAGAGGTCTTCAAACAGAGGCTGGATGGCCATCAGTCGGGGATGCTTTGATTTAGTTTTCTGCATGGCAGGGAGTTGGACTGGATGGCCCTTGCGGTCTCTTCCAACTCTATAATTCTATGATTAGATGACACACAGAGATGGATGTTTTTTCAAGGTGAAGAGATGGATGTTTCCATACATCCTAACATAAGCCTCTGATCCAAAGGATCAGATTTTCATATGATAGGTTTAAAACCAGAAGCACAGGAAGAATCCCTGATACATTCTTCTCATAAAACAACACTGTTCCATTAAAATAAAATTGGCCATACAAGCATGACAGTATCTGCACTATGCAGTTGTAGAACTTTGATGTCAATTTTACTTACTATTATGTTTCCTGCCAATCAAATCCTGGGATTTGTAGTTTCAAAAATTAGTCACAAATTGGAAACAGAGTGAAAGAGCTGGGATCTGTTACATACTCCATGCACTCTCCTTCAGGAATTTGATTTAGAAATCCTTTGAAGTTAGACTGAAATTCAAGAGAAGTGGTATGGAAAATAAGAGAAACAAGAGGAGCAATTATGGAACAGAAACGAAGAAAGACTCCTTTCTCAGTTCTCATTGGAGGCCCAAGGAGTTAAGCCTTTGCAAATTCCAATATGATCCTCACTTTCCATCAGAAGTGTAAACTTAAACTTTGGGTACAACATATCATCTAAAATTTCACAGATGAGAATCAGGAGACATAGAATCATAGAATCATAGATTTTGAAGAGACCACAGGGGCCATCCAGTCCAACCCCCTGCCATGCAGGAAATCCCAATCAAAGCATCCCCGACAGATGACCATCCAGCTTCTGCTTAAAGACCTCCAAAGAAGAAGACTCCACTACACTCTGAGAGAGTTTGTTCCACTGTCAAACAGCCCTTACTGTCAGGAAGTTCCTCCTAATGTTGAGGTGGAACCTCTTTTCTTGGAGCTTGCATCCATTGCTCCAGGTCCTAGTCTCTGGAGCAGCAGAAAACAAATCAGCTCCCTCCTCAGTATGACATCCCTTTGAGTATTTAAACAGGGCTATCATATCACCTCTTAACCTTCTCTTCTCCAGGCTAAACATCCCCAGCTCCTTAAGTTGTTCCTCATAGGACATGGTTTCCAGACCTTTCACCATTTTAGTCGCCCTCCTTTGGACACGTTCCAGTTTTTCAACATCCTTTTCAAACTGTGGTGCCCAGAACGAGACATAATATTCCAGGTGGGGCCTGACCAAAGCAGAATAGAGTGGCACTATTGCTTCCCTTGATCTAGATACTATACTTTTAGTGATGCAGCCTAAAATCTCATTGGCCTTGTTAGCTGCGATATCGCACTGTTGATTCATGTTCAACTTGTGGTCTACTTGGACTCCCAGATCCCTTTTACATATAGTCTCGTTCAGCCATGTGTCCCCCATCCTATATCTGTGCATTTTCTGCCCTAAGTGCAGTATCTTACATTTCTCCCTGTTGAAGTTCATTTTGTTAGCTGTGGCCCAACTTTCTAGTTTATTCAGGTCATTTTGAATTTTGATCCTGTCCTCTGGGGTGTTAGCTACTCCTCCTAATTTGGTGTCATCTGCAAATTTGATAAGTATGCCCCCAATTCTGTCATCCATTGATAAAGATGTTGAATAGCACTGGGCCCAGGAAAAAACTCTGTAGGACCCCACTGGTCACTTCTCTCCAGGATGAAAAAGAGCCATTATTGAGCACCCTTTGGGTTTGGCCAGTCAATCAATTACAAATCCATATAACAGTTGTCTTGTCTAGCCCACATTCCACTAGTTTGTTTGCAAGAATGTCATGGGGAACTTTGTCAAAGGCCTTAGTGAAATCAAGATATACTATATCCACAGCATTCCCTTCATCTAACAAGCTGGTAATTTTATCAAAAAAAGAGATCAGATTTGTCTGGCATGACTTGTTTCTCTGAAACCCATGTTGACTTTTTGTGATTATGGAATTGCCTTCTAGATGCTCACAGACTCTCTGTTTAATGATGTGCTCTAGAATCTTTCCTGGGATTGATGTCAGACTAACTGGACGATAATTGTTGGGATCCTCTTTTTTCCTCTTTTTGAAGATGGGGACGTTTGCCCTCCGCCAGTCTGCTGGGATTTCTGTTCTCCAGGAGTTTTCAAAGATTATTGCCAATGGCTCTGATATTACTTTTGCCAGTTCTTTAAATACTCTTGGATGTAGTTCATCTGGTCCTAGAGATCTATATTCCTTTAGATTAACCAGATATTCCTGTACTATCTCTTTGCTTATTCTGTGCTGAAATTCCTCTATTCTTTCCTCCGCTCCATTATCCTCAGGTTGAGCACCCTTTGCCTTTTCTGAGAACACTGAGGCAAAGAAGGTGTTAAGTAATTCTGCCTTTTCTCTGTCTTCTATTAGCATTTTGCCATCTTCTCCACGCAGTGATCCTACCATTTCCTTCTTCTTCCTTTTGCTGTGGACAAATTAAAAAAAAGCCCTTTTTGTTGTTTGTTTAATCTCTCTAGCAAGCCTGAGTTCATTCTGTGCTTTAGCTTTTCTGACTTTATCCCTACATGTGCTTGCTGTGTCTTTGAATTCCTCTTTGGTGATTTCTCTGTTTTTCTATTTCTTATACATGTTCCATTTAAAACTTAGTTCAGTTGAAAGTTCCTTAGTCATCCATCCTGGTTTCTTGAGACATCTCCCATTTTTCTTCCTCATTTGAACTGTTTGAAATTGTGCCTTGAGTATCTCTCCTTTGAGAAACTCCCATCTATCCTGAACTCCCTTCTCTTTTAGTATTCCTGACCATGGGATCACCCCCAGTATTTCTCTAAGTTTACTAAAATCAGCTTTCCTAAAGTCTAGAATGCACGTCTCACTATGCCTGGCTTCTCCTTTCCACTGTATTACAAACTCCAGTTTGTATAACAAACTCCACATGTGGCCAAGCAGCATCAGAGTGTGTTCATAAGTTACTAATGAGGAAGAATACATGAGCTGGCAAAGGCAATAGCAGGTTATTTTTGCCTGAGTCTACTGGGAAGATAAAAATTCTGCCCCTTTGCCTCCTCACATCCCTGCTTGGTTAAATGAGCACATACTACTTGAGACTCAGTGTGGTATAGTGCTTTGAATATTGGACAATTAATCTGGAGGCCAAGGTTTGAATCTCTGCTTGGCCATGGAAACCCATGAGTCACACAAACTCAGCCTTGGAGGGAGCCAAACGCAAACTCCTTCTGAACAAATATGACCAATAAAACCCTATGATTGTTTGCCTTGGGATCACCATGAGTTGAAAATGAATTGAAGGCACTCAACAACAACAAGTGTAATCTGTGTAATCAGAAACCTGATTGCAAAATGGATTTCCTTACCTTTCTTCTCATCACTTTAAACTCCCCATGTCCCATTGAAAGTCTGCTTCAGAAATTTTCCAGTTTTCCTCACCAGACTTTGTGGGTCCATATGGCGCTGAAGAGAATGAAAGAATTACTCCCAGTTCTACTGCAATCCTGTCTGTCAAAACAAAGCAAAACAAAACAAAAAAAAAACCTCATAAGATTTCACTTTTATACTTTCTGAATTTTCTGAAACAATTCAAAATACAATTTTAAATTTTAAAATTCTATATGGAATTGAAACTGAAAAGATATTTTTCAGGTACCCTTTACATTTAGAAATGCATATGTAAACACAGACTTAAAAGCAGGTTTTTGTGTAGATTTTTGTTTCAGATTATTGTTGTTAACTGCCATCATGTTGACTTTAACTCATGGTGACTCTATGAATGAGAGACCTCCAGATCTTTCAGACCATGGCTTCCTTGACTGACTCTATCCATCTGTAATGTGGTCTTCTTCATTTCCTACAGCCTACTGACTTACCAAGCATTATCATATTTTCTAGTGAGTCTGGTCTTCTCAAGAGATATCCAAAGTACAACAGTCTCAGTTTAGTCATCTTGGCTTCTAAGGTTACACAAGATGAAAACAGATGGATGGTTCTACCTCAGTTGGTACCATGGCACTGTCTATCTTGACACTTGTTTTCTGTCTTAGTTTATATTCTCACTTATCTTTACTGGAGTGTGTCTTTCAATTGGTGCCCAGAAATCCCACTGGTGAAATGTTTAATACAGATATGCTGGTGATATTTGTTATGTAGCCTATTAATCTTTCTAGCCTTTCACATTTGGTGGGAATGAGGAACAGGGTCTTCTTAGTGGCTGCTCCCAGATTTCGGAACTCCCTTCCTAGTCCTTGCTCTCCTTCAGCTGAAAAGTAAAAACATGCCTATGCCATCAGGCTTTTAGGAACTGGCTGCAATGGTCTTTTAATCATGTGCTATTTTTAAAAACAATCTTTTAATTAATTTTAAATTGTTTTCATTTTATACCTTGTTTAATGTTTTTAAATAACACAGACATATAATTACTGATCTTTTGTATGTTTTTAGTTTATAGTGATTTTGAGAATTTGTAAATTGCTTTGAGTCCCAGTATCAGGATACAGATGAGATAAAAATGAATAAAATAAAATAAAAAAAACATAACAGTAGTGGTTTGAGTTCTGGACTATGACTCTGGAGATTAGGGCATGCATCCCAGCTCACGGGGTCACCATGGATAAGTCCCATTCTCTCACCCTCAGAGTATGGCAATGGCAACTTCCCTCTGAAGAAACATGCTAAGAAAACCCTGTGATAGGGTTGCCTTGGGGTTGCCATAAGTTGGAAATGACTTGAAGGCACACAACAACATCAACAACAACAACAGTTATACAGAAACTCTGTCCACAAAGACTCTATTGACCAAAGATGGGGAATCTCAGTACAATGGCCAAACTCAATTTTAGAGAAGTTCTAGCAGGGGTAAATATCCCAAAGCAAATGGTTGGAACAAAACACCAATATATTTTAAGTGAAAGATCTTACCTCCTGTAACTAAACCTTAGCAGATGCATTTCAAATTTTTAGCACAGGAAAAGAAATGTACAAAATTTGAAAAAATGCTGTCATGGGTAAGGAGGAGTAGAGTCATCTGGGGAACCCCAGAGGATCAGATTAGGATTCTAGGAAGGGCAGATTTAGTCTTAAGGACTGAGGGTTCTCATCTCTGATACAGACATTACTGGTATCTTGTTGCAATCCTTTTACCATAACAGCAACAGGACAAGATGGCAGGCCATTGTCTGATATGAGACCCAGTGTGGCATACTAGTTTGAGTGTTGGACTACGACTCTGCAGACCAAGGTTCAATTCCCCACTTAGTCATAAAATCTACTGGTGACCTTGGGCAAGTCACATACTCTCAGCCTCAGGGGAAGGCAATGGCAAACCTTCTCTGAACAGATTTTTCCAAGAAAACTCCATGATAGTCTTAGGGTTGCCATAAATCAGAAACAACTTGAAGGCACACAATGACAATCTTGTAGTTCTTACTGAGCCTCTTCATATCTCTTCACATCAGGCCAAAGGGATGAGAATGGAGTAGCAGCAGTAGAACTGTCTGGTTATGATGAAAGATAGAAACAGCAATAGTTTGAATTTGTGGGACTATATTTTGACCACTGTTGGGCAAGAGGCATTTGTGGGTGAGAGGGCACTTTCTCATGGTGGCACAAGGGGTTTTGAGGGGACATGCTGAAGAAAAGTGGAAGCTTTGTGGCTCAACGATACTAAAGAAGGTTTTGGTAATGAAGGGAAACATCTGCCTAAGGAAACAGATGGGCCTAGTGGAGGCTTTGGGGCCGAGCAGGAAGAGGTACAGCTGTGGTTGGAAGGAGGAAACAGAACCAACAGAGAAAGTGGTCAAAATAAGGACATCAAAGCTGCTGGTACATTGTTTTCAAATATGTTACCTTGTATGTTAGCTTCATACATGAGTGATCTTGACCAGACATGAAGTTTCTCATTCTATATTTGCTTGTTCTTTGCTTGATTGGTTATCAGTCATGTTTGTAAAACCCACCTTTCCTTCAAGAACTGTGGGACACTGTCGATGCAATTATTCACTTGCTTTTACTCTCTGCAGCAATGTGACTGTTTTTATATTTCAATATTTTATTGTTTTTTTAAGTACAATAAGAACAGGTTAATCATTGGCCTAGACCCAGATTATGCATTTGTAACTATGATTGTTAATTTTGACCATTCTTTAGAATAATAATTTAGAATAACGGAATCATAGAGTCAGAAAAGACCACAATGGCCATCTGATCCAAATCCTCTACCATGCATTTTTTGACTATGAATCTCAGAATCCCCCAATGAGATTGGAATGCCCATAAAATCAGATTCTCCAAGTGGCAACAGAAGGAATATCAATCCCTCCATCTGTGCAAGTACATAGTTATGGTTGACTTATGAGATGTAGGCATTGGATCCTGGCCATGGAGCAGAAAGTGGCAGAGTTTTGGGGGGAGGAAAGTGTTACACATTTCTAAATACCCCAAGGGGTTAGGCAGGCATTCAGGGATAAGCACAGAAGTGGGTTCAGCCATCATTTCTCACCTAGTTTGTGGGTGGCGAGTTAAACCAAATAAAGGGATCTAGGAGTCAAAATAGATCACGAGCTGAACATGAGTGAATCATGTGACACAACATCTAAAAAAGTCAATATCATCCTAGGTTGCATCAATAGGAGTGCAGTGTCTAAATTGAGGGAAGTAACAGTACCACTCTATTCTGCTTTGGTCAGACCTCACCTGGAATATTGCGTCCAGTTCCAGGCATCACAATTCAGGAAGGATGTTGGAGCATGTCCAAAGGAAGAAGACCAAAATGGTGAAAGTTCTGGAAACCATCCCCTATGAGGAGCAACATAGGGAACTCAGTATATTTAGCCTGGGAAAGAGAATGTAAAGAAGTGACATGATATCCGTGTTTCAAATATTTGAAGGGATATGATATTGAGGATGGAGCAAGCTTATTTTTTACTGCTCCAGATTCTAGGACATGGAGCAGTGAATTCAGTCTACAGGAAAAGAGACTCCACCTAAACATTAATAAGGAAGTTTGACAGTGGAATATGCTGCTTTGGAATGTGATGGGAGTCTCTTTCTTTGGAGGTTGCATGGCAGGAAGACTAGATTGCCCCTGTGGTCTCTTCCAACTCTTTGATTCTATGATTCCATGAAACTAATTTGCTACATGGCAAAACAAGCAAAGTAGAGCCAGAGTAGCATAGTGGTTTCAGTGTTGGATTATGGCTCTGGAGGCCGAGGTTTGATACATTGATCAGCCATGAAACCCACTGGGTTGCTTTGGGCAAGTCACATGTTCTCAGCCTCAGGATAAGGCAATGGCACAATCTCCTCTGAACAAATCTTGCTAAGGAAACCTCATGATAGGTTCAACCTTAGGTTGCCATAAGTCAGAAACAACTTGTAGGCACACACAACACACACAGAGAAAGCAAGCAAAGTAAGAGGGAGGGGGAAGAGAATTTGTCCATGTACTCTGGATATCCTCACATGAGGGAAAATGGCCCATGCCTGTAGACTGTAAAATGCCCCACTGAGAATGGAGAGTATTATAACAAGGAAGAGTTGACAGCTCTTCATAGCAGTGGCTGGATTCTTTTGTACAGCTGCATCCCTGCTAATGATAAATGAGTAATGTTTGATAGCTGACTCCTTTGCCTGACAGCTACAGTTGTGGCCAGAGGGCCAGGACAAGCCTGAGACTTCTGTTCAAAATGAGTTAAACATATTAGGTATTATGAAGGCACAGAAGCCCTCCGAGAAAGAGCGCTGAAATGAGTTATCAAGGTATGCTCCTGGGTACAGAACTTGCAAAGCAGATGTCATTCTAATAATGTGTGATATAGAACATGTCTAGCCTAAACCCTGCTGGATGAAATATGAAGCCCCGTCGGTGATATTTAATACCATTTTATGAGGTGCCATCTTATGAAGACAATGCCCGCCTTATGTGGAATGCTTAAGGTGTTTTGCCAAAGGCACTGGGAGGTATCTGAACTAAGTAGAATTTTTATTATTTTATAAGCCTTTACTTTGTAATATTTCTGTGTCGACATTATTGTGGCGCTTGCTACGGTAACCCTTTGTCTAGTGAGCGGTTTTAGGGGGGAAGACTGACAGATTGCCTGGGTTGTTTTCTGGACATAAAAAGGCCACTTTGTATCTGAAAACATTCCCTTGTTTCTTTTTTGGAGGGGGAAATAAAGCAAGTCAGGCAACCAAGAGGAAATGATGCTTTCCAGGAGGCAAAGGAGAAGGAGGAGAAGAGGAGGAAGAAGAAGAGGAGGTAGAGAAACATTGAAGAAATAACATCCAAGTACATCTGTGTTTTGAACTGTGTATTACAACTCTTTTGCTAGGAACATGGCTGACTACAGAAGATGGGGGTTTCTAACCAGAATGCTTTGAAAGTTGAAGTAGTTAGCATATGATTAATCAAGAAATTCTTCATTCAAATTTCACCTCGGCCACAAACTCCTAACAAGATTTGGCAAGGTCATTTGTTTTTCAGCCTCAGGCTCTGTTTCTGCAACATAAGAATAATGATACCAAATGGGCTCCCTGAAACATTCTCCTGCCTGCAGCAAATGACAACACTGTATGTACAGAAGACAAGATGGTGGCCTTCCGCCATTCCACATCAACTGACAGGGACCAGAATCCTATTAGTGATTTGGGACTGCATCCTCATTTTTTTCTCATGGATGCCAGACTTGTTGTATCTTTTCCCTCTTGAGTAACTGCCCTGCTTCTTTCTTGGCCAGGCCAGTAAATAACCATAACAGTGACACACAGGGTTTATTGGCTGTCTGGGTGGCAAGCGGGCACAGAATTGCATGGGTGGAGAGTTAAATCCCTCCTGCTTGATTCAGTATCTTGATCAAGACTGGCAACTGAATGATATTTTAATCCCAGGGAAGGGACAAGTAGGAATGAAAAATAATTTTGTTGGATTTTGTTGAATTTGACATCTTCTGAAACTTGTACCAAGAAGCCATAAACCTTGAGAATTCACACATTTGCAAAACTTTACAGGATATTTAAACAAAGCACATCCTAAACAAAGAATACATTTTAATATGAATGGCTAAAAATTGCATACAGTGGTGGTGGTAATATACAAACACTTTAATCACTGTGGGAAGGGATGAATACATTTTGCAAAATGCAAAATTTTATTTTATTTATATTCTGTCTTGCTCTTGCACAGGACTCAAGATGGTAGAATTGGTTGCACATTTGAGCAAGATTACAATTCTCTAAGGAGACAACAGCATTGAGAAACCGTTGTGCAATTACATAAGTGTAATAGGATCTCAGTCGGAGAGTATGACAATCCAGCACAAGACAAAGATGGGAAGAAATGTAGGTGGCATTTGGTGAAACACAAATTATGACCAACCTTTCTTTTCATAGTCCCAGCCTGCAAGGTACTTGGGGAGAGACAGTATGTTGTACAGTTTTTCACAGCTCTGGATTTGAGACTGGACTTGCCCTGTTGCTATGAGCCCCTCCTATATCAGTTGATTAAAACAAATATTTTTGGATGACAACATCCAACATATCTTAATTTTGGAATTCTAGGAGTTGTAGTCCATTATAGTCTGTAAACTCTGTGAACTGTAGTCCATTACAGTCCCAAAGGAACATTTCTAAGCTCTGCAATTCCCAACATCCATGGAGGTGAGATTTATTGGCTGCAAGAGCAAGGAGCAATGTTGTTCCTCTCAGGGTGAATCATGTTGATTTCTCACAGTGCCCCAACATACCCCTGTACCAGAATTACTTTCTATCAGAGACACTGTAAGAGGTTAAATTGGTGGTTTCAAGACTCAGCCAGCTGGTGCTGAACAACACTGAAAAATTGAATTAAAAGGGGAATCATGCCAGAAGTACATACATAGCTTCATGGTTTATCTAACCTTGTGCTTAGCTAATTTTTGTTGTTGTTGTTCTTGAACTTGTTTAAAGCACTTCTTTGAAGAACATTTACTCATGGAGTATCCTTCTCTGAATCAGCCCCCCGCTGTTCACTATATCTATTATTCTGTAACTTCCTGCAACACACACAGCGATGCCCTTGTTGACAGGAAGACAAACCTCCTTTCTAGGTACATAGCACTGAGCTAATCCCAGCTGAGCAATATGTAGTCAACAAGGGTTTGATCCTTTGAGATGTGCTTTTACAAGATTAGAGCTTGGCATCTCCCTTGGGGAAAGTTCTCGCTCTCATTCGACATGGTTCATTTTATGCACCTTCTGTTCCATCAAGGTCGGTGGTGAGAAAGACTCTACCAGAGTGGTCCCCCATGATTACTTCTTGGGAATCCCTTCTCTCCTGAGCATAAAAATATTCTACTAAATTACGCCTTTGCTTAACCTTTGGGTGACCCCCAACTGCAGAATCCTCAGCTTGGCAAACTCCGGGAAGAAACCCTGTGCAAGCTGGTGGTTGCTGCGCTTAACCCTAATTCTCTGGAGAACTAAGCATCTTGAGTAACTTTCCCCATCAAACAGGCCAACATCTTTAACCTAGTTTCAGTCAAGAAAATTGACATTAAGCCAGTTTGGTCCCTACTGAAGTCAACGAGTCTATAACAGCATTTGTCCAAAAATATTTCCCATTAGACTGAGCATCTGGAAGTTTACAATGCTGCTTGTGGCCACAAGGTGTTGTATTTTGCTAAATGGAAAATCTTGGAAGGGCAAATTCTGTGGTTGAAAAAAGATGGATTCTGTGACTTGAATACATTAAGGAGATGTGCATGCTGACATTTATTTTGTATAAATGCTTATGCATTTGTCTCTTTTGCATCATTTATTTTTATTTTGTCAGGCATGGTAAGGAACATGGAACTGGGCAGGGTATCAAAACTCTGGAAATGTTATTAGTCCACCTTTCTGTCATTTGAGATTTAAGTCGCTGTTATCACACACATTCAAACAGGTAGATGGGCTAGAATCTTGTTTAGTACAGTGGACCCTTGTTATACGCTGGGGTTTGGTTCCAAGATCCCCCGTGTATAACAAAATCTGTGTATGCTCAAGTCCCATTAAATATAATGGCATAGCAAAATGGTGTCCCTAATAAAAAATGGAACATCAAGGTAAATTTATACTTTTTTGGAACATTTTCAAACCGTGTATGCTTGAATCCGTGTATAAAAAATCCGTGTATAAGAAGGGCCGACTGTATTGGTAGCGTACAGACTGCCCCTTTGGGGCGGCCTGCACCCACCCCTTTCCCTGACGGCTCGGGGCCTCAGCTGCCACAGAGCTCCTTCCGGCACCTTCCTTTCGGAGCTCCTTCCACTGGCACCCTTCAGCAGCGTCAAGACATCACGTCTGTGCCGCCCCATTTGGAGGCAGCGCGACCATGACATCGTAATGGCAGTGCCCATGTAGAATGGGTGCCGCCATTACAATGTGCTAGGGTTGCGGGGCGTCTGGAAAGGATGCCCCAAGACAACCCTAGTACATGTATAGGCCGGTCTGTACAGCGCCATTGTTTGCCAAGATCCCATGTTGTAGGTGCAATTATGAATGTATAAAAAGAGTGGGGTTCTTTTCTGCTGATTCAGAGGACAATAAATTCAGATTACAAGAAACAAGAAACAAGATTTTGGATAAACATTAGGAAGAACTTCCTGCCAGTTAAGAGGTCCAAACTATCTGAAAAACCATATTTCCAGATATGAAACTCCCTGGATATTAGGATCTTCAGGGAAAGGACGTCTCTCCATCCCACCACATTTCCAGGTTTGTTCGGTGAGGACATAAGAGAAAACCTTCTTGGTGGCTGCTCCTAGGCTTTGCAATTATATCTCTTAGGAGAATTTCGATTTGCACCTTCTCGGCACTCTTTTTGCTAACAGGTGAAGACTTCCATGTTTAATCAGGTGGCCTTCAGCTTTAACTGAACAGAGAAGGGGAACATGTGACACGTGTTTTTATATGTACATTATAGGCTCATTCACAGTATGAAATAACCCGGAATGGAAACCAGGTTATTTCCATGGCATTCATACTCTCACTGAATGCACTTAGTGCAGTTTGTGTAGGGGCTGCCTGAAAACCCACTTACCCCAGTATGTTCCATACTGGGTTTTTTTTCCTGTGTCTTTTTAAAAAGATGTGGATCACCATAAATGAGAATGTGCTGTTGATTCGATTAGGGGCACTTTGAACCAATTCTTTCAAAAGGAAGGGAGGGGTTATGTGCAAGGGGGGGGGGGCAGAACATACACAACCCACCTGGTCTTGCCCTCCCACCTGTTTTTTCCCCCTCAGGGCATGTGGTTGCGGAGGTGAAGACACCGGCTCCATTTCCCTCGGCTTAGAATCAGAAAGCTTATTTATACATTTATACACTTTTTGTATACATTTTATTTGAACTACCCATGACAATGGAAGCAGAGTCACATCATCATCAGTAAAAGAGGAAGCAGAATGACAAAGATGCACATCACTCGATTGACATTAAAAAACACAAGAATGATCAGACGCATTAGAAACGGAGGTTCCGATTTAAATTGATACGATGGCAGTGTGAATGGGCAATAGGGTTAAAATACATGTAGTGATTCGATTGTGGTAAATGTAGTGGGTACCTTGATTCAGTATTGCTTTGCTGCGGAGATCCGGATCACCTTGGTACAAAAACATAAGTGTGAATGAGCCTATAGGTCTATTTAATTGTCTTTAAGTTAATGTCTTAAAAGCAGTGTTTTAATTTGATCAATGGTTTAATTTAAAAAACAAACAAACAAACAAAAAAACTTTTATACTTCATATTGTTTAAGCCATTCTATTTTAAAGTTACATTGTAAGTCACTTTGAGTCCCATTTAGGAGAACGGCAGGATATAAATCAAATGAGTAAATAAATAAACAATTCAACAGTGGAATGGGAAGTGCTGGAGAATGGTTGATTCAAGACGGCAAGTGGCCACAACCCAGCAGCTACTGCTTGCTTTAGCAGTTGATTCCTGCTCTAGCACAAATCTGAATTAGATGGCTTCCTTCCGATTCTATGATTCTGTGACAAAGATTTAGAAATGTTTATATTTGGGTTTAGTTTGGATTCATTGTGCTCTTTGCAATTCTTTCAAGGATCTATTCACAACTGCTCCATCTCCATTCCCCCCTGTTCCCTTAAATATCCTGGAATGGTAGACAGTTTTGTATAGACAGTTCTGTATATATAATGTATAGTTCTGTCTCACAGGCCATTTAAACTGGTTTTCCTCCTGCCCTCACCCCAATCTGTCTTCACAGGGCAGGGCCAAAACCTCAATTCGATTTCAGACTATCTTCATGAAGAAAGGACATTTCCGTATCAAATCCATGTCATCCCTCTATTAAACTGGTTTAAAATAACTTACCTTCTGCTCCACATCTTCCAGTAAAATCTGCAGCATTCCAGAGTGATGCTGGGCAGCTGTTTACCCAGTGTCCTCCTGTGCCACCCAGTGTGGCCAACCCAAGATGGAAAATAGATCACCACAATGGGGATCATCAAGACACAGAAACATTTCTCTCTTTAGTTTTTTGTGGGGATTTTGGGCTATGTGGCCATGTTCTAGAAGATTTTCTTCCTGACGTTTTGCCAGCATTTGTGGCTGGCATCTTCAGAGGATTTCTCTCTTTGGTGGGCCTTTCTAGGTTCCAAAGGCGAGGCAGAACAGCTGGTTAGATTGGCTTCTCTATCTTCTGCTTAAAAGGGATAGAAAGTATTGTTTTCCTTTTGGTTACTGGTGAGCTCCCCCTTTCTCCCTGTCCCCATTCCAGCCTGGATTTATTATATTAACTGCAGCTGCAATTAGATATGAATAAAGTTCTGGAGCCCAAGCCATCTCTTTTTCATTATTTGACCTGCACAGCTGTAGAGTATGCACTGGAGCTTTTAAACAGCATGTAGATTAGGGTTTGTAAAAGTCACATCATTGCTCAGTATATGACATGTCAGGTTACCTCTGCTTTATGTCATGAAGCATCACGGCAATGCAGAACAACAAAATAGAAGATGACAAGGTTAGCTGTATGCTGTTGAATCCTCCCGATCTTTTGGCTGCTTATCCTAAAGGGTATTTTGAATTAGAAATCAGTTCCTCCAGACACCCATGATGGTGCTTGCCTGGGATTGTCAAAACTATCCCTGAGGAGTCATCCCATTTATTCTGAATTTGCTGTTGTTATTTGTACTTTGATGTCTGGCAACCCAATGAATGAGAGATCGCCAAGAGTTTTAGTCATCAGCAGCCCTGCTTAGATCTTGCAAACTAAAGGCTGTGGCTTTCTTAGTTGAAACCATCCATCTGTAATAAGGTCTTCCTTTCTTCCTACTGCCTGTTTTCCCATGGTTTTCTCAGTATTATTGTCTTTATTATTATTGCTATTATTATTATTAGTGTTTATTTATATAGCACCATAAATTTGCATGGCACTTTACAGGCATCATCAAAACAGCATATAACCTGCCAATGGCGTACAATCTAAAAGTCATAAAATATAAACTATACAAAATTAAGCAAGCTATGCAGTTAACATACAAACTGTAAAAACAATACAAATAATCAAATATAAAATTGCAAAACAATATTAAAATAGAGTTCCAAATGCTTTAGAGAGAACAAGAAAGTCTTTATTTCTCGTGATGTCTGAAGAATTCAGAACTGATTTGCTCTAGGACCCATTGATTTCTCTTTTTAGCAGTTCATGGTATCCACAGAACTCCCCTTCAGCAGCACATTTCAACTGAGTTGATTCTGTTCTTGTCGGCTTTCTTCACTGTCCAGTTTTCACAAATGTATATAGAAACTGGAAATACTGTGGCATCGATGATTCTGAACCTGATATTTAATTATCTATCTCTGCATTTAAGGATGTTCTCTAGTTCCTTCATATCTGTCTGCCTTTCTTCTGATTTCTTGACTACATTCTCCATTTTTAATCATGACTGAGATGACAGGTAGATCTTTAAATACTTTAATGTCTTCCTCACCTACTCTAAATTTATGTGAATCATCTGTGGTTTGGAATACACAGCAGAAATTATTTAGACTAGGTAAAACAAAAATAATAGCAAACTTTTCCTAGAATATGCTGTGGGGTGTAGATCCTATGGGAAAACTCCCTGTGATTTGCTTCACACAGTTGAGGGCCTTTAAATGGGATGTAACCCTGATTTGTCGGATATTTGACCAGCTAAAACCATACTGAATCCAAATCCTTCTCAGTGTAGGGTGCAGAAAATGTTTTACACTACCCTTCCCCTGACCTGAATTTATGGTGGTGTTTTCACTTTCTTTCTGATCTGGAAGAGATTTGGCTCTGGGATACCATGACTCTTCCTTAACCCATGCCTTTACTGTCCCTCTCTTTTGCTTTTCTGTTGTTGGCAGGTTTCTGAGACCACCAGCAAAAGGAGCAGAGAGTTGTGCCTAATCCTGATCCAGTCCAGCTAACACATTTTTGCTTTAGGATTGCTTTGCCCATTTGTAACTGGTGGATATGGAGCAGGTATAGAATCAGAACCTTTAGTTGTGTCTTTCTGAATGGTAGGGGGTCGAACTTCAAGCTCTATGATTTTAGAGATGTTCTGTTGGCTTATCTTCAGAGAGATAGGGTCTCTCTTTCTGTACTTTGAGCACAGCTCTAACTAAATACAAGAACTAAGAACATAATTTCAATGTCTAGAGTGCTGATTATTATTATTATTTATTTGAGAAGTGATGGAAAGAAAGGAGTTTATCACACGGGAGGAATTTCTCTTAATTTCGAATGAAAAGAAAGTGGGGCCAGAACGCATTCACGTGAATGCACTAGTTCAGCAAATTTACATGAATTCGAATTGCATTCGAACTGACTTCCCATTGCCCAGAAATAACTTGCCATTGCCTGAAATTGCGTGTGGTAGTCTATCACACAATAACATGAAACCCCATGATTGCGTTTGGACTGACTTCCCATTGCCTGAAATTGCGTGTGGTAGTTTATCATGCAATAACGTTAAACCCCATGATTGCGTTTGGATTGCCATTGGATTATACTTCCAATTTCCCTCATCTGATAAACTCCAAAGTCTTTAAAAGTCGCATTTTCTACAGCGAAAACAAGTTTTCTAAAGGGGAAAATGCTATTTGCCGTGCCTATATATATATATTATATATTGTGCGTGTTTTACTACAGACGTTCTTCTGCAACCCAGCCCTGAAAGTTTGTGCTTCTTCAGCCTTCCTTCTCCATGCTGCTGCTGCTAAAACCTTCTAGCTAGACAGAGGACAATGAGAAAAGGAGCCTGATCATTCATAAAAAGCCTTTCTAGAAAGAAGCTTCTTTTTCAGAAACTTTGTTAATAGAGGTATGGCTGTATATGGTTAGGCTATATCTGCAGAATGTCTTCACTCTGCATTGAATTCTTTTCCTTCCAGTTCTTTCCAATGCTTATTAAAGTGTCCTTTCCATTCCTAGGTATTAGGCCCTTTCCCTTCATTCCTTTTTTCCTTTTGCTTTTTCATTTTTTTAAAACAAAAACAAATCTGCATTCCCCTCACTCTCCTCCTTCTGCAATATTTTGCCCATAGGAGCCAGACAAGGGGAATACACAGAAATAAGAAATTAAAAAATGTAAATTTTATAAACAGAAAAATCAAAGGTCCTAAATCCTTAGCACGGGAAAAGCCAACAAAAACCGTGCGAACATTAAACCCCCGTACATAAATAGAACTTCAAGGCTGAGCGTGTTAAATAATTCAGCGCTTAAGTCATAAGTGTTCTTAAACTTAAGTATAAAAATGCCCTTGACAATATTTCACAGCCGTGCATTTCTTTAAAATATTTAGCATTCTCATTAAAGAGAATGACTTTATTTTATATATTAGTTACACTCTTGCTTGCTAATATGAAGGAATTGAATAGCAAAAGAGCATTCTTATGCATATAAGCAAAAGACAATTTACATATAAAGTTTGGAGAGAATTCACAGGGCTCCCCATACCCACACCCCACATCATCTGTTTCTGCAAGGGGCATTTAAAAAAATTATTCCTTAATGTAGGATATTAATATTTCCTACCTCAATGTGTCATTTGCTAATGCCGTCCTGAAGACAGGTTCACTCAGAAGCAACATCCAGGCGTCCGTCTCTGAAAGACTTAATGAACCTTACATATTTTGGAATGCTGAACAGTGAAAAAGCCTATTACATATTCATTGCTAGGATGGAAGACTTCCTTTAACTCTGCAGCTTCCTGCTCTGGTTCTCTGTAAAACATTGTCAAAAGTCACCAGAGACATTCGCTGGAAACTGCAACTCTTGATAGCAAGATGTTCTCGGGAAGTTTCAAGTACGGGAGCCTGTAGTCTATGGGCCCGGCGGGAATAGTTCTGACAGACAAATGGAGGGATAATACATTTTTTGACATAATGGGATGAAAAAAAATTGATGCCAGAAAAGGACCGCATTAAAGTTAGGCCTAAAAGAAAATCCTAAAGTTTTCAAGACTGTCAGAATGCTATTCACAGATTTTGTCTTTGCATAAAGAAAGATGGAGTCTTCTCTGTGCATATCTTCAATCATAACCTACACCAGAATGATTTGTGATTGGAGGGAGAATTAATCAGTTTGCTCTAAATCATTTTTGAAATCTCAGGATTTTAGATGTTTTTATAGACAAGCTGAGCAGAAAGTAGGGGCTTGTGAATGTTCAGACAACAGAGAGGAGGAAACCTGAAGGAGTAGGAGTCTGATGCCCAGCCACACTGTTTGTTCTATGAAATGGAGAGCAACAGCAGAACAGAATAAACAAAATAAACAAATATTTTATGGTCACCGTAAGTTGGAACTGTTTTGAAGACACACAACAACAAATACAATTATGCACAATTGCACATACCTGTTCTACGATCTAGCCAGAAAGTGTCTTGGAAAGAGGGGGCAGGGTTATAATACAAGAATGGTCAAGCAGTCAATTCAATCTAGGTCAGTCACAGGTTATCTAAGAGAGAAAGGATGAAAGAAAAAAAATTGGTGGCCCTCAGCTAGTCCAAGAGTCATTCTAACAAGTCAACAGTCCAGATGTCAGAAGCCAAGAAGGAGTAAAAAAAGCCATCAAAGCAAAACCAGTCCAAAGTCAAGGAAATACACATGCCAGAGTACAGGCAATCACTCAGATAAGATGGACGAGAATAGCATAGGCTGGGAGCTTCATGTGCAGCTTCCTCAACAACACCAGGTGGCCAATTCATCAGCATCACCTACTTAACAGCTGCTGGAATCAACCGTTATCTCTGCATTGCTCATAAAGGGATAAGGGTGTGTTATCTGCATCTTCAGTGTATTCAGTCTCTGCCATCTCCTACAGTGGAGTGGGGGCCTAAGCCCCCAACTCCTGGGACTCACAAAGACCTTCATTATGAGGAGCAGCAGATTCCTAACAAACTGTTTCTTTTTCATCATCCGCATGGGGTATGCCATGATGATGCATACATGTCACAGCACCCAAATGGCACTTGCCAGAAGGGGCATCATCATGGTGCACAAGTGCCATAATGACACCCCTAAAAAGAAGTTGCCTAGAGCAGCTTCTTTTTAGGGAACACATTGGTGCCGTGCCATGCGGCTGCCATGGAACCAACCAGGGACAAAGACGGGCAGCTTTTAGCCGCGTATCTGTATAGCCCCTTAGTTATACATAAGTTAGACATAATGAAGTAATGTCTCCTGGCTTGATCATCCCAGCCCATCTTAAGAGCCAGCAGCCAGACTGAGGGAAGGAGATGAGAATGGAATAGAATCACAGGACTGTTACTTTTTCACAGATATTCATTAGTCACTGTTTGGAACTGTGACTGGCTTGAATGCCAAACTGTGATTTCCAGTGACTGTGATTCATTCTGCTCTTGAGCTCCAAACTGTGATTTTCACAGAACTGCTACTTTTTCAGTGACTGTGGCTGCATCCACACAGCAGAAATAATCCAGTTTGGCACCATTTAAATGCCATGGCTCAGTGCTATGGAATTCTGGAAACTGTAGTTTTGTGAGACATTTAGTCTTCCCTG
This sequence comes from Sceloporus undulatus, assembly GCF_019175285.1. Taxonomy (NCBI): domain Eukaryota; kingdom Metazoa; phylum Chordata; class Lepidosauria; order Squamata; family Phrynosomatidae; genus Sceloporus; species Sceloporus undulatus. The sequence goes on from NC_056522.1 coordinate 11,650,417, forward strand.
TCAACAAGCTCTGGTGCCACAACAAACTACAAATCCGAGGAATCCATGGGATGGAGCCATGGCACTGAAAGTGATTGAAACTGGATTATTTCTGCAGTGTGGATGCAGCCACACATTCTGCTCTTGGGCTCCAAACTGTGATTTTCACAGAACTGCTGCTTTTTCACAGATCACTGCTGGAACTCTGACTGACTGTTGTAGCTATATAAATAATCAGTATCTTAAAATGAAAAAAACACAGAAATTTAGGAGTCCTATTTGGAGGTTTTTTTCTCCAAAAAGTGTAAAAACAAGCTATTTTTCAAGACATCTAATTCCAAGGGCAGAGGGAAGAGGATGTTTCCCCAGCCTCCAACAAGCATGCAAGACTGTTACAAAGACTTGTGATAAGGATCTTGCTTCTGATTGTCCCAGCCTGATTTGCAAGTAAAAGGGGCCTGGAACTTTTCATCTCCCTTGCTCCCCTCCTTGTGTCATGCAATCCTGATGTTGAATGGCAATGGTGTGCAGCTGCATGCATGTGTAACCAAAGATGCAACTAAATTAGCTTGAACATGCATTTCTTCTTGCACCTCCCCATGAACACATACGTATACGTAATATCCCAAATGGATTCAGCCAATGTGTCTTTTGCAAAGTCTGAATACCAGAAAAAAAATTATACAGTGGGCCCTTGATATTCGCTGGGATTTGGTTCCAGGAACCCTGACAGATACCAAACTCTGTGAATTCTCAAGTCTCATTAAATGCAGTGGCATAGTAAAATGGTGTTCCTTATTTTAAAATGGCAAACTTAAGTTTTGTTTTTAGGAATTTATATATTTTTAAAATATATTCAAGCTGTGGATGGGTGAATCCACAGATAAAAAATATGTGGATATGGAGGGTTAATTTTGCCAATGCTTTATTTTTTACCATTGGAGGTTGAGCTCCTGTGTCAAGGACATGCACAGTAACTTTACACTCATGAAGTTATTTGACTATTTTGCATTAGGGAATTGCAATGGTGTGCATCTGACTATGCAAAGGAATGTGAAATGCATAATTGCAATGCTCAATGCACCACTGAATGTGCATGGCACAGTGACACCTCATCCACAATGACACTGGATGTTCAACTCTGCGTCTACAAATTTCTATTAAATGCAGACATTTTGCATGGCCCCAGTAGTACAACCACATGTGTATGAGAACTTACACATGTGTAAGTCACTGACAGGATGCCAGCCAAAGGTTTCCCAAACATAAGGAAACTCATTTCTTGGTCAGAAAATGATTTATTTATTTTTTTTAAAAAATTCTTTCCGTCTCCTATCTACATAGTATTTTCTTCTGCAATTACCCACCGTGTGCCCCTTGAAACCTATTCAGTATTTCCCTTTGTCTGTTTTACTGCATACTATGTATACTTCAGCCTAGAAAACGAGGAAAATGAAATAGTTAATGAGTTCCCATACCTCAGATCAAACATTGATCAAACTGGGAGTTAAGTCAAAAAATAAGAAGACTAGGAATGGGAATGGTGGCCCTCAAAGAACTAGAAAAGATCCTAAAGAGTAAAGATATACAACTGAACACTAAAGTTAGAATAATTCAAGCCATTGTATTCCTCATAACCATGTATGGATGTGACTGCTGGACATTAAAGAAAGCAGACAGACAGAAAATCAACTCATTTGAGATTAGGTGCTATAGAAGAGCGCTGAGGATACTATGGATAGCCAAAAAGACAAAGACATGGATCCTTGAACAGATGAAGCCTGAACTCTCCCTGGTAGCTAAGATGATAACATTTAGGTTGTTGTACTTTGGCCACATTGTGAGAAGCCACAGTTCACTAGAAAAGACAATAATACTAGCAAAGATAGAGTAGGAGAAAGAGGAAAATAGCACACCAGATGGATGGACTCAGTCAAGGAGGTCACAGGAATGAATTTGCAGGATCTATGCAGAGCTGTGACGGATGGGGGATTTTGGAAATGTCTCATCCACAGGGTCGCTGTGAGTTGAGATTGACTCGGGGGCAGTTAACAACAACAATGTAGACTGGCCTTGGAAGTTTCCCCAGGGTCAGGGAAAGTATGCGGTCCCTAAGGTCATTTTTGAGGCCCATGTTGTCCCAAGCTCTTCATCTATTTATTGTTTGGGTGGAAGGTGAAACAGATCCCCTCCTCAAAAGATTATCGGCAGGATTTGCAAACAGTTACATATCCTTTAATATTTCACAGAGGAAAACTTTGACACATGCAGTTGGGCAACATCAGAATGTGGTCAAGTTGGCAAACATTGGCGGGTTACAGACCGGTCTGCCGCTGCCGCTGCTTGCTCCGCGAGGCAGCTGTAGCAGCCACACCGCGCGGCTTCCACGCGGAGCAAAAAAGGATCTCCAAAATGGAGCTCCTTCTTTCGGCGCCTCTATGACGTCGCAAGGCGCTGCTGGCGCATTCGCGACGTCATAGGCGCTGCAACACGTCTGGACGCTATGCGTCCGATACGTAAACATGGCGGCCCCCATGTGGAAGGGGCGCCGCCATGTTGTACGTATGGAATACATACTAGGGTTAGGGGGTTGCGGAAGCACCGCCCCTTCCTAACCCTAATACGTATTCTATACGTATTTTTTGGCGGTCTGTAATCCGCCATTATTGCTGAGGAAGAACAAACTATAAAAGGCTACCTAAAGTTTGCTTTTGCCTGAGCCAGTCAGGAAAGGTAAGATTCTGGCCATCCCTCTTCTTTCCTCTCCTCTGTGCTGATTTGATTAAGTGGAAACTATTTTTGCATTTGAACTTAGTTTGCAGCAATGGGAGTAAACTGAGGACAAAGGGGGAAATAGGCAGACCAGAAAGAAATGGGACTTCTTTTTTTAAAAAAATTGTTAGATAAAAAACAGAAACTGGGACTTCTTTTAAAATCATTTTTATCAATTCCATACACAACCACAACTATTTTATATAACTATTTCTAAAACAAACATAAACAAACATCAAGAAAACAAACTTAACTAAACTACTAAACAAAAAGAAACATACACTGTTGACTCCCCCCAATGGATATATGCAACTATTATTATGCTCACTTATATATGATAATATACTTATGCCTTGACAATATACAAACTCTATTTTACAAAACTTAAAGCTGATTCTTATTCCCAATGAGAAATAAACTACTCCCAATCCTCCTTAAAATTGTTCAAAATTTCTCTTTGATCAACTTTGCCAATTTGTCCATTTCGGCAAGTTCAATTGACTTCCTCAGCCAGAAACTGGGACATTTTAAAAGCAGCTGAAAAAGTGGGATGGCATATGATTAATTGGGACTGTCCTGCCAAAGCAGGACAATTGGAAAGTACGGCAAAATATTAGGGGAAAACTGCATCTAAGGCAAAATGACAAAGCTTGGTGTAATTATCAGGCAAAGGAGATGCATGACTGAATATATGTTGAACTAACATGGACTGATTATGAAATAATTGCTCACTCTCTAGTCATATTGTATTGCCATGCTTCCAAAGCACTCAGAATGTGTACTTGACAAGAAATGGCATGAGGCTCTTTCCAGGCAGCTCACACTTCTTGTGTCAAGCTAGTGGCAAAGTGTGAGCAGTCTGTGTTTTCCTCTAGTTAAAAAAAGTAAGAGGGCTAAGTGGATTTTAGCATAGCGGAGTGGTTTGAGTGTTGGACTATGACTCTGGAGATCACGGTTTGAATCTGTGCTCAGCCATGAAAACCCACTGGGTGATCTTGGACAAGTCACATACTCTCAGGCTCAGAGAATGGCAATGGCAACCCCCCTCTGAAGAAACTTGTCAAGAAAATCCTGTGATAGGTTGTCCTTAGGGTCACCATAAGTTGGAAATGACTTGATGGCAAACAACACATACACAATGCACAAGGTTAAACTAAGATGTTCTAACTCTTCACCCTTCAAGGGAGGTATGATAATATTTCTCTCCCCATTTTAAAACTTAGATATATATAAAGAATAGTGGCATCATTTGGCTTGATGTCATCCACTGTAGCCCATGGTCATCCACATTGCTTGCAACCCTCGCCAGCCAAACAACACCCCCCCCCCCACACACACACATGTGCTAGTCCTCAGAGAAGCCTGCACAACAAATTCTCCTCCCCTCACATTCTTGGCTTCCAGGTCCACTACTCAGTGGGTGTCACCATTGGGGCTACCCTGGCCAGGTCAAGAAAGCCAGGTGCCACAGATCCTCCTTGTCTTCCTCCTTCTCCTGACTCTGATCAGCTGGCAGGAGCCAGTGGCACAGTGGTGGAGCACAGAGGTTTCTCACTATAGTCGGCCCTCCACATTTGCAGGTTTAACATTCATGGATTTGATTATTTCTTAGTTTTTCTGAAGGGCAACCATGCTGTCTCCCTACACAAGTGGGGAGGATGTGCACACACTCTTCTTTCTCCTCCTCCTTCATGGGCATTTCCATGTATTCATGGTTTTCCCACTTTCACAGGAACCTTGCACTCCTAACCCCCATGAATGTGGAGGATAGACTGCATGTTCTGCTGGCCCCACCACTGCTTCTGCCACCAAGCAGGACAACAAAGTCTCCCTGGGATGTCATGGGCACTTCTGAAGGCACCATTACCTCCACCTGCTGTTGATCAGGACAAGGTCTCCCCAGGGTTGCTGAGGATGCCACTGGGCAGATCCCTCCCTACAGTGTCATCCTGTGTGTTGCCTGCCCCTCACAACCCACAAGTGACACCATTGATGAAGAAACCTCACAATTGAACTCTGGTGGCACAGTGGTTAAATGCCTGTACTGCAGCCAGTCACTCAGAAACCATGAGGTTGTGAGTTCAAAACCAGCCATGGGCTCCATGTCAATCAGCCTTGCATTCTGTAGTAGGTTGCCAGCTTGTTGGAGGCAATTGGCTTACACATTGTTAAGCGCTTAGGGAGTGCTTAAATGCACTGATAAGCAGAATAAGCAGAAGTGTACTTGCTATTGCTATTTGCCAAGATTCTAGTTCAGAATGACAATTTCAGCATGGTGAGACACCTGAAAGATGCTCCAGTCCCATGAGATCCTCCAACCCCATGATTCTCCAACCCTCTTGGGTTTTTTTCCTCCACTGAGGTTTCCTGTATTAGCTCAAAATATACTTTGCATAAAACTCCTGCTTCTGCAAAATGTAAAGCTTAGCATGCACACACACACACACACACACACACACACACACGTACAAGAGATCAAATTTACTAAGAACTACCCAATGCTACCACTTGTACTACAGTGCAGCAACAGTTATTGCATTTCAGTACTGCCCATTTTACTGAATAGCAAGCAAGCAAACAAACAAACAAAACCCCGAGGAAAATACACACCTTTTCTCTGAGACCAACAACAACAAATGAAAATCTGTCATTGCATGACAAGTTAGTCTGAGTCCCCCCCTCCCCCGCAAGGTTGTCTTATTTACTGCATGAGGATGAATCACGTCAGGACTGAATCTCTTTAAAAAGTACTAAAAATTAGCTGTTTCCAGATACTGGAATGTCAGGAAATCTTTCTGACTTCAGTCCAGACTTTATTTGGGAGTATGGTTGCTATATTTCAGGGCCTGGCTCTGAGTCTTCAGTTTTCATGTGTCATCTCCATGCGGCATACAAGAGCGGGGTGAAAGTATTAATTCTCTGGGCGTTTAGGCGGGGGAAGCACGGATTTAGATGAAAAGAAATGGCTCTCTGCAAATCTCCCACTTACTTAGCAGAGTACCACCTTGCTACAATTTGCAAGGCTTAATTTGTTGCTATGATTTGCAAAAATTGTCAAAGAAGTTGATGCATTTACTTAATTAGCTTCATTCTTTTCTCACAGTAATTGTGGTGCCAGGATTCACCCTCCACACCGCTTTGCATCTATTTTCTGCCAAGAACAAAGCAGGCTTCCAAAATACATGAGAAAGAACAATCTCTTCATTTCACCTTGATCTGGGAACAGCCCCTTGAGCTCAGATTTCTGTTTAAATTTTCAAATAGGAAAATATGTTTTCTGTACCTCTCTCTTTCTCTGTGCATGTGCATATTTGAATGATAAATTCTGAACAATTTACTTAATGCATAATCCTTCAGGACATCCCTGGAGTCCATATCTGTGACTCAGGGTTTGGGCCACAAACCTCAAGGTCCAGACAATGCCCAAACCAGCAACCCTTTTCGGCAGGTTGCATCAGAGGCCTGTAATGCTTTGATTCTGGCTGTTACATTTCTTTTCTCCCAGCAGATCCTGAACATCTTTACTGAAACTATCTTTGCTTTAGCTAGCAAGAGCAGAAATGAATCCCACAGAGAGACTGCATGGGGCAGGTTGAGGGCGGAGGGGTGGAAAGAAGGCAGATAGGACAATGATGACAATTCTTTTGTCTTCCAAGTGGAACAAAGAACCAAATTTGTTTTGCATAGGATATGGAAATGAAGCTCTAGTTTCAGACAGTTCTTATGGCTTGCTGGACTCAGATGTCAGAGATAGTGAGTAAAGGTGACTGATTATGAAGCATTATTCACTCACGCTGATGAGATTGAGTAGAAGGAGTTTTAATTTTTTTTTTCCTTTTTGCATACAAGGCAAGAGATAAAGCAACAGATCTCTTCTCCCTATCACTGCTAGGTCAATTAAAATGGGACTCCGGCTCTCACTGATGAAACTGGGGACGGAGGGCAAGGAAAAAGAGAGAGAGAGAGAGAGAGCGGCATTTTTGTTACAAACTGGTATTTGGAGAAAGACACTTTCCTCTGTCTCATGCCTGCACTAAGATAACACTCCTTGGATGGAGTCTACACCATGGCACTTCTTTCTGCAATATCCAAAAAAATCATAGGCAGCTGTAACCAGGAGTTAACCTGTGTATGTCACCGATACGATTTGAGACTCAGACATTTGTTGAATGGGGATATGAATAAAAGAAAAACCCAGCAAGTGCAGAATGCTTAGCAGTGTTCAGACTCATTGTCTTGTTCCAATCTTTCCCATCACCTTATGAGGTAGGCCAGGACAATTAATACCACATTGCAGGAGAGGGAGAGATAGAGAGGGGAGGAAGAAGTGCTTGGCAATGGTCTAATCTGCACCACAGAAATAACTCAGTTTAACTTTACTTTAACTGCCATGGCTCAATGCTATGGAATTCTGGGATTTGTAGCTTTGTGAAATATCCAGCCTTGTGTATCAGAGAGCTCTGGTGCCACAACAAATTCCAAATCCCAGGATAGCACATTGAGCCAAGTGGTGTCAAACTGTATTATTTCTGCAGTGCAGTTTAGAGCAATATCACGGTGTGAGTTTCCCCCACCAGCTCACCATCCTGGCCATGCCTGATCCCTGGAATCCCCAAAAGCTACTGCTAGTTAGAATTGACAACACTGAGCTAGATGGATGAATCGTTTGACTCAAGATATGATATATGACCAATGCAGGTGGCATCTGCACTGCAGAAATAATGAAGTTTGACTCCCTCTTTGTTCCTCCTTCTCTGGTGCTTTGACTCCCTTGTCGGAGAAAGCCACGACACTGAAGAAGGCAATAGGAGGGCCAGTAGGAGGGCCAGTAGGAGGGCCTGACTGGATGTCACCCCTCATTTGAGGTGTCACCCAGTGTGGGCTGCATCCCTTCACCCACTATTTATGCCACTGGCTCTATCCATTGCATGTAGAGAGATTTTGTAGTACCTTTGAAACTAACTGAAAGAAAGAAGTTGGCAGCATTAGCTTTCATAGACTTCAGTCTACTTCCTCATATGCAGCTAGTGGAGTGGAAGTTAGTCTCAAAAGTGCTACAAGATCTCTCTATGTACTGATTCTGCAGACTATCTCGGCTATATCTTTGAATTCTCCCCATCACAGTTCATGTTTAAATGGTTTCAAACTGCTTAGTTAATAAAAGTTTATTTATTCACCCGGTCCCCTTTTTTCCAGACTTTGTCAACATTGTTCCTATGTCTTCTCCATGTCCTGTACAGCAGCCTTTAGATCTGTATCCAAACTTGACCATATCTGGCCTAGTTAGTACTTGGATGGATGGCTACTAGTGACTATCTATAGTCTACTAATAACTATCTGTAGCCAGGATTAGCAACAACAACAACAATAACAACACAAACAAACAAAAGATCTTGCCTGAAACTCAAGAGATCTGCTGCCTATCAGAGTTGACATCACTGAACTTGTTATTTCCTGTCAAGCCAACTTTAACTTATGACGACTTTCTGAATAAGAGGCTTCCAGGAGACCCTTTTACTAACAGCCCTGCTCTGGTCTTACAAAATCAGACTCATGGCTTTCTTGATTGAGTCAATCTACCTGTAATGTGATCTTTTTCTTTTTCTATTGCCTCCTGTTTGCTGAGCATTATTGTTTTTTCAGTGAGCCCATGATGTCTAAAGTATGACAGCTTAAGTTCAGTCAATTTAGTCTCTGTTGAGAGTTCAGGCCTGATGTACTCTAGGACCCATTGACATGTCTTTTTAGCAGTCCATAGTATCTATAGACTTGCCTTCAGTGGCATATTTCAAATGGATTGTTTCTCTTTGTGTCAGCTTTCTTTGCTGTCCAGCTTTCACACCTGTACATACAAACTGGAAATAATAGGACATGGAATCAGAAATCCCATAGCATGGAATCACTGAAGTAGATGAACTATTGTTTGACTCAGTATGGAGCAGCTTGCTCTGTTCCTATGAGAGTTGAACACGGCTTGGAAAAATAAGGCTTTCCACCTGTTGATTTGAATAGTTCAGTCTCTTATCTGCAGCAGCTCCACTGGCTGCTGGCCTTTTTCCAGGCACAATTCAAAGCCCTGGTTTTGTCCTATAAAACTGTAAATGGGTCAGGTCCAGGTTATCTGAAAGATCGCATTCTTCCTTGTGTACCTACCCATGCTCTGAGGTCTGCTAGGGAAGGTCTTCTCTCTGTCCCATCTGGGAAGCTCCCTTGCCAGAAAAGTTAGACTGGCACCTTGGTGTGTGTGTGTGTGTGTGTGTGTGTGTGTGCATGCACATGTTTAATGGTGTATGATTTAATCTGGATTTAGCATTTTTCATCATTTAATCTTTTATTAACATTTGTATCTTGTAAATTTTTAACATGCATTTTAAAAATTTGTTATAATCCACTCTGAGTTCCCTTGGAATTTAGGGCCAAGCTGGACCCTGAGTTGTCCGGCAGTTCTTGCATATCCAGGCCAAAAGCATTATGCAAGGAGGTGCAAAATACCTTTTTGTTGAATGTAGCAGAATGTGCCCCAACACCTCATGGAGAGCTCCTCTGTTGTGATGAGCCTCAATGAGGGTCGGTGTTGGCGGTGGCTGGAGAATGTCGTAGTTGCTCTGGCTATCTCAAGACTTGAAGGGGGTGAGATCTCATGAGATCTCACCCCAGATCTTGTTCAAATCTCATGAGGGTGGAAGTCTTGTGAGATATTACACGAGATTTGATGGAACTTTAAATGGAAGGCAGCCATTTGGAGCCTGGATTTATGCCTGCATTATGATTGATTTGTGTTTGACAGTATGGTTGATTTATGGCCAATGGCAAAATGATGTATGGCCCCTTTATTTTGCAATAAAGTTGTGGTCCAGTTTATATACCTAACACGGTGATCAACTTCCTTTTTGTCCTGGTGCAAAGGAGTTCAAAAGCATAAGTTGCCAGTTGTGGCTGAAGTGAATAATGCAGTAGGTGCTGCTTCTAGATGGAGAACTTACAAGCTATTTTTGCCAGCTGTCCAGCTGAGAGTAACATGCTAACCTTACCAATCTCTATATACAACTTAATCAGTTGATGACTACTGTGTGTAGATTTGAACTAAAGGTTCAAACATGTTTAAATAAATGTCCAAATATATCCCAAAAGGTAAATCCTGGACCATGCTGCCTCCAGCATCCTTCTTTCACTGCGTGTTGCAGGATTTTTTTTTAAAATGATGAAAACGGATGGATTATTTGGAAGCTGGAAGCTGCATATTGAGTTTCTGGCAACCCCAGTTCTTGTTCTTGCTGTAGTTCCTAATTGACTGAATGAAGCCTTTTCAACAAAGGTGTGAATGTCACTCCCTTTGTGGCTTGGCAGCGGCCTACAAACAGCCCATTGCTAAGCAACACTTGGCAGCATCTGCACTGGGGGGGACCACGGAGCTCTCTTTTCGAGGTTGTGTGGAAGCCTTGCCTTGCCGATATCCATCGCTGGCACTGGTGAGAGTGAAAACCATCACAGAGAGGAGGTTGATTGAACTGTCAGGTGGTAAATGATTGACACAAAGCACAAGTACTTTTTCTGTTAATGCGCTGGCATACTGGCATTGGATTACTTCCTGGGAAATGCCATCCAATTATGCCAGATGTAGCACTGAGAAATATGCCAACCTGTATTTTTTTTAAAAAAGAAACAATAACAACTACTAGTGGAGCTATTTAGTGCCTGTTGATATCGACACATGTATAGCTATAGATCTATAGATACAGGTTGAGTCTCCCTTATCCAAATGGATTGGGACCACAAATGTTTTCGATTTTGGATTATTTTTTGAATTTTGGAATTCGAATATTTACATATATATGAGATATCTTGGAAATGGGACCCAAAGTTGAAATACAAAATTCATTTATGTTACATAGACACCTTATACACATAGCTTGATGGTAATTTTATAAAATATTTTATACAATTTTGTGCATGAAACAAAGTTTGTATACACTGAACCATCAGAAAGCAAAGGTATCATTATCTCAGCAATTAATGAAAAAATGTTTTGGTTTTTGGAATATTTTGGATTTCAGAATTCCAGATAAGGCAGACTCAACCTTTCTAAATTGATAGACGCATATGTACACACCAAATTTCCAACATGTTTGGATTTCAGAATAATGCGTAGAGATGATTGTATTTATTAGGTTTTACATATATTTATTACATTTTATTTAAATAAACATTCATTTATATCCTGCCTTTCATCCACAGAACTCAAGACAACATATACAGTTTTCCACATCATCTTCTACATTAATCTTGTGACAAAGAGAGGGTACAGAGGATATTTGAACACAGATCTCTCAAGCCCCCAATTCAGTTTTAACAACTAAACCATATTGGCTGTCTGCACTTCACTGGCTACGTGTCAAATGTGTTGAAGCAGAATCACAGTTCTTCAGACAGGGGCATGGACATATAATGCCAATCGTAAAAGGATTGTCCTTGCTGTCAATACATGTCTGGTCTGAATTCAAAGTGCTTGTTATGACATTTAAAGTCCTAAATAGCTTGATACCTCAAAATCTGAGCGAGCACCTCTCCCCAAGGTTTACAATCTGCTAGCAGGCTGGGCCTTACAAGATCCAGTGTGCTGTAGTTGTTTAAGCATTTGACTACAACTTGGGAGACAAGGATTTGCATCTGCACTCGGCCATGGAAATCCACTTTGTGACCTTGGGTAAGTCATGCTCTCTCAGCCTCAGAGGAAGACAAAGGCAACCCCCCTCTGAACAAACCTTCCCAAGAAAACCCTATGCCATCATCTTCACAAATTGGAAATGACTTGAAGGCATACAATAACAACAAAGAAAAAGACCAATAGTTTTCAACCTGTATGTTTTTAACAAATGGTAAGCCACCTTGGGAGAATCAGGGAGCTAAACTAGATAAACATTTGGATTCAACCAGGGTCAGCCCTACCATTCAGCAAAGTGTATTGGATGCTTCAAGCAGCAAATGCTGGGATGTTGGATGAGAAAGTTGCTCTGTACCTTCTAACCTAGTCTACTGCTTTTCAGTGTGGTATAGGATATTATCCCATTGTTAGTGTTGAAGACAGTTTCAGCTATAAGATTATCAGCTTGTGAATATGGTGTTGGAGAAGGCCACCTTCTTGTCCTTCACTTCAGGTAGCAGGTCAACCCTGGTCTAATCCAACAGGGTTATTCTTATGTTCTTGTATGACTTAAAAGCCCCATGGACAGTGCCTGAATACAGTTGGCCCTCTTTATCCACGGATTCTGCATCCATGGACTCAAAGTGATAATGCGTGCAGCTGAATGCTGGACAGAGATTAAAGGACGGAGGTGAGAAAGAGGAAGCCCAGCCAGGAGGATGTTACAGTAATCCAGTCATGAGATCACTAGGGCATGGACCAGGATCTTGGCAGTAGAGGCAGAGAGATATGGTCGGATTTTGGCAATATTGTACAAAAAGAATCTACAAGCCTTGGCTGTGGTCTGGATCTGAGGGATACATGACAGAGAAGAGTCAAAGATAAAACCAAGACTGCGGGCTTGCTGGACTGGTTGAATGGAAATGTTGTCCACAGAGACAGAAAAGGAGTGTTGAAGGGTGGGCTTAGGAGGAAAGACAAGAAGCTCCGTCTTGGACATGTTGAGCTTCAAACGCCGATGGCGCATCCACTGCGAGACAGCTGTAAGGCAAGACGAGACTTGCTGTTCAAGCCTTGGAGAAAGGTCAGGGGCGGAAAGATATAGCTGGGTGTCATCGGCATACAGATGGTAGGAAAAGCCAAAAGAGCTGATGAGTTTTCCTAAGGACAGTGTGAAGAGAGAAAACAGAAGGGGATCCAGAACAGAGCCCTGGGGAACTCCAACAGATAAGGGAACAGGAGAAGAAGTCTGGCCCCCTGCAACTACTGCAAAAGATCTACCAGACAAGTAAGATCTAAACCAGTCGAGAACAGAGTCTGAGAACCCAAGGTCAGATAGTATGTCAATTAGGAGACAGTGATCAACAGTGTCGAAGGCTGCAGACAAATCGAGAAGAATGAGAACAGAGAAATGGCCATTAGCCTTGGCCTGTAAAAGGTCATTCGAGATCTTAATGAGAGCTGTCTCTGTGGAATGCCTTGGGCGGAAACCAGACTGAAAGGGATCAAGGATGGAGTTGGTTTAAAGAAACTTAAGACAGCGCGAATAAACAACCCGTTCCAAAACCTTAGAAAGAAAGGGGAGAAGAGAAATCGAACGATAGCTAGACAAAGAGGAGGGGTCAAGAGAAGGTTTTTTCAGAATTGGGGAAATGAGAGCACGTTTGAAGTCCGACGGGAAGGAGCCTGTAGAGAGAAAGAGATTGAAGATATGGAGAAGCGAGGGCAGAAAGGAGGGAGCTATAGAGATTAGAAGACGAGTAGGAATTGGATCAAGAGGACAAGTTGTAGGTTTGGAAGAGTTCAGAAGTGTAGAGAGTTCATCCAAAGAGGCAGGAGGAAAGACAGAAAATTTGTTAGGCGAAGGCGATAGAAGATTAAGAGCAAAAGAAGAATCAGGAGGGACTATCTCAGAGCGAATAGTGGTAATCTTAGCGATGAAATAGTTAGCAAAGTCATTAGAAGATAATGATGAAGAGACAGGAGGAGAGGGAGGTTTAAGCAATGAGTTGAAGATGGAGAACAAACGCTGCGGGCGCCTCTCATTGGCGGAGATCAATGATTTGTAATAATTCTGTTTTGCTATAGACAGGGCATGTGAGAAGGAAGAAAGAACAAATTTGAAATGGATAAAATTAGCCCACTCTTTGGACTTTATCCAAAGACGTTCGGCCGCTCTAGAGCAGGACCGGAGAAATTTAATGTTGGGGGTAAGCCAGGGCTGAGGTCTAGTCTTAGAGGAAGAAGTGCGTACAGTATTCAGTATAAGCTCCTGCTGTCGACATTCAAAGCCCTCCATGGACTGGCCCCTCCTTACTTATCAGACCTTCTTTCTCCTCACCTTCCCACTAGGGCCCTCCGTTCTGGTAGTCAAGGGTTCCTGTCTCAGCCCAGGATTTCCTCTGCCCCATCCCGGATTCGCCCCTTTTCACTTGCTGCCCCTCACTCCTGGAACCTTCTTCCCCCACAAGCAAGAGCCATCACTTCTTTAACCAGCTTCAAAACGGAGTTGAAAACCATCCTGTTCAGAGAAGTCTTCCCAGGCATTGCATAATTGTCGCTTACTATCTGATGTTCTTTTGTTGCCTGTTTATCGATCCATTTCCTGTATTGCTATGTATTGTATATGTATTATCCTACTTGAGAGTATGTATTTTCCCTGGAAAATGATTAACCTTCCATTTTGAAGCCAAGCCCTCCCTCCAGTCCATCTGCCTTGGTCCAGGCCTCGGAGGTAGAGAGGAACTACTGGACCTCTTACCCTTTCCTGCCACCACTCCCTTCTCCTTCTGTGTCATGTCTTTTTAGATTGTAAGCCCGAGGGCAGGGAACCGTCTAACTAAAAAGATTGCATGTACAGCGCTGTGTAAATTTACAGCGCTTCATAAATAAAGGTTAATCATAATAATAATTGCTTGAAAATATTTTGTGGAAAGAATTCCAAAAAGCAAACCTTGCTGTTTGCTATTTTATATACAAGGTGCCAATTCACTACACCACTGTGTATAGTGGGACTTGAGTATCCACAGATTTTGGTATCCCTGGGGTGTCCTGGCACCAGTGGATACTGAGAGACAACTGTATTATCACTGAAAAAAGGTAGGATAAATATATAGACTGAAATTAAGTAAGAGACTTATGTCTTTGTAAGTGGACTAACTTCTGCAGGACATAGAATTGAGCAGTATAGCAATGCCCATATTCAAAATGATCAGTGCACAATGGGATCAACATGTAAAGGAATACCAATTAATAGGTATTGATGCACATCTGTAGAACCTGGTTATTACATACAGGCATCTTTTAGTCCAGAAACCCAGGTTTTCAGTGTTAAGTCATAAAAGCTTTATTCAGGAATGATAGATGTCCACTGCAGACATGTGTTGTTGGGACTAAAGAGCCAGAGTTAGCAAAGCCTAGTTAAAAGATACATAATTCCAAATTCTTAGCGGGTTACATTCTTATTAATCACAAAACCAAAACACTCTCCTTCCTCTCTTTTCCCATGGGTGCTCCTCCTTCTGCTTGCACTCCATCCATTTTTCAGAAACTGACCTTGGATCTCCTGGCACAGCCTTAATTCCCTTCTCACTTGCTCCTTAGCCATAAAGGAATATGGACAACAGTCTTACTAGTTCAAACACTACTACATGTCCCATCCTTTCGCAACAGCACTCTTTATAATCCATTGTGAGCAAGCAAAGCAAAGCTATGACCAACAAACCAAACTCCCAACTATGGCAGGCAAGCTGAAGGAGTCAGCTCCTGACACCAGTGTGCATTGGGACACTCTTGTTGGTGCCCTGTTGTGCATCTTTGCATAAAATTGCACAATGCATTAAAATATGCATAAAATTACATAATGTAAATCAATGATATGGAATCATGGCCATAATAAATAAACATATGCCACTGCTTTTGGTTTCTATGCCTACAATGTGAGATGAAGAAGCCGAGCTCCAGAGACATCAAGATTCTGATATCCACTTTTGATGGTATTCCGTGGAGGAAGAACAGCAAATTCCTTCTGTGCTTTTGAGCCCCATCTTGTTAATTGCCATTACCTTGAATTCCCAACTACATTTGGAGGCATGGACCTCAGGAATTTTTAAAGTCATTATGTGGGTGAGGGACTCATCAAAATAAATCCTTCAGGTGAGGGAGCAGCAGAGAGGGAATAGTTGTCAGAGAAGTCATGGTACCCAGACAATTGTTTAAAAAAGATGCAATCAAGATGGAGCAAGACTCCAAGGGAAAAGTCAGTGTTGGACAGCCATGGGTGCTTCTGCCTGGATGTGAACTTCAAGCATTGCATAAAACAAATTTAGAGCAGTTTAATTTAACAGCCCTGATTACTGATAATGGTCTTCTCATTGGAGTCTTTTGAGGGTTCGCAATCGAACAAAGGAAGGGAATAAAGATGGAAGGGCAGAACTTCCAAAGAGAAACAAAAAGCTGGCTCGACAGTTAGATCTCAGCAGTGATGCAAATTATATATATATATATATATATATATATATATATATATATATATATAATATTGTTTATCAAAAAGGGTGCCCCAATTTGTCAAGACACCCACATGGAAAAATAAAATAAAATGTCAGTGTTTTCACATCTCAGGACTTTTTAATATTTTGCACAGATTTTGTGAAAATTTTGACTGAATAAAAGAATTCTTCACTTGCCAAAGGAAGGAAATTCTAGCCTGCTAGTGACTTTCAAAGTCTAGGGGTGGCCACTGAGAAGGCCCTATCTTTTGATCCCATTAACCATACCTGTGAAGGTGGTGGGCCTGAAATATGTTAGGCAGATTATTTATTGGTACATCTAGGAGTGGGCATATCATGCCAGTGTTAAAATCACTCCACTGGTTGCTAATTAGTTTCCAGGCAAGGTACAAAGTGCTGGTTGTTACCTTTAAAACCCTATGTGACTCGTGCCCAGGTTACCTATGGGATCACATTCCTCCTATAAAATCCACCTTATATGCTCAGATCCACTGGGGGACATTTACTTCAATCACCAGAACTAGACTGGCAACTGTTAGCCAGAGGACTTTTTCATCTGCTGCCCCTAGACTGTAGAATGACCTGCCAGAAGAGATTCAACAAGTGAACTCATCTGAATTTAAAACAGCATTAAAGGCCAGACTCTTTTGGTAGGACTTTCCAGATGATTTTTAAATTGTGGATTTTAAATTATTATTATTATTATTATTATTATTATTATTATTATTATTATTATTATTA
>NC_056522.1:11667070-11669504 GCF_019175285.1 Sceloporus undulatus
ACCTTTATTTATAAAGCGCTGTAAATTTACACAGCGCTGTACCCTCAGGCTTACAATCTAAAAAGACATGACAGAAAAGGAGAAGGGGATGGGGATGAGGGCCAATAGTTCTTCTCTACCTCCGAGGCCTGGATCAGGGGAGATGGACTGGAGGGAGGACATAGCAATACAGGAAATGATTCAATAAAACAGGCAACAAAGGAACATCAAATAGCAAGTGACAATTATGCAATGCCTGGGAACGCTTCTCTGAACAGGATGGTCTTCAACTCCGTTTTGAAGCTGGTTAAAGAAGTGATGGATCTTGCTCGCAGGGGAAGAAGGTTCCAGGAGCAAGGGGCAGCGAGTGAAAAGGGGCGAATCCTAGATGGGGCAGAGGAAATCATGGGCTGGGACAGCAGACCTTGACTACCAGAACGGAGGGCCCAAGTGGGAAAGTGAGGAGAAAGAAGGTCTGATAAGTAAGGAGGGGCCAGTCCATGGAGGGCTTTAAATGTCGACAGCAGGAGCTTGTACTGAATGCGGAAAAGGAGGGGGAATCTTAAACTATGGATTGATTGTTTTATATATATTTATATCCATCTCCTTATTCCCCAAATTGGAAGTAGTTCGAAATAGCTCTCACTTGAAAAGAATGATACAATTAAAGACATATAAAAAGAGAGCATTAAAATGGAATTACACTATTTGAATTATTAAAAAAAGAGAATAATATGCAATTTAAAAGTTAAACATAGTTTTACTATATACTGGTCTTATTTGTTCTTTTAAATTGATATGTGATATAACTGGTTTATATGTTTTTAACTGATGTTATGTTTTTGACAGATGTTATATGTGGTATATTACAGTGGGCCCTCATATTTGCTGTGGGTTGGTTCGAGGATTTACCGTGGATAACAAAATCAGTGAATGCTCAAGTCCCATTTAATACAGTGGCACAGTGACATACATAAAATAGCAAAATCAAGCTTTGCTTTTTGGAATTTATATCTTTTTGGAATATTTTCAAGATGTGGATGGTTGAATTTGTGGATAAAGAATCTGTGGGTATGAAGAGCCAACAGTAATTTGTTGCTGTTTCCTTCCTTGATCCATGGGGAGAGGTGGGTAAGAAAGCAACAACAATAAATTATAACAGTAAGCTTTTGCTGTTGATCTCAGGGTCTGGATGTGTTCATAGGGGGAAACATGATCTGCTGGATAGCCTGAACCTTAGCCATGTATGTGGAGTTATTCGCTGATTCTGCTAGGCAACCCTTTTTGTTGAATGGCAAATGCCAGGTAATACTGTGTCCAGTTCTGGGCACCACAATTAAAAAAGGACATTGAGAAACTGGAGCGTGTCCAAAGGAGGGCAACTAAAATGGTGAAAGGTCTGGAAACCATGACCTATGAGGAACGACTTAGGGAGCTGGGGATGTTTAGCCTGGAGAAGAGAAGGTAAAGAGGTGATATGATAGCCCTGTTTAAATACTTGGAGGGATGTCATATTGAGGAGGGAGCTAGCTTGTTTTCTGCTGCTTCAGAGACTAGGACATGGAGCAATGGATGCAAGCTACAGGAAAAGAGATTCCACCTCAACATTAGGAGGAACTTCCTGACAGTAAGGGCTGTTTGACAGTGGAACACACTCCCTCAGAGTGTAGTGGAATCTCCTTTCTTGGAGGTGTTTAATAATAATAATAATAATAATAATAATAATAATAATAATATAATTTATTTATAGCCCACTTTTCCAGGGTAGATCAAAGCAGGTTACAACAAAGCAAAAGGGAATACAAAACAGAATACAAAACATACAATATAAACATCATAAAAACAGCTCATTACGTTAAAACACTGTAAGATACAAACAGCATAAAAAACCAGAAAAAAACAAACTAGCTGAATGAGACCATTGTATAACAGGGGAGAACAGCATGAAGTCAGGACACATGGGGGAAAGCTTGTCGGAAGAGAAAGGTCTTTAGTTCCTTCCTAAAGAGATCAAGAGAGGTAACGGAGCGGAGCTCATTGGGAAGAGAGTTCCAAAGCTGTGGGGCCGAGATGGAAAACGCCCTTTGTGCAGTATTTTGAGTTAGGAACCCTTAACAATTGCTTCCCGGCCGATCTGAGAGTGCACGGCGGATTATATGGGGAGAGGCGGTCCTCCAAGTACCCTGGGCCCAAGCCATTTAGGGCTTTATAGGTCATAACCAACACCTTGTATTGCTCCCGGAAGCGAATAGGCAGCCAATGTAGATCTTGCAGGATAGGTGTTATATGGCTGGTCCTGGAGCATCCAGTGACCAACCTTGCTGCCATATTCTGTACTAATTGAAGCTTCCGGGCATGGTACAAGGGTTGCCCCATGTAGAGCGCATTACAGAAATCCAACCGAGAGGTTACCAGAGCATGTACCACCGTTTCAAGGTCCCCCCGGCCCAGGAAG
>NC_056522.1:11669604-11732179 GCF_019175285.1 Sceloporus undulatus
ATATTCTGCACTAACTGAAGCTTCCAGGTTTGGTACAGGGGTTGCCCAATGTAGAGCGCATTACAGAAATCCAACCGAGAGGTTACCAGAGCATGTACCACCGTTTCAAGGTCCCCCCGGCCCAGGAAGGGTCGCAGCTGGCGTATCAGCCGAAGCTGATAACAGGTGCTCCTGACCGTCGCATCCACCTGAGATGTAAGGTGGAGCGACGAATCCAGAAGCACCCCCAGACTGCGAACTGAGTCCTTCAGGGGAAGCGTGACCCCATTCAGGACAGGTGGATAAACTTCCATCCCCGGGCCCGGGGAACCTATCATGAGCACTTCCGTTTTCTCTGGATTCAGACTGAGTCTGTTTTCCCTCATCCAGCCTATTACCGACTCCAGACAGGCATTTAGAGGAGAGATGCCATCCCTAGTCACTGCATCAGTCGGAGACACAGAGGCTGGATGGCCATCTGTCGGGGATGCTTTGATTTAGATTTCCTGCAAGGCAGGGGGTTGGACTGGATGGCCCTTGCGGTCTCTTCCAACTCTATGATTCTATGATTCTATGAACATACACCAAAATGTGCAACCAAAGTCACAACTGAATATGCATATACATTCACACGTATACATGCATTTACATTCACATAATACCCCATGTATAACTCTGCTTCCACCAAATGGAACTGTATGCAAATTTTCCACATTGGACAAAAATGCCCAACCACTTCCATTGGTGAACCTGTGTATGCAGAAGGCAAACACAGGCTCCCGATCTAACTACTAATAACAAAATGACTCCCTGAGCTCTGATTTAAAACCACTCTTCTTTGCAAGGGACAGTTGGCAATTTAAAAGCAATGGATGAACTGGTCCCTTCCCCCCTGACCAGACTCTAGATGGCATGAAAATGAAACATGTCCCTGCCACCTGTTAGTGACCATTAAAAAGAGGCCCTGTACTGGCTAATCTGTGTTCATGAAAAGGCCATCTGCTAATGCTCAAAGGGCATTAAGATACCAGCCATGTTTATTCAGCTCTTATTGGTTCAAGCTGCAGTTTTGGAGGAACAAGGTGCTTAAGTGGCTATTAGGGTGGCGCCTGTTCTCTCACTGCAAACGTTTAAGGTCTTTCAGCATTTCCATTACAAACTTCCACCTTTCAGCATCCTCCTCGCTGAAACAGAAATACAGTGGGAGCTCGGTATCTGCTGGAGTTTGGTTCCAGAACTCCCTGTGTACACTAAAATCAGTGGATGCTCAAGTCCCATTACATAAAGTGGTATAGTAAAATGGTGTCTTTTACATACTATGGCAAAATGAAGGTTGCATTTTGTTATTCACAATTTTTTTTTTAACATTTTCAAGCCTTATATGGTTTAATTGGTGGGAAAAGAATCTGTGGCTATGGAGGGCCAACTCGGCTGAAATGTCAGGAGGAGACAGAATATAGATCATAGGATCATAGAATCATAGAATTGGAAGTGACCACAAGGGCCATCCAGTCCAACCCCCTGCCATGCAGGAACTCTCAATCAAAGCATACCTGACAGATGACCATCCAGCCTCTGTTTAAAGACTTCCAAGGAGAGAGACTCCACCCTTTATTTCTTGAGAAACAAATATATTTGGGATATAATGATGTGCCTCTCCATATATAAGCCTGCCTGTGGTCTTAGGTCTGCTGGAGGTGCCTTCCTCTATGTTCCCTTAGTCAGGACAACATGCTGTTGGAGTACACAGGAGAGGATTTTCTCTGTTTTGGCACCTCAGTTATGGATACTGTTCCCTTTGTATGTCCTGATTTGGCAGGTACAGTATGGTCTCAGTTAATTCCCTGCCATCACACTTTCCCCACTGCTTTAAAAATGTCCTAGTTTCTCTTTCTTCCTCCCACTTCTCCCTTTTCTCCTCAGCATATTTCTGTTGTTGCAAATTGAGTTCAAAGAGCACCCTCCTTTCCCAGAACATGCCCTACATTTCAACCTTTCAGGAGGAATTCCAAAACATCCTCCATTTTGAGCATGACTAAGAACCCCATTGGGTAACACCATGTTTACTATTCCCCTTTGAGAAATTTGTCTACTTGGCAGCTTGACCTTTCTGCCAAGACAGGGGATAGGATGGATCCTTCTAAATTTCATTTTCCTAGAAGCAGCAGAAGACAAGACCTGCTCTCAGAATTCAGGGCATGTTTGTTCTCAGAGGGGAAAAGGACAGCAAATGTGTTAGGCAATGGGCTGCTTGAGGATACGGTGCAAATATTGAAAGGTTTTTGCTATCTTTTAATTTCAGCACAAATGAAAGGAATAATTTAAATGGCAGTTCAGTCAAAGGCTTGTTGTTAGTAAAGTACAATTTAAAGCATCTGTCTTGCTCAGCGTTCTATAAGTATATTGGAAGCCAACAAGATGGGGTGGGGTGTTATCAGTACGCTGATGACACCCAGATATACTTCTCCATGTCTCGGTCTTCAGCTTTGACTTCAGATGGTGTCTCGCCTCTCAATGACTGTCTTAAGACAGTAATGGATTGGATGAGGGAAAACAAATTGAAGCTGAATCCAGACAAAATGGAGGTACTTACGGTATTGACTCTGAACCCAGGTATCGGGATACAACCTCCACTCCTAGAAGGGGTCACACTCTCCTCAAAGGACTGTGTTTGCAGTCTGGAGGTGCTCCTAAATTCGTCGCTTCACATGACAAATCAGGTGAATGTGACGGTCAGGAGTGCCTGTTATCAGCTTCGGCTGATACGCCAGCTGCACCCTTTCCTGGAAGTCAGGGACCTTGAGACTGTAGTACATGCACTGGTAACTTCACGCCTTGATTTCCGCAATGCACTCTACATGGGGCTACCCTCATGCTTGGTCTGGAAACTTTAATTAGTTCAGAACATGGCAGCCAGATTGGTTTCCAGTACATCCAGAAGAGACCATATAACACCGATCTTAAAATCACTCCTCTGGCTGCCCATCAGTTTCCAGGCCCAGTACAAGGTGTTGCTTATCACCTTTAAAGCCCTAAATGGCTTGGGTCCAACCTATCTTCGGGACCACCTCCTTCCATATAATCCTCCCCGCACACTTAGATCCTCAGGGAAAAATCTGTTATGGCCTTGTAAAACAAGGCCCTCTACAACCTCCCAGAGGATCTTTTCAGCTGTAGCTCCCAGATTATGGAATGGCCTGAAGGACGAGATCCATCATATTACACTCTAAACAACTTTTAAAAAGCTATAAAGATGGATCTCTTCCAGCAGGCCTTTCCTGAATAGGTCTCCGGCTATCAAAAGGAAAATCTAATTGCTGACCTCTGACTTCACCACAGTGATTGTATTGTTTTTAAGTATGTTTTATGTTTTAAATTCTACATTGTTTAATTGTATTTTAAGGGGGGTGGGTTGAGGGTTCAGACTGTATATTTTTAATTTTGTAAGCTGCCTCGATTGCATTTTGTAGAGAGGCGGGATATAAATAAATGTTATTATTATATTATTTATTATTAAGATAAGTTCATTTTAACAAAGATATACTTATCAGAAAAATATGGTTGAGTACATAATAAAATACATTATATGTAATAAAATGAAGTTATATTTATATTAGTGTTTCTAGAGTTTATTTTATACTATCCTACATTTTTCCTGAGTGTCCCACATTTCATGGTTTCTTGTCCCCCTTTGCGGTTATGATATCTCTTCACCCTGCCATCAAGAAGAGGAGGGAGAGAAGAAGAGAGCACAGAGAGCTGCCCTTCCCAGTAGACTCAGGCAAAAGCAAACTGCTGCAACCTCTCCTCATTATTTTTGTTCATTACTTGTGCCAGTATTTAATCCTCCTAGCCAACATCTGCATTACAGAATTAATCCAATTTGACATCAACTTGGAATTCTGGGTATTGTAGTTTGTTGTGGTGCCAGAGCTCTCTGACAAAGAATGTTAAATGTCTCACAAAACTACAGTTTCCCAAGTTCTATAGCACTGAACCATAGTAGTTAAAGTTGTGTGAAACTGGATTATTTCTGAAGTGTGGATGCAGCCTGTATGTTTTTTTTTAATATGTTTCTAGCCATTTACAGTTTTTCTTCCCCTCCTTTTATATTGTCTTATACCAACTGAATTGATTTCATTGTGCCTGAGATCTTTAGATAGAGAATGAGATATAAAAATTCAAATAAAATAAGATATCCAGGTGGCAACTAGTTGTTGGTAGCCAAATAAATGCTGGACAACCTCAGAACAAAGTTTTCTGAACTCAAGGAAAGAATAGCTGCTCTTCCACCCGTACCCTTGATTTCTGAATTTCCTGGCTTTTAAAGATTTGAATAAAAGGTTTTCAGAGTTCATTAACACAAACTAATTCTGTATGGAGTTGGTTAAATGGGACTATCAAGAAGTTAGATCACCCACTGCCACCCTCCCTCAGGCTCACTGACAATAAAATCAGATATTGCAAGCATTCTCCTTTTCTCTCTCGCTTTCCTTTTGCCTTATATCCTTCCTTCCTCATAATAACCACGACTCCTTCATAAGAAAAGCCTGGGGCCTTTCATCTTTTTCAATTAACTGGCTAGCTGCAACCTGCAGCTGAAATGTTCTGTGTATTTGACTCTTGTTTGCTTGACCGAGTCAACATGCCCTCACGAAAACTTGCTCTTGGACCCAGGGTTGCTCCTGAAAGGCCAGATGGCTGCAGTGGCCAGGAGTAACTTTGCCCAGCTTTGGTTGGTGTGCTGAACCATTTCCCTGACAGCGCTGACCAAAGGGGTTCATCCCTCAGTGATCTCCTCATTAGACTACTGCATATCTTTTGAATTTGCAAAAGTAGTTTGCACTCAACTCCGATGGGGAAGAAGGTTAGGCAAAAATAAACTGCTGCAGCCTCCTCTAGTTTGTATCTTCTTCCTCATCACTTTTACAATATTGGCCATACTCTGCTTGGTCATATGTTTTCTAGTTTCCATTTGTGTTGGAGGATATGCTACTGCAATGTGGTCTATGTAGCGCTTCCCTTGGAAATTCATCTGGAAGCTGTAGCTGATACAAAACGCAGCAAGCACATTGGTATCAGGTGTGCATTTTGCAGTTGTCACACCAGTTTTACTAGAAATGCACTAGCTTTCCATTTGTGTTTGAGATGCTGAAATTCAAGATGTCTCTTTTGATCTAAAAAGCCCTAAATAGTTTGGGGCCAGGACATATGAAAGACCACTTCCACCAATATAACCCTGTCCCAAATTTTAAATCTTCAGTGGAGGCCTTGTTGTGTGTTCCAATACCTTGTGAAGTTAGGTTGATATGTACATGTAACAAGGCCTTCTCTGTAGCAGCACCTTGAGTATGGAGTTCCCTGCCAAGGGAAGTTTGAATGGCTGTTTGTTTTGTACAGCTAAAGTGGGGTTGTTCCACATGTTTGAAACCTTTAGTGTTTGAAACCACTCTGTTTTGATTTTTTAAAAATAAATAAATCTTAAGAACTATTTCTTTTGTTTCTGTTAGAAAGTTCTTAAATAGTATTTTGATTTGTTTTGAAGTTTTGGCAGTGTGTTGTTTTTAAACCATTGTGCATCATCACTGAGTGCAAGACTGGAAAATGATAAATAAATGAACAAATAAATACAAATTCCAAAATGAGCAGCCTCTAAGGAATTCCCAACAGGCCTTGGTTCTCTGTTTAGGATGGAATCCAGTGTCTATGTATGGCTGTGACAGCTGGACAGCTAATAGGAAGAGAATGGTCTCATTTGAAATGTGATGCTGGATAAGAGTTTTTCCAATACCGTGGACTGCTAAAAAGTCCAGAAAAATGGGTCCTAGAGCAACACAAGTCTCAACTCTCCCTAGAAGCCAAGATGATGAAATTGAGACTGCCATACTTTGACACATCATGAGACAGGCCTCATTTGAAAAGACAATAATGCACGGTAAGGTCCAAGAGAGTAGGAAAAGAAGAAGACTTTCCTACAGGTGGGTTGATTCAATCAACGAAACCGAAGACCTGGGTTTGCAAGTCCTGAGCAGGGTTGTTAATAACAGGCTGACTAGGATCCAATCCACACTGCAGAAATAATCCAGTTTGATATCTCTTTAACTGCCCTGGATCAATGCTATGGAATTCTGGGAACTGTAGTTTTGTGAGACATTTAACCTTCTCTGTCAGAGAGCTCTGGTGCCACAATAAACTACAATTCCTAGGATTCCCTAACACTGTGCAAGTGGTGTCAGACTGGATCATTTCTGCAGTGTGGACTGGATCATGGAGGTGTCTCATTCCTAGGATCACTGTAAGTCAAAGTAAACTGCAGTCTTGGATGGTGGCTAAGTATTTGTTAATGCCTTAAATAGATAATTTGATTCACTGGGATTACAGGAACAGTTATTGTACATTCCCAATTGCATAATGGGACAATAAGCAAGAGCAAGGAGAGATATACACATCATCAGTTGTACAATATCTGTATTCAGCTGACAGGTAGTATAGAGCACAACTGCTGTGTAACTACATTAGTGTAGATTTCCACTGCACAAGCACAATGTAGGATCTTAGCTGAAATGCTGTCATGGTTATCTAGTAATACAATGAAGCCAGTACTACTATTTCTCCCGACCCTCTTTAGAGAGTACCAGCTTTTTTTTTTAAGACTGTAAGCCTAACAGGTAGTTAAAATGCTTTCTTCTAATTGTAAACAGGCCTCTCAGTTTATCCTAAAAGCACTGTTTTTGTGGGGTTGGGGGAGTAGAATGGTAAAGATGCTGGAAACACTGGGGAAGGGGGTACCTGTAGAAAATGCAGACTCAGAAACAGAGGGAAAAAATGTTGTGCACAAGACAAATACAGGTACGGTTATTATTAGACACTGTTTCAGACTCCCAGCTTTTTTCTAAGGATTGTCATGATTATCCAAAAATATGTTATGTATACAGATTTCTATTTTCATGCAATGTGTAAAAAGGCAATTTTATTGGTTCATAACTTTGGTCTGTCTATCTATCTTTCTTTTCAGAAACAGAAAAATCAATGTGGACACTAGTTATATGTAAATGTTAGTCAAACTTTGCTCACTTGTCTGAAAATTTGCAACAAATATAACCTGGACATTTTTTGTCAGAAGACAAAAAGATGTTTATCACACTATGCTCTTAAAGAGGTACTATTCCAGTGTGACTCCTCTAGCAGCCTCCTGTTGCATGCTGGGATTGGCAGTTTTAAGGAGCTGAACTTCTCTGCCTGAGAATTCTAAATACCCCTCCTTAAAACTGCCAATCCCAGCATGCAACAGGAGGCTGCTAGAGGAGTCACACTGGAATAGTACCTCTTTAAGAGCTCGTCTGATAAACACCATAGTGAGACTTATGGCAGAGTACTGCCATTGGTGTTTTACACACATACACTAAAACAATTCACTGGAAAGAACAGCAAAGTTGACATAGATTTGCCACTAGTTTTCAAGGAAAAGAAATCACTATTAGGCTAAGTTGAGGTCAAAGTTGGAACAATTGTTTTTCAATGTTCTTCTTAATGACGTTTGAGCTGGGCTTTGCCTAGAAAGGAGCAAATTTTGTTGGTGACAATGAAATTGGAGAAATTAAGCTACCAAACTGATCAGGTCTTTGCTAAAATGTAAGGCTAATGAGCCTAATGCTCTTACTGTTCCAAGAGAGGCAAGGTCACCAGTTTTTAAAGGGTGGGTTGCAGTGTTCTCCATGGAGCAGGCCTTTGGATGGATTGGACTAGAGTTTCCATCATTTCCCACTTCTGATAAATGTAATTGCCTGTTAAAAGTGTTTATGGCTCTTTGGACTAAACTCCAAATGTCCTCTAATTGATCAGCCATTCTCAGGATGCATCTACACTGCAGAAATAATGCAGTCTGACACCACTTTAATTGCCATGGATCCATCCTACATAGCTATGGGATTTGTAGTTTGGTGAGATGCCATCACTTAGAGAAGGTTAAAGACCTAGTAAAACTACAAATCCCAGGATTCCAAAGGATGACACTATAGCATTTAGAGTGGTGTCAAACTATATTTTTTCTTCAGTGTAGATGCACCCTCAGTTGTTGTTGGTTTTTTTAAGGGGGGTGAGGCAGACTGCCTAAGTCTTGGGGGGTGGGTTGGAAAGCTGCAGTTCCTGGATCTTCACTGACACCCCATCCCTAAGAAAGATCCTAGTCTGATCTTGGTGAAAGAGTTCTGGGTGGCAGGGCTTTATCTGTTTTGTATATTCTTTCACATTTGTGTAAGATCACTCCTGTTCTTTACCCTGTAGATTTTTATCTGCAAAAGAAATAATGACAAGAGAAAGTTATAGGCCAGGATCCTATTTGAGAGCTGACTTAATGTCATGCTCTTTTGGCATCACTCCATAGGATTGTGAAGAGAACTGAGTTGGTCAAACTAATATGGGGAAGACAGAGCTGTGCCAGCACATCATTTTGGAAGTATAATGGATGTTAGATCCAAACACAGTGACACATGCCTTAATTACATCTTGTTTGGATTAATGTGACAGGCTCTAAGTGGGGCTGCCTTTCAGGAGTGTTCAGAAACTTCTGCTGGTCCAAAGTGCTGCAGCCAGATTGTTAACTTGGGCCCTGTTCCCACTTACCAGGAAACCCGTTTCCTGAACCGGTTCAGAAAAAATGTAGCTCCCACTATGTTTACGCTGGTTTCTGGAATTGGTTCAGGAATCGGCAAGTGGCAGGGGGACAGCTTGTTGGCCCAGCCCATCACTGGCTTCTCTTGGCCCCCAAATCCCTGGCCCAGCCTCCTTAGTGGCTTCTTTGACCGCTGACCGGTTTCCCTGTGACCTTTTCTGAAATTTCCCGCAGTCAGGGAAGCTGGAAGGAGGTTGCAGAGAAGCCGGGGGAAAGTGGGGAAGGAGGTTGCAAGGCTTCTGGCTTCTCTGTGATGACCTCCTTCCGGCTTTCCCGGCAGCAGGAAATTTTGAAAAGAAGCTGGTAAGGAGGCTGGGCAGGGATTCTGGGGCCAAGAGAGGCCAGAGACAGGCCAGGCCATGCCAGCTGTCCCCCGGGCTAGGCTGCCAGTGGGAACTAGGGCGGATTCGATTCCAATTCAAATCTGCCTAGTTCCCACTTGGGCTGAAATCAATTTATTTCCAAACACCCCATTTTACCAGTGTCTTTTTTTCTTTTCTTTTCTTTTTTTTTTTTTTGACGTGGGTTGGGTAAAAATGGTCAAAAAGCATGCCCCCCCCTTTCTGAATTGATTTCTAAAATCAGATTCAGTGGGAACCATGCCCGTTTGATCCAGATCCCAATCCCAATTTAAATGTAGTGGGAACAAGGCTTGGGACTGGCTACAGGTAGCATATAACTCTCTTATTGCAACAGCTCTACTAGCTGCCCATCCATTTCCAGGCACCAAAATGTTGCCCATGATCTTTAAAACTCTATACAGACTAGGTTTGGGTTATCTAAAGAATCATATCTTCTCATATGAGCTTGCCCATAACTTGAGATTCTTTACAAAGTGACTTTCTGCCAGGGATACCTGTAGGAAAAAGGGAGAGGGACTTCTTGATGGATGCTCCCAGGCTCTGGAACTCCTTTCTAATAGAGGTTACACTGGCACCCACCTTGTTATATTTTCTCAGGCAGGTAAAGACATTATTATTATTATTATTATTATTATTATTATTATTATTATTATTATTTTAGCAGGCCTTTAAAAGCTGACTGTTCAAGAGGCCTGGACCTTGCAGAATTGTGCTGTACCATATCTTTTAGATATATATAAGCTGTATACAAGTAGTGCATGTTCTGGTCCTGATGCACGCTTAGGTTATGCATATGTATTTATATTGTATGGAGGTTTATTGCACCTAGTGCACTATATCTGCATTTTATATATAGCTGTGTGATACTGCTTTTTATGTTACTAGTATTTTGAAACGGCCCTTGGGCTACTCAATAAATTTTATTATTGTATTGTGCTGTACCATCTCTTTGAGTTTTGTTTATTTGGTGTTTTTAATAGCTATGTTTTTAACCTGGTTTTAATGTATAACTAGTTCAATGATATTTTTTAATTTTTGGATTTGGTAGATTATTAGCTATATTACTGCTGTAAGCTTCCTTGATACCCAGATAGGGGAAAAGGAGGTAGTGTCATCGTCTTCTTCTTCTTCTTCTTCTTCTTCTTCTTCTTCTTCTTCTTCTTCCTGCTCCTGCTCCTCTTCCTCCTCCTCCTCCTCCTTATTTAGATTGTTACGCTTCCTAGGGTATCACTTGCATAGGGAGACTTTAGAGACCTCCTGTTTCAAGTAGTAAAAGGGACAACTTCTTCAGCAACTGGCCAGTTACACAAGCATTAAGCCTTCCACAGGATTCCATCCATACCATTTTTCAGTTATGAGGGTCATGAATGATCTGTCACAAAAATCAATATTGAGGAGTGGGTGAATATCTAGGTCCTGTCTGCACTGGTACAGGGCAGCCTGGAGTACCCTAGCCCAGATACTGCTCCAATCCTCATTCATTCCAATTCTGGGGAGATGATTCCATGCTTGTCCTGTTGAGCCACTCAGTGCATCTACTGACACCAAGGGTCACTTTGTTTGGAGGTCAGAATGAGGCATCCAGCCTCAGTCACATGGCTGGGCCCCTCATTCTGACTGGTGGCAGCAAAGACACACTTGTGATCAGCCACCCAGTGCCAGAAGAGAGGGCTAAAGATCTTCCAGGAAGATCCAAAGCAAAATGTATATTAATTTATATTAAGGGTGTTATACCTTGGTGGTGTTGAAGACTAGTGCTGAGCATACCATAAAGACAAACAAATGGGCACTTGAAAAGATCAAGCCTGTAAAAACCCCTAGAAGCCAAGATGATTGAACTGAGGTTGTCATACTTTGGCCACATTATGAGAAGACATGATGTTAGGAAAAACAGTAGTGCTTGAGTAGAGGGTAAAGAGAGGAAGACCATAAACCAGATGACTGGACTCAGTTAGAGAGGTCCCAGGTGTGAGTCTGCAGGACTTGAGCAGAGCAGTGGAGGACAGGGAGTCTTGGAGATGTCTTATCTACAGGGTCACCATGAGTTGAGGTCAACTTGAGGGCAATTAAAAACAACAACCTTGGTTGTGGTTCTGAACAGGCTGGTTGTTGGATGGTCCGTTTACACCAGAACCAGAGTTTGGGCCGTGTGTCATCTAGTCTGCCCATGAGGGGACAAGGGAGGCCATTTCATTTGACCCATGCAGAGAAGACCCTAGAGTACTTAGAGTATCAGCATTCACACTGCACCCATGCAGTTTTCATTTGATGCCCCAATGTTTGTCTTCATGGCAAGGTGTGATTTACGTTTGCCATTTTATGGAAGGTATTTACAACAAGAAATCAGATACACTGGAAGCAGTGAATGACACAAAAGTTTGGCCTGAAAAATTAGCTCACAAAGATCACACAGAATAATGAAAATCTATCATTATGCATCTCTCAGAGAAGAAAGAAAAAAGAGACTGTTTTCTTTAACATTTGGGTTTGAAATGATGTATGAGTACATCATAAAACACTTATATTAAAAAAAAAAACACAACCTCCCCTCCCTTTCAGTCTAGCATATATATTGTACTGTCTTATCATCCAGTCATTTTATAGTGAAAGTTTAAAAAATATCCATTGCGTGGTAGTAGTTGGGGGCTTTATATCATGTTGCTGATATATTCTTCTAATACTTTTATTTAAAAGGCCTATTATTCAGAGCAGTGTATCAGGTTATTCATTCTGGTATTGGAAATGGAAATGTTTGGTTTTCCTGTGGGTATATGTGCTTTGCTGATAATGTTACCCATACAAGGAAAGAACTCATGAATGATAGGTTTCTATCATCCATTCCACCTTGTTCATATGTATTTATGCCAGCTCTCTAACCAAACTTTGTGTCACTGTCAGATTGGTTAAAAGTTCCATCAATCTGTTTTGGCAGGTCCTGATACCACAACCTTTTCCTGAATAATTTTTAAGCATAGGGTGGAGTAAAGAGATAATCTTATGAGTGACCAGTTCCTAAATTCAAAACATCCTGGGCTGTAGAGGAAGAAAGGTTAGTCAATTCTGTCCAGTAGTGGTTGGGTTTGTGGTTTAATTAAACATAACATCAAGAATCCATGTGAGAATGCAAGGTAAGCAAAGGAACATTGGATCATTCCAAGGATAAATAATTAGCTGGCTTCATAGAAAGGAAACACATAAAGACCATCATCTGGGCTCCCTGTTTGTTGGTATTTTAGAGGAGTCTGGCTGAACAGTGTTGGAAAAAGTACAGTAGGACCCCCATATTCATTGGATCATTAACCATGGGTTCATTAACTTGTGTCTGGGGGAGAAAGGCTTCTCTAGGCAGCTGGAAGACTTCTAGCACTAGACTATGGTCAACAGTATGCTGGTAATATAGTGGGTCCTCCATATTTGCAGGGGTTAGGGGTGCAGGACCCCCATGAAAGTGGAAAACCTACAAATACTGAGCCAAAGAGCCAACATCATCCGAGGACTGCTCTGGTAGTCATGTGGCCAGCATGACTGCACCAAACACTGTTATCTTCCCACTGAGAAGTGATACCTATCTATCTACTTGCATTTACATGCCTTTGAACTGCTAGTTTGGCAGAAGCTGAGACTAGTGACAGGAGCTCACCCCATCATACAGCACCCGAGCCTCAAACTGCCAACCTGCCGATCTTGCAATCAACAGAGTCAGTGTCTTAGGTCCTACAAATGCCTAGAGAAGTATTCTCTCTAGGAATCTCTAGGTCTTCCAGTGCAACCTCTGGAAGACCTAGAATTACAGTGGACCTAAAAATTCCTAGAGATAACTTATTAAGCAAATCTGTGAATAATGAAGTCTGAAAAAGTCAAAGCCACAAATGTGCAGGGCAAACTATATAGCATTCATTGTTAACTGTGGTTTCACTTACCCGTGATAGCCATCAGAATAGATCCACTGTGGATATAGGGATTCTTCTGTACTAGATTAGATGGGCCTGGGTTAAGTTCAGCAAAACATTTCTGGCAAATATTATTACTGAGCTATTAACAAACCTTCCACTAAAAGATTGCTGTAAAAGGTAGTAGATTTTCAGAAGTGACAACAGACATTTTGAAACCAAAAAGAGACTCTTGCAGGGCTTTTTTTAAACACAAGAATGGAAGCAGGCAGGTTAAACAAATGTTGGATTTGACCCAGCCTTAATCAGTGAGACTTTAATTAATCAAAGCAAATAAGCTCACTGATTTCAGTAGTTCTGCTCTACATACTACTAAGTCCAGACTTTATTTTCAATGTAACTTGGAGTGAACCCACACTGCACAATTATAGCAACCTGAAACTGCTTTAGCTGCCAAATATCCATATTATGGGATTTTGGGATTTGTAACTTTGGACTTAGAATTCGCTATCATAGAGAATTCATACTGTAATTCAAGGGCAATAAGTAGAGAATTGTAATAGCCTCAACAAACAAAAAATCCCAAGTTTCCCTATGATAAAGTCATGACAGATAAAGGGGTATCAAACCCTTCCAATTATATAGTTTTTTTGTGTTTTTTGGGGGGCTATGTGGCCATGTTCTAGAAGAGTTTATTCCTGATGTTTCACCAGCATCTGTGGCTGGCATTGTCAGAGAATGCTGGTCTAGAAGAGAGCTATACACACACACTGTGTGACCCTGCGTCTAGAGGAATTCCATGTTAATCTGTGCAATGTTCTGTTGTTGATGGCAGAGCCCCAGGGTGGGAGGATACGCAAAGAGGATTAGTGTCTGCTAATTGGTGATCATTATCTGCTGGGAAAGCCCCTGACTCTGAGTGGTTTCCTATTTGCATTTGCTGAGTCCTCATTTTGCTATTCTTTAGGACTGTTAGCCAAACTTTGTTCACTTTAAGGGTTTGTTCTTTCTAGTTGAAATTATCCAGATATTTGTGGATTTCAGTGGCTTCCCTGTGCATTCTGACCTGACAGTTGTTGGCATGGTCCAGAATTTTGG
The DNA here is from genome assembly GCF_019175285.1 of Sceloporus undulatus. Classification (NCBI taxonomy): domain Eukaryota; kingdom Metazoa; phylum Chordata; class Lepidosauria; order Squamata; family Phrynosomatidae; genus Sceloporus; species Sceloporus undulatus. The sequence continues at coordinate 11,683,605 of NC_056522.1, forward strand.
TGTTATCAAACAGTATTTTATGCGCAGGATGGTGTATAACATGTTCTGCTACTGCTAATTTTCACGGCTTACTCAGTCTGCAGTGACTCTTGTGTTCCTTGATTCAGGAAACTTTGATACAGAAAACCTGCACACACGGACAGATACCTACACAATAACTCCAACCATCACCCAGGACAAAAAAGGAGCACAATAAAAACACTGGTAGACTGGGCAAAATGGATCTGTGAACCCTGCTTCTTGAATTGAAGCACCAAGACCAGACTCTACAGGCTAATGGTTATTCCAGCTCAGATATCAGAAGGGCCCAGAAAAACCCAGAGGAGTGACGACAAGCAACCACTGAAAGGGAATGTATTTTTACCATACATCAAAGGAGTCACAGACAGAATAGGGAAACTGGTGAAGAAACACAACATCCAAATGGTTTCCAAATCAACCAAGAAAATCCAGTAAATGCAGCACTCAGTGAAGGATAAGAGAGACCCTTTCACAGCCGCAGGAGTTTATCAGATACCATGCAGCTGTGGACAAGTCTACATAGGGACTACCAAATGGAGTGTACAAACATGAATCAAGGAACACGAGAGACACTGCAGACTGAGTCAGCTGGAAAAATCAGCAGTAGCAGAACATGTTATAAACCATCCTGGACATAAAATACTGTTTGATAACACTGAAATTCTGGACCATGCCAACAACTATCAGGTCAGAATGCACAGGAAAGCCATTGAAATCCATAAACTTCTGGATAATTTCAACCAGAAACAACAAACCCTTAAAGTGAACATAGGCCTGGTCCAGACTGGTGCTTTGCTCCAGCCTGGCCACGTATTAGGTTTGAATGGGGGTGGAGCATCTGTACGCCCCGGAACCCTACTACGTGGTGGTGGCATCATCATGGCAGCCGGGCTGCCATGATGATGCCACGTGTGTGCCACTTTCAAACGGCATGGTGTGTGATGTCTCCGCGCTGCTCCAGGCCGTTTATGGCAGCCTAAGCACAGCATGGGAAGGAGCTCCACAACAGATCTACTTTTGGGTGCTGCATCATTCCCGCAGCAACCAAACAGTTGCAGGAACTATGCTAGGGAGAAAGGGTCCGGGCAGCCCCTTTCTCCCATGGCTGCAGGTCCTGGGGTGTCCAGGGGCATGAAGCCCCAAGGACACCCCTTCTCTGTGCCACTGAGAAGCGACATTTTGCTACTTCTCCGTGGTCCGGAAAAACTCTGGATTGGGGCTGCAGGGCTGCCAATGAGGCTGCCCTGCCCCCAACCCCAAGATAAAAGGGGCACTACAGACCTGCCCCTTTGGGGCAGTCTGTACCATGCCAAAGTTTGGCTACCAGTCCTGAAGGATAGCAAAATGAGGACTCAACAAATGCAAATGGGAAACTACCCAGAGCCAGGGGCTTTCCCAGCAGATAATGATCACTAATTAGCAGACACTAATCCTCTTTGCATATCCTCCCACCCTGGGGCTCTGCCATCAACAACAGAACAATGCACAGATTAACATGGAATTCCACCAGACCCAGGGTCACACAGTAATATATATATAAAATCTCCAGCTCTCTTCTAGACCAGCATTCTCTGACAATGCCAGCCACAGATGCTGGTGAAACATCAGGAATAAACTCTTCTAGAACATGGCCACATAGCCCGAAAAAATTACAGAAAACTATGGATGCCAGCCATGCAAGCCTTTGACTGCATATTCTAATTATGCATAGTGGTTTGGTTACTTGTCCCCAGATCTTTGAGCAGAATGTTATTATTTGTAACTAGACCAGGAGATCTAATAAACCCAGAGTTAGCACACCTCAGTAAACTGAATGCACACAGTCTACTAATTAAATGACGGAAAGCAATCTGGCTGCAGCAATTTGTATCTGTTGCAGTTGCTCAACAGCAGAAAATCTTAGGACACCTTGAAAATCCATATCTCATTTGGCACAAACTCCCACCCACTTCATCAGATGTAAGTGATGCTTCTGATGAAGCAGGCTGGAGTCCACAAAACTTCTGATAAAGAAAGTAGCCACAAGAAATATAGTTGTTTTTGCTGTAACAGATGAAAGTTCAAAGTCTCTGAGCACTTATCAAGGGCTGCCCCATGTAGAGGCTATTGCAGTAGTTTAAATGGTGTGTGTGTGGTGGTGGAGGGACCAAAGCATGACCAAAATGAGCTAGAACTGCTTTGGCTGCATTAACTCTGTAGAACAGGGATGCCTGGGGCCTTATTGTGTATTCACAACCAAGCACCAGGCTGCAAAGATGTTTTCTCTCTGTATTTTCCTCTTTGCTCCATGTTTTTTGTCCCCATTGCTGCCACTTCAGCTGTGAATGGATTTCCATTTGTTGATTGTGGTAAGAGGTTGAGGATTTATTAAGTCTCTTCTCACTCAATGGCCTCATCTATAACAAGGTGTTCATTGGGATCACATCAAAAGGGATGATCAATAGCTGGAAAGAAAAGAATGGACATAGTTTTACATTAAGCTGGCTAGTGCACAATCTCTCTCTCTCTCTCTTTCCAGAAGAGGCAGACTGGGATAGCCATCTCTCTTAGGAGATCTGGGAATAGCACATTGTCAATTACTTTTTAGAATTCTGTAATTTTATATATTTTTAAAAAGGTTTGTGGAGCGAAGTGAGAAACAGAACCAGTTTCTCTATAGCATCTTTTAGAGAACCAGCGGTACAGTAGTTAGAATACTGGGCTCCAGGAAATCAGGGTTTGAATCCTTGCTTGGCTATTCATTGGGTGACTTGGGAAAGTCACATTCTCTCAGCTTAAAGAGGAAGGCAACAGTGAACCTCCTCTGAGGGCCTGTGCAGATGGAGGGAAAAAGCTGGCATACCTTTGGGGTTTCCTGATTTGCAAGGTGAACGTACTGACCACATTGCTTGGTCCCACAATGGGCTGAACACTAACAGGCATTCCAGATTCCCTTTTCATCTGCAAGGATGGACTTGTTCCTTCCACCACTCTTTGAAAGAGGAAATTATTTGCAAGGCACATTAGGAATTTGTTGGTGAGTGTATGCTTAGCAGAACTAGTTATACAGAGCAGTATAACTGAAGTCCTTCATAACTACCAATTCTTGCTTCTGAGATTTCTGAGATTTGTTTCAGAAAAGCATCATCCACCACCTCTTCTCCATTTGTTCGCCTGTAGAAAACTCCTACCACAATGTTGTTTTTATTTCTTTCTCTGTTTACTTTTACTTAATTGCTCTCCACTGGTCCAGTTTGATCACTCATGTGGATTTCTATACAACTGAATTTGCCTTTGACATATAAGTGGTCCCTCCACATTCACTGAGGTTAGGAGTAAAGGCCCCCCATGAATGTGGAAAAAACACAATTAAAAAACACTGTTCTTTTTACCTGAGAGAACACATCTCTAGGAATCTCCAGGTCCTCCAGTGCAACTCCATGGTCAACATGCTGATCATAGAATCATACTGGAGGATCTACAAATGCCTAGAGAGGTGTTTTCTCTAGGAACCTCTAGGCTCTCCAGCACAACTCTATGGTCAACTTTTGTCAGAGTTGCACTGGAGGACCTAGAGATTTCTAGAGAAGACTGCAAATAATCAAGTCCTCAAAAGTCAAAGCCGCAAACATGGAGGGCCAACTGTAATGCTACTTGTCTTTCTTCCCTGTCTATTCTTTTTGAACAGATTATATCCCTCAATTGTTATACAGTGGGTCCTCTCCTTACGCGGGAGATCCGTTCTGCCCCCCCCCCCCCCCCCCGCATAAGAAAAAATCTGCCTATGCTCAAGCCCCATCGGAAATAATGGGGCACGTGCATGTGGCCATTGTTTCCCTCCCCAAGCAGCTTCCATGTAAGCTGGAAGCCACATAAAACACATCCGTGCATGGCATGGACACACTGTATTCCAGTGATGGGAGCCATCCCACCAAGTGACTGGTATATCAAGTCTCTGCTATATTATGAACAACATACCAAAGACTATGAACATTGGCACTAGGCTATTTTAAAGAATAATAACATCTCACTATTATAAAATATACAGTTTCCTGAATAGTAGAAACTGAACTTCCATGTTGATCTTTGGTGATTTTTTGGGTGTGTGTGTGTGTGTTATACTTTGCTTCTGCTTTGTCTTTTTTAAACGCTGCCGAGAAATACTGACACTGAAGTTTCAGAAGGTTAATGATAGACTCAATTGATAATGAAGATATCCCAGTCTAATTATCTTCCACCAATGAGGAAAAAGGATCAGCAGGTTTGAAGTGATCGTGTCAGGCCACATCAGATAATATGGATATTTTTACCTTTGTACACTCCCCTCCCACTAAAAAAAGGAGAAGCTCCCACTTTAATTAAATATTCTAAAAATTCATTTCAGACAGATCAACACATAGACCAAGTTGGTTTCCAAAATGTTGTATTTCTACTGTTATCGTATAATTTTAAAAAGAACCGCAAAGCTAATGGGAAAACACACACACACACACACACACACACACACACCCCGAAAATAACGAACAGGCTAGATTATACTGGCTCATCATTACCCTAATATATCAAACAATATGAGCTTAGCTTAATTATTCCCTGTGAGACTTACGAAAACTAAGCACAACCTTCAATTTACAGCTGCTTGGTGCCAGCAACCTGAATTATTATTTAAAGAGGGGTGGGGTGGTGGGGGGAGAAGAGAAGAAGAGGAGGAAAAAGTTTATTTATTGTGACCTACACTCCGTTTTTATTCATCATGGAAAATCTGTATATTCACAAATGAGGGCTATTCATCTGCAGGCTGCGGCATTCTTTAGCTGTCCGGGGCTGTATCAGCTTCACTTCTTCAGCTTTTGTCTTCATCTCGAAAGCTCTTCATCCAAATTGTTCATCATCTTGATGGAAGAGCTTTATCTTGTTCGGGTGCAGCTGCATTCTGGTTATCCAAAGTGCTGAGAGATACAGGAGAGAGAGAGAAAAAGAGAGAGAGAGAAGAGAAGAGAACAAGAAGGAGGAGGGAGGGGGAGGAATGGCCAGTACTCATACAAGGATAATTTGTAGTTTCTCAATAATAATAAAAAAAGGAGGACAAGCTAATTACTGGCTTAACTAGGGCAGCCTGTGGATCCTCCATGTCAAAAGGATGAGAGTAATTATTTGCTATCAAAGCGCATTCACATTGTGGCATAAAAGAGAAGGGCCTTGCGCAAATGGATCTTGCTAATAAACAGGGCTGAGAGGAGCATTATGTGTCTCCCTGGATGCAAGCACATTAACAAAGTGACATGGAGCATAACTCTGAGCCTGGAGAGAAGATGGAGGGGGCACAGGAAGAATGATAATTACCCCCGTCTCCTCTTCACCCCTTCTCAGCCTGGCTTCCTCTCCTCTCTCTCTCTCTTTTTTCCCTCCCCCTTTCTTTTGTACAGGTCTGGCAATCTGAATGCGACCCATTTGAAGGCCCAAGGCAGGCTATTAGTGACCTCTGTTCCATTGACAAGGTGGCTCAGTTCTTAAAAGCCCCATCTCTGGATGTCAGCCAGGTCGCCAGAGCTAGCCGCAGTAGCTTTAAATGGTGCAGGAAACACTTCAACCTTACAGACACCTGGAAGGTCGCGACCGGTTTAATGCAGGCGAATCCATCCCAAAGAGGCTGTTCTTTTGAAACCATTGACCAAAAGTTGTGTGGGGTTTTTGCTGTTGCTGTCGCTGCTGTAGCTGTCATTGTTCCTTCCTGTTATTCTCCATATGACGATCCTTGTGGTTTGTTTAATTTTCAGGAGAGAATCTCGCATGTTTCCAGTGAACCCAGAGAAGATAGAATTTCAACCGTCTGCATAAATCTGCACAAATTCAAATGAAATTCAAATGGAAAGCAAATTGAAAATGAGAACACAGGGCTGCCTCTGAGTCATTTTTCACACTAGAAGACACAGGAGCCCAGGTGCGGGCAGAAGGAATTTTTGCAAGTTTCTGAGGCAAATGAGGCAAAAACTTTTCTCGGGCAAATCACCAATAAAAGAAGTCACAGGACACACTAGCCAGCTTGGGCTAGAAGACAATTCCTTTTTGTTCCTGAAACATAGCCATCAAATATGGAGCTCTGAATCGTACATGGAAACATTTTGGTTTGCTTGATAAAGTATAAGCAAGAGGTTCAATTGAAGGCTGTTTTATTAGTTTAAAAAAGCCAAAGGTCAGTCTGTATGTACTATCAGTAGCCCTTTGAAGAAAGTGTGCGTATCACACTACAGTCAAACCACCTTATCTGTGGTTTCAAGCATCTACGGGTTGAAAATATTCAAAAAATATATGGATTCCAAAAAGCAATCCTCACTTTTGCCATTCTATTAAAGGAATATTATTTGACTATGCCATTGTATTTAATGGGACTTGAGCATCCACAGATTTTGATATCCATGGAAGGTCCTTGAACAAAACCCCAGTGAATACCAAGGGCCCACTGTACACTGTTATAGCACTATTATTCCACTTTTAACTGCTATGGATTTTTAAAATGCATTATTTTGAATTTGCTTTTATGCACCTTGAGTCCCTGTGTTGGAAGAAAGGTAAGATAATAATAATAAATGGATGCCTCCTGTGGAATCTTGGGATTTGCAGTTTAGGGAGGGGCATTTAGAATTCTCAGTCAGAGAGCTCTTAAGCCTCTCAATGCTATAACAGTGTAGTGTGATATAGGCTGCATCCACACTGCAGAAATAATCTAGTTTGACTCCATTTCAACTGCCATGGTTCAATGCTATGGAATTTGGGGAATGGTAATTTGTTGTGGCACCATAGCTCTCTGACAGAGAAAGCAATCTCACAAAAAGTACAAATCCAAGAATTCCATAGCATTGAGCCATGACAGTTAAAGCAGTGTCAAATTATTATTATTTCTGCAGCATGGATGCAGCCATAAGTGGTTAATTGTGTGAAAGATTCAGCTCTAGAAATTTCTGGGATTAAATTTCAAATAGCCCCCTGAAGTAGCGCCACAAAGAAGAAATACAGGAAGTCTCCACCTTTTGACATCTTGTTATGTGACGACTCTCTCTTTCACTGCTTGCAAATTAAGGACAGGTTCCATTAAACCAATGAGGAGTTCTCTTTTCTCAGTTCTTCTGACTATGGAGGCTTGCTTGGGACTGACCATGCATGTGTGTGCTGCTTGCAAAACAAGCTGGGAAAGAAGTAAAGGCATCAAGCTGACTGATACACACACACACACACACACACACACACACACACACCACTCCCATGCCAGCATTCTCTGAAGATGCCAGGCTGGAAAAACGTCAGAAGCAAACTCTTCTAGAACATGGCTACATAGCCCAAAGAAAGCACAAAAAACTATGGATGTCGGTCACGAAAACCTTTGAGTTCACACTGACTGAGAGACTTTGCAAGGGGTTGCACATTTTTTTTGGCAAGTTTCTTTAGAGGGGGCTTGCCATTGCCATTCATACCCTACCATATATCAAAGATCACACCTTATGATACATGGCTTTGTCCTTGCGATGATGGCGTTATTGAAACTACAGCGCATGTTCTATTGTACTGTCAATTCTACAAGGACAGCCACCACCAGCTGATTACTCCTCTTCTAAACAAACACCCTGGACATACTGATACTTTCTATTTACATTATCTTCTGGACAATCAAAAGCCAAGTGATATTCACAATGTAGCAAAATTTTGTTACATCGTATGTAAAATACACTCCCAATTGGTTGGTGAAAACTGATATGCGTATAACATGACCTTGAATTTGTATCTGAAATTGTTTTTAACAATGATTATTAATTGTATTTTGCAATTATTATTTTATCAAGTTATTTCGTATACTGGTCAACAACCGAAATCTTACTACTACTACTCAAAGATCGCAGGGCAACTTTCAAAAAGCATTAAATCAAGTTACAAAGTTTAAAGCAGGGGTAGGCAATCTTTTTGAGCCGGGGGCCGGGTTGCTGTCCCTCAGACAACTGTGGGGCCAAAGCCAAAAAATAAATAACTAAATAATTTTTAAAAAATTTAAATAAATAAATAAACCGGGACAAATGTAGGACAACATTTTCAAATGGTGGACACTTTTTTAAAAAAGTGGAGGACACAGAAAAAAATTTGCTGATTTTTTAAAAAATGTTAATATAAATGCATGTTTCTGAGGTGTCTATAGACAATTGCCCCCCTTGCCCCTGTGCGCGAGAGGCCAAAGGCCCTGGCGGCAATCGGAGGCAGGACCGGGCTGGGGCCGGTCCCAAGGCCTCGCCGGGCCGCATCCGGCTGTGGGCCGCAGGTTGCCTACCCCTGGTTTAAAGCAATAGAATCATTGAATGAACTAAAAACATAGTGAACAGCAATAATAAGTTTTTAAAAAATGAAGTAAAAGATTACACAATGACACAAGTGCGCTTGTGTCATCATGGTGGCCCCCATGTGGACAGGTGGCCACCATGATGGTGCCACTGCTGCATGCTAGAGCTTGGGAGCGTGCAGTCACTGCACGCTCACGAGCCCTAATTTTGGCCTGAGGACGGTGCTTTCTGCCCGTCTGTACCAGGCCTAAGTTTCTGTTGAGTAACTTTTTGGTCTGAGTTAGGGAAGTAAAGAGTATTTGCAAATTTTCTCATCCTTGAGAAAATGGCAACTCAGCCATGTCATGTTTTTGGGGCTGTGTGTTGTTGTTTTTTGCATCCTGAGACCTGTTTTTGGTAATAGTTCATTTCTACACAATAACTTACAATTTTTTACCCAGCAAACGCTATAGGTTATTTGCAGAAGACACTATGTTTTGTGTGACACAAATTTGGAAGGTGGGCTAAGAGTAATTTAAAAAATGAAATTCAACAAAACAATGGGGAATGAAAAGAAAACACAACATGCATTATCTCACCCAGTGGTGACAAAACTTTTGAAATTGTTATTTTTTCATACACAAGGATAAAGAGTGAAGCTTTACAGCCCTAATCTGCACCCAAGGATCTATAGTATTTCATCTCTTTAGATGGTAAAGTGTTACTTTAATTCACCCATTAAAAATGTAGGCAAGTTAAGTTAGCTCTTCTGTGTTTGGGGAGCCCTTCTGCTTATTTTATTTTATATTAATATTTCTGTCCCATTATATATCAAAAGATTTCAATACATGGGAGGGGGATAATGTTAGTCTTTCAAAGGTATACAAGTTTTCATAATTTATTTTAGTATTATGAGTGTGTAATTTAATTGAAAAATAATTTTGTGTACTGCTGTCAGGGGACCAGGATCAGGGATGATGTTATAATATAAAATCATTTTTAAAAAATGCAAAAGATCTCAAGGCAGTGTACAAGTAAAATGAACGAAACAAACAATACAATAAAATAATGTAAATGGACCAAACCATGTTAAATATAATTAACAAGGGCGTGGTAGAGATCGCCAAAAAAACGGCAGCCTACTGGCACCTGTTTTTCCACTTAAGGGAAGCCACAGCTGCCAAACTGTGCGGCTTCCTGCCAGAGGAAAAAGAACCCTTGAAAAGCGGGTTCTTTTTACACCACGGTGGCGGCGTAACAAGTGCACCACTGCCACACTCATTATGTAAGCACTGCACGGCACCACGCAGACACCATGCAATGTTTACATAACCATGGAGGTGCCCATGTATACAGGGCACTGCCATTGTTATGCCCTCATCATGTACTAGGGTTGAGAGCCATGTGGGTGCATCACCCCGAGCAACCTTAGCACAAACGGCCCATCTGTTCCGGGCCAAGCTAAGACAAAGTTTTTAAAAATTAGATGAAAAACAATATGCATTGGCATTTTGGAATAAATCAGTGTGATTCCAAAGTTTTAACATGCCATTAGTTTTGAGATGGTGCCTGAATGAACCCAAGGTTTTTATGAATGGACTCTTGGACTTTGTCCCTGAGGTCTTTGCCCCCAAAGTATTGCCTGAATGATGCCCTGCATTGACTTGTAGTTTTTCATGGCATATAGAAAAGTCTCAAAGTCATGTCAATTTTACACAAATATTGTCTAATGGGCTTGGGGATGTGTGTGGACCATTTTCATGTGGTTGCACTCCATCAGCTGCTGCATATGTGGACTAGACCATAATTTGATCTAAAGATATTGACTGGAATTCACAATCACAGTGACAAATATGTAACCTAGAGTTACACATTCATGACTGATTTGTAAAATAACACCCCAAATCCACAAAACAGTGATAGTTTTAATGGGGCCAGCCCTGGTGGCGCAGTGGGTAAATGCCTGTACTGCAGCCATTCACTTGAAACCACAAGGTTGCGAGTTCAAGACCAGCAAAAGGGCCCAAGCTCGACTCAGGCTTGCATCCTTCCGAGGAGGGAGCTAAAATGAGTACCCAGACTGTTGGGGGCAAATTAGCTTACTTGCTAATTAGCTTACGTGCTGTTCACCGCTATGATCTTTGGAATAGCGGTATATAAATAAAACAAATTATTATTATTATTATTATTATTAAATGCACAAAATACATGTTGCAAGCTTTCAAAACTCCAATGGCTTCTTCATCAGGGAAAGCCTACATTTTGTCAAGATGTAGCTGTCCTCGGTTCAGGTGGTATGGAGGAACATTCATTCAAGCAGTCCTCTCCTCCTTCTGGCCCTGTAGGTACCCCAGGAAACAAAATTTAAGCTCCATTAGCAAGACAAAAAGAGATGCTCCTTTTGAGAGCCAAATTGCCTCCATCCTTTCTGAAGCCACAAACTCCATTGTTAGGCAGAGAGCACTGAATTTCTGAAGAAACCCTCCATGTTTTTGCATCAGGAAACATTTTTAGGAGCTGTAAAGTATGCCAAATGTTTTCCAGTTTTTTCAGAAATAATGTTTGCCTTATTTTTATTTATGACCCATAGAATCACAGAATCATAGAACTGGAGGAGACCACAAGGACCATTGAGTCCAACCCCCTGCCATGCAGGAATGCACAGTCAAAGCACTCCTGATGGATGGCCACCCAACCTCTTTTCATAAACCTTCAAAGACCGAGACTTAACTGTGGCAGTTACAGCAGCTGGACAATCAAGCTGAGAACATGGAAGCACATTATGATATAGGATAACAGCAGCAAGAATAATATATGTTCAAAGATGAGAAATTATTGTATTTCCTATTCAAAAAGATTGGCTGATGAAGACCCCTTCTAGTCTCTTCCAACTATGATTCTATGATTCTTTGAAGGTAATTGATCTTGCTGAAATGGAAAAACTGACAGTGTTGATCAAATAGAAATATCTGGATAACTTTAAGAAAAAATGGGAATTCTTGGTTACTTACTACTGTTTACTTATTTACAAGAATTAAGTAATCAATCCAATCTTTGCAAAGTCGAGCATATACTGTTTTGAGTAGTTATGGGGAAAGTCAATTACCCTGATATCTGCTGGAAGATTAACTCTGCTAAGCATAGGCTGACCAACAAACTCCTGATGTGTCTTGCTGATAATTTCTTATTTAAAAATGTAGAAGAAGGAAGAAGGAGATCAGCAATCCTGGACTTAATCTTAAGCAATAAAGAGGAGTTTGTCAGAGAAAAGTAGTTGGTACTTTGGGAAACGTGACCATGTAATGCTAGAATTCACAATTGTAGGTCAGGGCAAGAAAGACTATAGTCAATCACCCTTGGATTTCAGGAAAGCTATTTTTAACAAGTTCAAGGAAATATTGAGTGGTATTTCATGGCCAGACATGATTAAGGACAAGGACACACAGCAAAGGTGGGAGTTCTTGAAGAGAGAATAGCAAAAAGCACAATCACAAACAATCCTAACAAACAAACAAACAAAACAATGGGAAACATCTGAAAAAACCAAAGTGGATGCACAGGAAACTTAAAGGGTTTTTATGAAGAATGGGAGGAAGAACAAATAACCAAGGAAGAAAAAAATGTGCAGTTCAAGCTTGCAGAGTGGGCTGAGATTAGCTAGGGAAGCAAGGAGCAACAAAAAGGCAGTATTTCAGATATTTTAGAGGCAAGAGAATGACCAAAGAGACAGTGGGGCCATTGTTCAGTAAGGATGGTAAAATGCTAACATCTCACAATGAAAAGGCAAAACTACTCAATACCTAGTTCCATTTGCTTCCATTTTCTCTGAAAAAGAGAACTATGTGCTAACAGGCAGAAGCAGAGACCTATTCCATATTTAGTTTGTATTTAGTTAGGATAGATTTTGACTGAACATGAGAAAGAACTTCTTGACAGTAAAAGCGGTTTGGCAGTAGCATTAGCATTTACATTTCTATACAGCCTAATAGTGAACTCATCACTCTCTAAGTGGTGCACAATCTGTAAGCCAGTTGCCCCCAACAAGCTGGGTATTCATTTTAGCAACCTACGAAAGGATGAAAGGATGAGTCAACCTTGGAGCCGAGGGTTCGAACTCACAACTTGGTGGTTGCAGTACTGGCATTTAACCACTGTGTGACTAGGGCTCCTGGGTAATGGAACCAATTATCTGGAGAGGTGGTGATGTCTCTTTCTTTGGATGTCTCGAATAAGGGGATGCTTTAGCTAGAGATACGGGACTCAGCAGGGGTTTGGATTCAATGGCCCATGACGCCCCTTCCAACTCTGTGATTTTATGATTCTGTGAAATAAATCACAGTTAGACCAGGAAGTACTAAAGTAAATTATTTACATGAGCAGGATGAAAGAGTCTGAACCCCTGACTTCTTCTCATTTTTCCAGGCCATAATCTGGAGCATTTTCTGAATGCTTTTTCTGAATATGTCATGATGGATAGATGATAAAGGTAGGAGAAATATACAGCCATTGCTTACATATCAGTTAATGTGTAAGCAATGCTTGTATTTTCCCTGCCTCTGCTATGGTTTATTTAGTTATTTATAACATTTATGTGCTGCTTTTCTATAAAACAAATTCCCAAGGTGGCTGCAATATATGGTTAAATTGTCAATAAAAGCAAGTGATAGTTAAAATGACATCTCCAAAAGCAGCAGTCTATTTCTTTCTTTCTAGAACTGCTCCCATAGAAGTCTATGTGAATTTATACTTTAAAAAAATATATATTTTCAAGCCATGGATGTTTGAATCTGTAGATAAAGCATCCATGATTATGCAAGGCTGACTATAGAGAAAATGGCCTAAATCCTATTGTTACTTCCAAACAGATTAGACACATTATACCAATGGATTTATCTATGTGTTAACCCACTGTTCAACAATTGATTCAGAAGATTATTGCATGAGGGTAGAAAAGTGGAACTGAAGCAGGATAGATGCATCATATGACAGTGTGATTGACTTGTACTTGGTCTGTAGTCCACCTGTGGCTGTGCATTAGCCCTCCCATGCAAAAAACTTCCAGCCGCAGTTCCAAGATTGGGAAGTCCTCTCTCCCTCTCACCTCTCCTCCTCATTAGTTCCAAACAGGCTGTTTTTTCTCTTTTTTTCACTTTCTTTTCTTTTCTCTTTCCCTGTCTCCCACCATTGCTAAATTGTGTTAAAAAGAGAAATAAAAATAAAAATGTAAAAGGCATGCTGGGTAGAGCAATGGAATCAGGAGGTGGGTTTAAGGAGCAGTCTGGGACCTTCCATGGCTACAACAGCCCCAGTCTTGCAACTGAATACACACACAATAAGGACTGCTCCCACCTTGTTCTGACTTCAGAGTAAGTGACATTCATCAATGTGACATTGGGTGGCACAGTGGGATGCATGTGCAAACAGCTGTCTGCCATTGCAGTGTAGTACCCATATAACAGGTAGACATCAGGGCAGCTCTGGGGCCAGGATACTCCTGCCTGCTCTCGCAGTAGTCTGGCCAGTGCAGACACTACCTTGGTGTCTGTGGTTGCAGCAATGGTTCAAGAGTGGTGGTGTCCAGTGGTTGTTATTGTTGCTGTGTACCTTCAAGTTGTTCCTGATTTATGGCAACCCTAAGATAACCCTATCATGTGATTTAAACAGAGGAGGTTTGGCGTTGCCTTCCTCTGAGGCTAAGAGCATGTGACTTACCCAAGGTCACCCAATGGGTTTCATGACCAAGAACAATTCGAACCTTGGTTCCACTCAAAGGTGGAAATATACAAATAAAAATCTCACACAGAAACCATGGGGGCTTCAAGAAAGTTTCCACATTTGGGAACCACAGTAATGGGACAGGTGGAAGCCCTTTCATAGGAAGGCAGTAGTGGGATAAGTAGAGGTCCTCACACATTGCTCTTCTCACAGTTACTACAGGATTGCAGGCAAGCCTTCATTGGACTTCATTGCTGGGGTAGCTTCCATACAACTGAGAGGAGCTGCAACAGAAGTGTCTGTAGAACCATGAAGTGATTCACTGCCCCATGGTGACAAATACATCAGCCATTCCTGGACTTAATAAGATGCAGGCCACTATCCAGACTGAACAACCATGAAGGGAGAATCATCCACATTAATCTGGAAAGCTGCCACACTGCAGAAATAAAACAGTCTGACACCTCTTTAACTGTCATGGCTCCATCCTGTGCAATCCTGCGATTTGGAGCTTGGCGAGTCAAAGTCTATCAGAGAGCTCTGGTGTCTCACCAAACTACAAATCTCAGGGTTCTGTGGGATAGTGTCATGGCAATTAAAGTGGTATCAAATTGCTTTATTTCCATAGTATGGATACATCATTGCTCATGAGGAGACAAAGAACCTTGGGTTTCTAATCTCCTACCATGATCTTGGATGTAAATGTCAGACTGAGAAGAACACTGATATAAAGCAGAAAGGGGCAGCAAAGGGAGAAAAAAAGAAAGACAAGGACCTTTTCAGCCAGCAGTCTTGTAAAATAACTCTAAATAGTAAACCGCAAACAGTGATTACTGCTGTTGTTTATGCTGACATTAAGAAAGTCGTTAACCATCTTCCCACTGGATTATGTTGCTTGTAACCAATGTGGCAGTGAAAGGTGGTCGCATTATTTTTTTTTAACGATTCAACATTACATCGAAATGTCACAAGAGTGGTGACATTAAAGACCCAATACACGGGACAAGGCTTCCATCTTAATATAGGCTGCTTGGCACACAGATCCTATAGGGCTGCTCAAAGCACACAGAATGCCTCATATTTTGATGGATCCGCTCCTGTGACTCTGTATTTATTTATTAAGATAATTAACCTTCCCTGTCATTCCAAACTTGGGCTTCCTGGCAACAGCTGAATATGGGAACAGCGGTTCTAAAATATATGAAATTATGAATCTGTCATGGAAAGCATTAGTGGGAAAAAGATGCATCATTGATTATTATTACCCTTACATCCCCATCTTCTTTTAGAAGTGTAGAGCAGTTTACACAAAAATCTTACATATTCTCAGTCTCAAGCTCATACCATATTGAAATCATGTAAGAGCATCAGCAATATATCAGGATCAGTGTGTCCTCAGGACTATTCTCAAGTCCCAGATTGTTCTGCTTTTTCTCAGTGGCACGGGTAGATCTTGATATGGCAGAGGATAGGATTTGCTTCTAGAAACTATCAGATTCGAGTACTATGCCCTCCAATGGTGTTTCTATGAAAGCTGGACAATGAAGAAAGCTGATGGGACAGAAATCCACTCATTTGAAATGTGGTGCTGGAGAAGATTTCTATGGATCCCATGGATGACTAAAAAGACACATAACTGGGTCCTAGAGCAAATCAGGGGGCTAGCGTGGTGTAGTAGTTTGAGTGTTGGACTACAACTCTGAAGACCAGGGTTTGATACCCAGCTTGGACATGAAACCTACTGGATGACCTTGGGCAAATCACATGCTCTCAGCTTCAGGGGAAGGCACTGAATTTCCCCTAGAAGCCAAGGTTAACAAACCGAGGCTGTTGTACTCTGGCCATGTCATGAGAAGACATGATTCACTAGAAAAAGACAATGCTTGGTAAGATAGAAGGCAATAGGAAAAGAAGAAGACCACATTACAGTTGGACAGATTCAGCCAACGATGCCACAATCCTGAGTCTGCCAGACCAGAGCAGGGTTATTGATGATAGGGGCACTTGGAGGTCTCTCATTCATAGGATTGTCATAAGTCAAAGTTGACTTGACAGCAGTCAACAAAAACAATAACTTGTAGAGAGATCGTGTAGCACCTTTAACTTGTAGAGAGATCTTGCACCACCTTTGAGACTAACCGAAAGAAAGAAGCTGGCAGTATGAGCTTTCGTGGAGTAAAGTCTACTTCTTCAGATGCATTTTAGAAGTAGACTTTAGTCTGTGAAAGCTCATGATGCCAACTTCTTTCTTTCAGATCTCTCTGCATACTGAATCAAAAGACTAATAAAACAGGGGAGCTGTATTCATCTTTAGGGAGGACAGCCTGTGTGGGGAAGAGCATACGGGGGGTGTAGGGGGAGCACAGAGATGGCACATGGGGGGAGCATAGGCAGGGACAGCATGGGAAGGAGCAGGGGGAGGGCCCAACCTGGTGTCACCTCCCTTCTGCAGTGTCATCTTGTGCACCCTTGCACCCTCTAATGTGCCTCTGTTTGGCTCCATGCATCATTTGAACAGATCAGTGTAGGAACAGGGCAGCAACATTTCTTTTAGGCCCTGTGGATAAGTCCTGGATTTGAATTTTTAGTAATAATAATAATAATAATAATAATAATAATAATAATAATAATAATAATATTCCACTTCTTCACTAGTAATACAAGTGGATTACAACAATAAAGCAAAATACAGTTAAAAGAAAAAACATAAAAAATTCAAAAACCCCCCCCCCACCCCCCCCCCCCCCCCGTAGTAAAAACATAATTAAATGCTAAAAAGAGATTAAACCAAGAAAAGAAGTTAAAAACATTAATACACAATAACAATTATAATGAAATAAGAGTTTCAAGCAGGATCTGGGTAGAATAAAGATAAAGATGGGGGATAATGGGAGAAAAAGGAGGGGGAGGCAGGTCAGCAAGGATGTTCTAGTCTAGAAAGGCCTGCTGGACAAGATCCATCTTAATAGCCTTCTTAAAGGTTTCCAAGGTGGTAATCTGATGGATCTTGTCCGGCAGGTCGTTCCAGAGTCTAGGAGCAGCTGCTGAGAAGGAACACTGGGTCACTTCACAGAGTCTAGTCCTCTTCGGTTGAAGCAGATTCTTCCCAGCGGAGTGGAGAGTGTGGGGAGGATGATATGGGAGAAGGCATTCCCACAAGAAATCAGGACGCAAGCCATGTAGGGCTTTAAAGGTTAAAACCAACACTTTATATCTTTCCTGGAAGCTAATAGGCAGCCAGTGAAGGGATTTTAAAATTGGTGTGATATGGCCAGATCTAGGTGTGCCAGTAACCAGCCTGACTGCCATATTCTGTACCAACTGAAGTTTCTGAACTTGACACAAAGGTAGGCCCATGTAGAGCGCGTTACAAAAGTCGAGCTGAGAGGTTACCAGGGCATGTACCAATGTTTCAAGGTCTTCCCGCTCCAGAAAGGAGCACAGCTGGTGTATCAGCTGAAGCTGATAGCAAGTGCTCCTGATCGCTGCATCCACCTGAGCCGTAAGATGGAGAGACGAGTCTAGGAGCACACCCAGACTGCAAACAGAGTCCTTCAGGGGAAGTGTAACCCCATCCAGAACTGGCTGGCATAACTCCATTCCCAGATTGGGAGTCCCTATTACAAGTACCTCCATCTTACCTGGATTCAACTTGACATTGTTTCCCCTCATCCAGTCCATTACTGCATTAATACAGGCATTCAGAGGAGAGATGCCATCCTTAGTCACTGCATCAGTCTGAGACAGAGAAATATATTTGGTGTCATCAGTGTACTGATAACACCCTGCCCCATGACTCTGGATGAACAGCATTGGAGACAGAATCGCACCTTGAGGGACGCCTGACCTAAGCTCCCTCTTGGTTGAATAACTGTCCCCAAGCGACACCATCTGGAATCTACCTGAGAGGTAGGATCGGAACCATTGCAAAGCAGAGCCTCCAATTCCCTGGCGTTCCAGAAGGATATCGTGGTCAATAGTATCAAAGACCGCTGAGATGTCCAAGAGCACCAGCAGTGTCACATTTCCCCTGTTGGTGCCCAGACAGAGATCATCAACCAAGACAACCAAGGCCGTCTCAACTCCATAGCCCGCCCTTTAGATTTAGACAGGTTAATGGGTTCAACATGCACACTTGCTGAAATTTAAATAGCTACTTGGAGGGAATTAAAAGGATCAGGCTACTGCTGGACAGTTTCAGCACCTGAATCCAAATTCAAGTTTCCCAGGCAAATTACATCCATGTGGGCCCTTCTATGGTTTATCTTGTAGCTGCTACAAAAGGGGCAACTGTAGAGGGGCCAGGTCAGCAGCAGCCCATCTTCTGGGAAATCAGGGCCAATATGTGAAACCAGGGAGCAGTCCTTGTGATGTGACAAAGAAGTCAGGGTGGAAATGGTTCAGAGTAGAGGCAACACTAGCTCTAAGCTAGCTGATTACAGAAATGGTCATAGGGCAAATCAGGGTAAAGGAGGCACTCCAAATCATTACTAGAATCATAGAATCATAGAGTTGGAAGAGACTGCAAGGGCCATCCAGTCTAACCCCTGCCATGCAGGAAATCTAAATCAAAGCATCCCCGACAGATGGCCATCCAGCCTCTGTTTAAAGACCTCTAAGGAAGGAGACTCCACTACACTCTGAGGCAGTGTGTTCCACTGTTGAACAGCCCTTACTGTGAGGAAGTTCCTCCTAATGTTGAGGCAGAATCTCTTTTCCTGTAGCTTGCATCCATTGCTCCAGGTCCTAGTCTCTGGAGCAGCAGAAAACAAATCAGCTCCCTCCTCAGTATGACATCCCTCCAAGTATTTAAACAGGGCTATCATATCAACTCTTTATCTTCTCTTCTCCAGGCTAAACATCCCCAGCTCCCTAAGTTGTTCCTCATAGGGCATGGTTTCCAGACCCTTCACCATTTTAGTCACCCTCCTTTGAACACACTCCAGTTTCTCTACATCCTTTTAAAATTGTGGTGCCCAGAACTGGACACAATATTCCAGGTGGGGCCTGACCAAAGCAGAATAGAGTGGCACTATTACTTCCCTTGATCTAAACACTATACTTCTATTGATGCAGCTGAGAACTGCATTGGCTTTTCAGCTGCCACATCACACTGTTGACTCATGTTAAACTTGTGGTCTACTTGGACTCCTAGATCCTTTTCACATATAGTCTAGTTCAGCCAGGTGTCCCCCATCCTATATCTATGCATTTCATTTTTCCACCCTAAGTGCAGTACCTTACATTTCTCCTTGTTGAAATTCATTTTGTTAGCTTTGGGCCAGCTATCTAATCTATTAAGGCCATTCTGAAGTTTGATCCTGTCCTCAGGGGTATTAGCTACTCTTCCTAATTTGGTGTCATCTGTAAATTTGATAAGTATACCCCCAATTCTGTCATCCAAGTCACTGATAAAGATATGGAACAGCACTGGGTCCAGGACAGAGCCCTGTGGGACCCCACTTGTCACTTATCTCCAGGATGAAAAGGACCAATTACAAATCCATGTAACAGTTACATCGTCTAGCCCACATTTCTCTGGCTTGTTTACTAGGGTAGCCAGGTTTTAGGACTTGTCCATAGGGCCTGAGGAAAGGCTCCCAGATCTCAGAGCCTGGTTCTTCCAGTCCTCTGGGAGAAAGGAAGGAGTCTCAGGGCAAGAATTTCACCTTGAGCATTGCCTATCTAACAGGGCTACCAGATCTCAGGCTAGATCCTCTTCTCCAGTTCTCCAAAGGCCAAACAAAATGGTCTCATCTCATTTTCTTTGGAAAGATATACAGGAGAATTCAGGTCACATTCAAGCCTTGTCAGTGCCTCATTGTTTTAATTTGGAGGGGAAAAGTGGTGATTTACTCAGGATCTGAGTGGGAAATCTGGATATCCATGTATGTGTGTGGACTGCGCTCCACAATGACAGCGTGGGGTCAGTGGCAAGATGAGGGGTGGTCAGTGGGACTGCTTGGGTCCAGCAAGCCTGGTATACATTGCCATGTTTTTCTAGGTCACTTTCTATGTAACCATGAGAATAGCAGTGAGAGGTTAGATTGAGCCACTCCTTCCATCTTCTTTCCCTCTGCACAAATGTTGTTTGTTTTGCTGTTTGTACTCTTCTCTCCTACATCCATTCCCACTGATCAGCAATTTTATTATTTTTTCTTTCTCCATCATGTGTGTGTATGTATGTATGTATGTATGTATGTATGTATTTACAATTCACTCCCTCCCTCACTGAGGCAGATGGTAGGGGGAAAGGGACTGTAAAGAAAAACATCCCACTGATCAGCAATTTTATTATTTTTTTCTTTCTCCATCATGTGTGTGTATGTATGTATGTATGTATGTATGTATTTACAATTCACTCTCTCCCTCACTGAGGCAGTTGGTGGGGGGAAAATGATTGCAAAGAAAAACATCCAAACAGAGTGCATGGTGGTCATTAAACTGACTAGCAAAACCATAAGAGCTGTTGTCTGATAGGTTGATGGGAAAGGGGAAAACAGTGAGTTTACCAGGGGAAATGTATGGCCAGTTGTGCCAGTGTTGTTTCAAAGCGCTTTGCATGTGGAGGCTTAACCAGGTCATTGCATGGTCACTGTGGACTAGAAAAATGCAAAGTGAGGCTGATTTTTTTTTCCATCAGTGTAGAAGCACCAATAGTGAGAGCAATTCCATGAAAAGTGTACACCTGCCTATTCTCCTCATTTGTCAACTTTGTACATTTTGGCTCAAGAGGCATATTCTATGTATCTGTGGTTGATGCTCAGCCACTGCCAATTTTGGTCAGTCCCAATGGATAGAGACCTGAATCTCAAGGCCTGGGCCTTCTTCTCCAGTCCTCAGGGTAAGGAGGATGAATCTCAAACCAAAAGCATTGCCTTGAAATGCATATGTGTATCATTTCTTAGCCTTTTCATTTCTCACTAGAATGGCATAGTCTGGGTGTCTATGATTGACCATCCATGCTTCATGACGTTACTAGGGGCTGGTCCTTGTAGCATCTTCCCATAACGTCTACAATGGCCTACCTTTGGCCCCAAAATGGCAGATCTGGGAAAGTCCTGACATGGCATCCCTCACTGTAATACTTCTTGCCTTGTATAATAGCATAAAGGGCTCAATATATACATCCACTGGATGTCTTCCAAATACAATGGTGTCGCCACAGGGGTGGGTGTCAAATGAAGACATTGTCCCTCAGATAAGAATTCTGCTTCCCCAATGAAAGCTACTTTCACTCTCCACATTTTTAATCATTTAAAATTTCAGCTGAACATTAGAAATGCAGTTTAGGTATTGAAAGAAAGAGGGCAGGCAAAGTAACCAAAGGAACACAAACACAGCAAACGTAAGAGTCCTAGGTGTGAAAGATTTTAAATGGTTCACTCTCTGGAATGCTAGAAGTTTGGGAACTAAAGGAACATTTCATTGGAGCAGGGAGAAAAAATTCTTGCTGTGAGTAATATCTTTCTTTTGCACCCTCCCTATAGCTATACTCCTTCACAGTTTCCTTTCCTCACACCAGGGTTTTTGGTGTTTCAATATTGTACAAGCACAAGACACATACAAAACACTTTTGCACTGATCTGGTGAACTCTGGTGGTTGTTATTGTGGGGAGTGGGGAGGCGAGTTGTTGTTGTTGTTATCGTTGTTGTTGTGTGCCTTCAAGTAATTTCTGATTTATGGCAAGCCTAAGGCAACCCTATAACATGGTTTTCTTGCAAGTTTGGCCTGATACATACCTTTAAAAAAAGATTGGACTCGACACAGCCTGTTTTCCTCAGGAGGGATGCTGCAGCTGCCAAACCATGTGGCGTCCCTCCAAAGTAAAAAGAACCTGGAAAAAAACAGGTTCTTTTTGGGTTGCTGGGTGGACGTCACGAGTACTCCAATGGCGTACCCGTGATGTAAGAAACATGCAACAATGTCTATATGCTGTGTGTCACATCAAGATGGCAACGCCCATGTGGATGGGACACGGCCATGATGCCGCTGCCATGCCGTACTAGGTTTCGGGACTGTGCGGTTGGTGAGCTAACCCTAGTATTGCTGGCGGCATGCTGCTTTGGGACTGTCTGTACCGGGCATTTGTTCAGGGGAGGTTTGCCATTGCCTTTTCCTAAGACTGAGAGGATGTGACTTCCCAAGGTCACCCAGTGACGCCATGGTCAAGTTTGAATCAGATCCTGGTCTCCAGGGTCATAGTTCAACACTCAAACTACTACACTATGCTGGCTCTTGGGAAGGTGAGGCTCAGCCTTTAAAGACACTTCATTCAGGCCCTGTGCAGACCAGCACTTTGGGCTGGCCTGGGGCTAGAGTCGGGGTGTAGCGTCTCCACAACACATGTGCTGATTCCCCCCAAGGCACCATGATACCACCCACCACACCATACGGCGTGTGGCATCACGCTACTCCTCTGGCACTGTGTCCACATGGTGCAGTGCCAAAGGAGTGCCATATAGCTGTGGCGGCGTGGCTATTGCACCTTGGAAAGGCCAGACTGGGGCTACAGCATGTGATTGCTATGACCCCAATCTGGCTGAGGAAGGGGCGGCTGGAGGCTGCCCCTTCAGGACTGTTTGCACAGCCCCACAGTGAAATCAAACTTACTGCTCTTCAAGTATGACTCACCTAGACATTATTCTTTGTACTTGGAAAGCTGGAGAAACAAAGCTGTTACCTGAGACTGGAGGAAGCATCCTGATAGTAACTATACCTGGGAACTTCAGACAGTGGCATTTTCACCAATTATAACAGAAATTGTGGAAATTGCAGCCATAGAGTGCATTGTACCGTGCAACTGTCTTGATTTGGAATGAGCAATTCTTATTAATCCTCTGTCATCCCACTTGCCCATGTGCTTTCAAAATGTCCCAGGCCAGCTCTGCACAGGCCAGAATACTCCAAGAGCACCCTAGAGAATCCTGGCCCTGAAGCAGCCTAGATGTACCTTCAGCCTTCTGTTGCAATATCACGCAGCTGTTCATGTGTGTGTCCTGGTGGTGCCACTGCTTCTGGCAAATGTTGCTTGCTCTGAGGTCAAAAAGAGTCTCCCAGTGTTGACCACATGGCTGCATGCTTCATTCTGATGTCTGAGTGAGCAACTTGTGCTGGTGGCAGTAGCTCTAGCCAGCATAATGGGATACAATGTAAACAGTCACCTAGCAGTACAATGATCTGGAGCAAAAGGTGATTTATTTTAAACCATTGTAAGGGTGTATATCTTTTGTTCACTGGTGAACTAGTCATATATCATCTGGACAATTTGCACCAAAACTGTGGACTGGGCCCTGGGTTGTCTGGATTGCTCACTTGGAGCAAAAAGGGAAAGATGTCTGTAGCAAAGGAAGAAGAAGGAAATGGTAGGGCCACTATGTGGAGAAAATAGCAAAATGTTAACAGGGGACAAAGAAAAGGCAGAACTACTCAACACCTTCTTTGCCTCAGGCTTCACACAAAATGAAAAGGGTGTTCAACCTAAGGAAAATGGAGCAGAGGACACAACAGGGAAAACGCAGCACAGAATACATAAAGAGGTAATACAGGAATACCTGCTTAATCTAAATGAATGTAAGTCTGCGGGACCAGATGAACTACATCCAAGGGTATTAAACAAACTGCCAAATGTAATCTCAGAGCCATTGGCAATAATCTTTGAAATTCCTGGAGAACAGAAGTCTCAGCAGATTGGAGGAGGGCAAACGTCCCATCTTCAAAAAGGGAGGGAAAAGAGGATCCCAACAATTATCACCTAGTTAGTCTGACATCAATACTAGGAAAGATTCTAGAGCAGATCAGGGAGTCTGTGAACATTTAGAAGAGAATGCCATAATAACAAAGAGTCAACATGAGTTTCTGAGAAGCAAGTCATGCCAGACTAATCTGGCATGACTTGTTTCTCTGAAACTCAGGTTGACTTTTTGATAAAATTACCAACTTGGTAGATGAAGGGAAAGTTGTAGACATAGCATATCTTAATTTCAGTAAGGCATTTGACAAGGTTCCCAACAACATTCTTGCAAACAAGCTAATAAAATGTGGGCTAGACAACGTAATTGTTACATGGATTTGTAATTGGTTGACTGGCCGAACCCAAAGGGTCCTCAACAATGGTGCCTTTTTATCCTGGAGAGAAGTGACCAGTGGGGTCCTACAGGGTTCTGTCCTGGACCCAGTGCTATTCAACATCTTTATCAGTGACTTGGATGAAAGAATTGAAGGCATACATATCAAGTTTACAGATGACACCAAATTAGGAGCAGTAGCTAATACATCAGAGGAGAAGATCAAAATTCAAAATAAATTTAATAGATTAGAAAGCTGGGCCAAAGCTAACAAAATGAATTTCATCACAGATAAACATAAGGAATTGCACCCAGGGTAGAAAAATGAAATGCATATTTATAGGATGGGGGGCACCTGGCTTAAGATGTGAAAGGTATCAAGGAGTCTTAGTAGACCATAAGTTTAACATGAGTCAACAGTGTGATGTGGGAACTAAAAAGTCAATGCAGCTATCAGCTGCATCTATAGAAGTATAGTGTCTAGATCAAGGGAAGTAATTGGGCCACTTTACTCTGCCTTGGTCAGGTCTCACCTAGAATACTGTGTCCAGTTCTGGAAATCACAATTAAAAAAGGATGTTGACAAGTTTGAGTGTGTCCAGAGGAAGGTGATGAAAATGGTGAAAGTTCTGGAAACCATGTCCTATGAGGAGCAACCTAGGGAGCTCAGTATATTTAGCCTGGGAAAGAGAATGTAAAGAGGTGACATGATAGCCCTGTTTAAATATTTGAAGGGATGTCATATTGAGGATGGAGCAAGCTTGTTTTCTGTTGCTCCAGAGAATACGGCCTGGAACAATGGGTACAAGCTAAAGTAAAAGACATTCCACCTTATCATTAGGAGCAACTCCCTCGGAATGTGGAGTCTCCTTTCTTGGAGGTCTTTAAACAGAGGTTGGATGGCCATCTGTCAGGGATGCTTTGATTGTGGGTCCCTGTATGGCAGAGTGGTTTGACTGGTTGGCCATTGTGGTCTCTTCCCACTCTATGATTCTATGTTTTATTTAGCCCATGTGGACCTGTTTCACTATATTGGGCAATATGTATTACTACATTAGGAGCATGTAACTGCCCCTTTTTTTGAAGCTTCTTGCTTTAAGCTCTACCAGAGTGCATGTAATAAAACCTAAGTTACCAATGCTCTGCATCTCTGTGTCTGACATCTGACCATGGACCCCCCCACACACACTTTTTAGGGGGTCCTCTCATTAGAGAATTTCACTTCAACATCATTTCTGGTTTGCTCAAAATGTGGACGGGTGTCCCATAGGGAGAACATGGGAGCAAAATTGGATCCCTGCTATTAGTACTATTACAAAACACTGACATACAGTGTGTGGTTCTCTGTTGCAAGCTGTTGGGGGGTGGGGGTTGCCCAGGGAGGAAGCAGTTAGGTCATGCTTACTGTTTGGGAGAAGGGTATGAAAAAAAAGTGGATAGGGCTTATTGTTTTGTCTGGAAACTGAGAAAATGTACTGAAAATGGCAGACAAACTGAAAGAGAAAAGTCAAAGGAGCAGTCCAACACCAAGCTCTCTCTCTTTGTCTCTTCATTCTTTAAAATCTTGGGATGGGTCCTTCAGGGTTTTTTTTAAGGTTAGTTGTTGGAAAAGGAGTTTTCAGAATGTTTTCAGAGGTTTTTAGTAACATCCTGCTCTGAGCAACCTTAAACCCCAGGTAGTATTTCAGAGGAAATGGGGAGCACAGACTGAAAATTAACCACAGCAGACCCTGGGCCCAAATTTGTTCCAAGAGTTATTTTTTTGAATCAAGTGCACTTTCTTTGGACACTTGCCTGAACTTTTTAATAGGTTAGCAGAAGACCACAAAGAAAAGGGAGGTCGGGGAGAGGGAATAAAAGGAAAGGAAAGGAAAGGGAGAGAAAGATAGGGAAGGCTGTATGTTTGACTGACATGGGCCAAATAAAACAGCCTTTCCCTGTCCTCTTGGCAGGGAGACTGGAGGATGTAGGGCCCAGTCTTCAAGTCTGGCAGCGGCAGTCCAGATGATGGACCACCAGTTCAGCACCATACCCCAGTGCATACCCCTGTTAACAGTGAATTTTGCTCCAGTTCTTTGCAGAACATGCCTGGGGCCCTCTATTCTGATGTCGTATGGTTGTTCATGTGCATTTCTCACTGTGCTATGTTGTGCAATGGCAGCTGTCACAAGTCTCTTGTTCTGAGGTCAGAATAAGCAACCCAGCCTCAGACACATGGCTATACACCTCGTTCTGACCTCAGATTGAGACTCACCACTTTGGCAGCCACACCGTGCAGCACTGTGGGAAATGCATGTGAACAGCCACCCAGCATTGGATTAAAGGCCCCCAGGTAATTCAAGAAAGATGGGGTGGCTATCCTGGCCCATGCAGACACCATCTATGCAGCAGTGTTACTAGAGTTGGTGTCACCTGGTGCAGTAACTCGTGGTGTCATGTCAGTGATCCCCTGTTTGCATGGTGACACCTTCTGAATTTTGTTCTTGCACCCAAGCACTAAATCTCCAGTTTTCAGTCTGGCAACAATATCTCAGCGGCCCTATTTTGGGAGAAAATACATAAATAAAATAATCATTCATGCATAGGGTGGATTTGCTGAATCAATTGGATTTGCTGGCATATTGGCAAACTCTTAAACAATGAATTCAATGGATCTATGTATTTGGACCTAACAAACAAGATTCCAGCTTTTTTTTTCTTTTGAAAACTAGAAGCATACATCTTTCAAATCACACTAGAGTTGAATGAAAACCTGCAGATTTAGCAGTGGTCTCATTTCATCTGACCCCCTCCCCTTTTCCTGGGGTAACTTAACTTGGTAACATTTTCTCTAGATGGCTGTCGTTCTCTAATGGGAAGTTGTGTAAGCGACGGAGGCCAAACACGGGCATTAATTACAATGAAAAATCAGTTTAGGGCAGGCCACAACTAAATTGGAAGCCAGGTCCTTTAGGTAAAACAAAGAGCCTGAACAGAAGCGTTAGATTTGATTACAGGGCAATATAAGAAAAATGTGCTGTATGTTGCCTATTATTAAAGCTGCTTTTGGGCTTGTGTGCTTGCCCGCCTAAGGGATTTTAATAAATATTAGTAATAGCCAGCTGGCTTGCTGGGCTTTCTGGAGTCTCCCCCCTTCTTTCTTTCTCTTGTATGTAGGAGGAGATAGTGTGTGTGTGTGTGTGTGTGTGTGTGTGAGGCCAATCTTGGAGTACAAATTTAAGTCACTGTCAGGCAAACAGTTTGGAAATATTTGATGACAGCAAAGTTCACAAACGCATCTCTTTTAAAGGGTCTAGTCCATTACTGGAAGCTCTTTTCCAGTTTCTGTAGATGAAGGGGGGAAGAAAAAGAAGAGAAGAAGAGGAGGAGGAGGGAAAAATGTTCCTGCCAGCTGTTCAGTTTGTTTTTGATTAGTCCCAGCAATGCTCAAAATACAAGACAAGCCCTATACTGCAGTAGGTTAGAAGTGGCTGCAAACTATGCTTAATGGCATTAACAAGTACAATTAACCAGCCCTAGGAAAATGAGCATTCTATAATGCATAGGGG
The DNA here is from genome assembly GCF_019175285.1 of Sceloporus undulatus. NCBI lineage: Eukaryota > Metazoa > Chordata > Lepidosauria > Squamata > Phrynosomatidae > Sceloporus > Sceloporus undulatus. The sequence continues at coordinate 11,711,236 of NC_056522.1, forward strand.
CTGTTAATATTAGCCATATTATATGAGTGACCTCCCAGATGCTGCCATGATTGCTTCTCTTGTTATTGTATTCTGCACTGATACGACACTCATGTAAAGACACATTGCTGTTGTGTGCCTTCAAGTCGTTTCTGACTTACGGCTAACCTATCATGGGGTTTTCTTGGCAGGTTTCTTCAGAGGAGATTTGCCATTGCCATTCTCTCAGGCTGAGAGATTATGACTTACTGAGGGTCACCCAGTGGGTTTCCATGTCCAAGCAGGGATCCAAACCTTGGTCTCCAGAGTCGTAGTCTATTGTTCATATACAATTATTTGTAAAACAGTCCTATTACTTCTGTTTGCAATAACTATGGCATAACAGAGTTACGTTATTACTGTAACCCAGTAACATTATGCCCATTTGCAGTTTAAGATTCATGGAATTTTAAAATCAAAAGATTTGGAAGGATAGGATGGTCACCTCAGGATCATCCCAGTCTCTGAGGTTACCAGACCAAAATCCAGAGACCTGGGATATGTCCTCATGGGTCAGACTATTCCAAAAGGAGCTCAGAGTATTCTGGCCTCAAAGCTACCATGACATGGGCACTCTTGGAGTGATGCCAGGTGGCTGTTCACATGTGTGTCCTATCTTGCTGCCTGTCACTGTCAATGTAACTTGTTTCTTCTCAGGTCAGGAATAAGGTGTTCTGTGTTGACCACATGGTTGGGTACCTCATTTTGACCTCAGAGGCAAAGACTCACACTGGCAGTGGCAGTGACAAGCAGAACAGCAGGACATGTTGTAAATTATCACCTGGTGTCACTCCAGAGGGCTCTGGATTTTGCTAGAAGGTGATTTTCATTAAGGGTGATATACCTTGGGGTTGGTGCTGAATTGGCCAAATGTCATCCAGACAGTTCACACCTGAACCAGGGATTGATCATCATGGGAATGGAGGGAGTACGTGTTATTTGGCCCATGCAGACAGGGCAAAAGACACAGCCCATGTGATATCATTCAGCATTATGTGCTATTTACCAACTGCAGCTGCTTACAGCTTATTCAAACATATACAGAGGAAACATATTTTTTGTTTGGAAATTAAGAGAGAAATCTTACCCAAAGGAGCTCTTCCTAGAGTAATTACTCTTTCTCACATGCTTATGGAGATGGGTGAAGGAACATTTGTGTCTAGTCAGAAGCTGGATGCAAACCAGAGTGGAGGGTGAGCTCTGGAACTACAACAACTAGGAGGGAAGGAAATCTTGTAGACTGTAAGATGCTGTTTTTTTACTATCTGAGCTGAAGGTTTGCACAGAGCCTTTTCTTCTTGTTTGGAGCTAAGCTCACCAAAAGTGGAGAATTTGTACTCTTTTCTCTTGACCCACAAAAATTAGTGAGTCTACGAAAGCTTATGCTACAACTACTTTTGCACAGTTAGTCTCAAAGGTGCTACAAGATCTCTTTGTGTATTGATATTACAGACTAACATGACTGCTTTATCACACTAGGGGCCAATCAGGATTTAAACAAGAGTTAAACAAGAGTTAAATAGGAAATGTCGTGTGATAAACATCAGGCATTTCCTGTTTAACTCTTGTTTAACTCTTGTTTAAATCCTGTTTGCCCCCTAGGATTCTAACCATAATGTGCTTGTATATATAAATATTTCAGTGGGCCATTGGTATCTGCTGGGGTTTGGTACCAGGACTCACCGTGGATACCAAAATCCGAGAATGCTCAAGCCCTATTAATTACAATGGCATAGTAAAATGGTGTCCCTTATATAAAATGGCAAAACAAAGTTTGTTTTGAATATTTTGAAGCAATGGATAGTCGAATGGATGGATAAAAAAAATCAGTGGATATGGATGGCCAACTGCATGCAAACATGTTTGCAAAGTGTTTGGTTTGATTCTCATGCTATACAAATCCACATTCCATACACCCCCCCCCCCCCCACATATACAGTACTCATCTTTTTTAACATCAAAAAAAATTTCCCCCCCCACCCCCCATTTAGGATCCATTCTGTAGTGTACCCATCAACCACAAAGTTGTAATATGCACAGAAATGGATTTTCTAACAGCACAACAAATCTCCCAGTGGGCCAGAGCATTAAGGAATGCCAGCAGCACAGAATGCTTTACAGGTTTCCTGGCAAGCTTGGGACCTTGCCTCCTGGCACAGCTGAACTCAGTCGTGTCACAGAAGAAAGGCAGAAGAATTCCTGTGCAAAGAAAAAGAAAGAGAGGTGAAGTAGAACACAGATTATTAGGACACCTGAAGGCTATGTTTTCCAGTTCTGGGGCGTGAGCTGAAAAGCTACAAATTACAGTCAGCACAAGGCATTGTCATAATTCTTGGTCCATGACTACAAACAGAATATGTTTAGTCTTCTTCTGCATTCACACAGAGCTAACATGGGGTAGTGGTTTTGAAATGGATCTAGAAAATCTGTTTCTTCCAAGACTGCTTGGAGTGTTGGTCTTGGATTCTGGAGACCAGAGTTAGAAAGAACCTCCTGATACTAAGGGAAGTTTGACAGTGGAACACACTCCCTTGGGGAGTGGTGGAGTATCCTTCTTTGGATGGCCATCTGTTGGTGTGTGTGTGTTTTGATTATGAATTCCTGCATGACAGGGGGTTGGACTGGATGGCCCTTGAGGTCTCTTCCAACTCTATGATTCTATGACTGGTTGGGTCCAGAAAGCCTGGTGTGTGTTACCATGTTTTTCTACTTCATTGTCTGTCCAGCCATGAGAGCAGCAATGAAGGGTTTGATTGGGCTACACGTTCCCACATCTTTCTCCACCCGAATGTCGCATTTCTTTTACTGCTTGTACTCTTCTGCAGTCAGCATTGTATCATCTTTGTTTTGATTTCAGTGACTGGACCATGCACATTTCCCTCCATCATTCAGTCGCTAACTCATGAGATCATGCCCACTCCCTCCCCCATTATCGTTGACTTGTGAGAAGCTCTGCAATGTATGTATGGGGGCTGTGGGGAGGCAGTGTGTGATTTTGCATGATTTTGTGGTGTTTTTCATCCCCAAACTGCAGAAAGCCCTCCAAATTTCTATCCTCCAATCACCCTCACAAAACTTTGCAGAACTTCTTCCATTAACTTGATTTTTTGTCTGCATCCATCCCGAAATAGCCACAAGAAGTAATGGAATATCACTTCCTTTTGCTATTTTGGAAAGGACATGGTCAAAAACAGAGGTATTCTGGAGGTACATGCTGTTGGAGGTTACAGCCTGTGAGAAGTTGATGGGATCCAAATTGGATTCTGGCTCCCATGTAGCCTTCATAACTTAAAATTCTGTGATTCTTTCCAGGCATACAACGTGGCAGGTTTGGGTCTCCCCACTTCCTGAGAAAATATCTTTCCCAATTCTGCCTGGTAAAATCACAGCTTGGAAAAGTTACTTTGGGGCTATAGTTGCCAGAAGCCCCCAGTAACCATGCTCATTAAAAGATTTGGGGAATAATAGTCCCTAAAAGTAGCTTTTCCGAGTGCTATGTAGACTTCAAAATTTGCTACTAGATCCTAGTCTTCAGGATCATGGCCGACATTCATAAACCAGCTGGAAATTTTTCAATGTCTTCACAGAGCGGCCCTAAAAGAACAATTCTGCTCTGTAGTAGAGATTGCTAAACAATTTATATTTTCCCAGAGCAACCACAAAGCTGGACTGTAAATGAAGACTGTTTTGTGTGTTCTTTTCATTAACATTTCATTTATTTTATGGGGTCCTGAAAACAGGGGTTCATGTGGCTTCTGCAGCTCTAATATTTAGGCATGGAATGCTCCAGCTTAAGGAAGAAAGGGCTTTCTCTTAAGAGTTATAATTCTTATTCTTCCATGGGACTGCTCTCCTGTCTGCTCCACCTGTTTTTTGCTTTTATTTGGAGATTTTCTGTCACTAACTTTCAAACCATCATGTCTTAATCTTGACATTTTTTTCATTCCTTTTTCTTTACATGCCCTTTTAACAAACAAACAGCTTTATTTATATACTGCTTCATATTGAACTAACAAGCCAGGTACCTGAGCCATTGTATGCAGCAAAGCAGCAGCATTTATTTCCCTAAACTATGGGGTGATACAGATGGGCAGAAATGGATGACCAGATGCCACCCCTTTCTACCCCGGATGGAGGCCACAGCAGACAAATGCTGCAGCCTCCATGAGGCTTAAAAAGAACCCACTCCCAGCAGGTTGTTTTTCTCGCCACACACGGCGTGCCATTGGTGTGCTTGCATGCAACAATAACATCCATCTGGTGCTGCACTCTTTGTTCATTGTTGTGTGCCCTGTGTAAATGGCGGCTCACCAAGAAGGCACCCGCGGCATGCGGTAGAACTCGGGAGCGTGCAGATGCTCCGCTCTCCTGAGTACTACTTTTGGCCCCAGGCTGGTGCAAAACACCAGTTTGTACTGGGCCTATGTTGAGCCCAGGGCTTGTTAAAGTTACTTTTTTTTATCTCTTAGGACTTTATCACATGAGGCTTGAAAAGTGGAATTAGAAAAGGACAGGAGTATCTGTGGCCATACGTTAACACATGATGCCATGTCTGTCCAGTAGCTGGTTTGTAGTTCATCTATTGCTGGAGTGTATCCTGTTTTGTCCTTGAGAAGCTAACCAGGCTCCCAGCATGAAGTGCTATTTTCATAGCAGTTTAGTTGCCATATAAAGGAATCTTGGGATTTGTAGTTTGGCAAAGAACTAGGAAATCCCAGCAAGGCAATCTAGTGTTACAGTTCTAAGAAGCTGGCATAGGATGGGACTGTAGCTATTAAAGTGACATCAAACTGATACAACTGTAATACAGGCCTGTTACAGACTGCCAAAATAAAGCTGCTTTGGGTCTCTTTGGAGGTATGCTATTTAAATGATGCATGGGTCCTAAGAGTCCGGAGGTCGCGCCAAAGCCCCACTCCATTCCTAAGCACTGGAGGGCAGCTTTGGTGCAGCTTCTGGATTCTTAGGGTGCATGCGTCATTTAAACAGCATACCTCCAAAGAGACCCGAAGCAGCTTTATTTTGGCAGTCTGTAACAGGTCAATAATAAGGTTCAAGGTTTTGGAACCTGAAGCATGTATACATTCTGAAATCTTGGAATAATCAGTATTGTGCTCCTTGAATAGCCATTGTTTCTGGATCTGTTTCTTGTAATATTGATTTGTAGTATATCTGTAAAACTCTAGTTTTAAGAAGTTAGTGTTGATAGATAAATTAACAATTAAATGACATCCCATTGTTATAGGATGAAATGAGGGGGCAGCAGACATCAGTGAATAAATGAACAAACAGGCTTGAGTTGTAATGTAGTGGCTAGAAGATCACATTTTAAAAGCCAAAATTGTGAATTCTAGTGCACAGCATTCCCCTTCCTTTTCTTCCTCATTAACTCAAATATGGATGTTATTTCATATACCAACTACATGCCAAAAACAAAAGAAAACAAAATGAAAGTGGCAAATTGCCCATGGCTTTATTCTACTCAGTTGGTGCTGCACATGGTTTATCTAAATGGAACAAGACACAGAAGCAAATGAATGAAAGATGCATCAAGATTACAGTACACAGGTGCAATGATCTTTACAAATTTTGAACATCGGTGATGGAAGAATGCTGGAGTTCTGGACACAACAGTAGGAGAATGTATTCTGGGCATCACTTGAGGAAGAATCCCGGAATCCTGGATATCAGTAGCAGAAGAATTTTGACATTCGAGACATCAGTAGTAGCAAACTACTGTAATTCTAATCAGAAGTGGAATAATGATAAGATTCTGGACATCAACATTGGAAGAATGCTGGAAGTTTGGATATTTTGTAGAAAACAGCTGGGATTCTGGATATCTGCAGTGGAAGGATGATTAGATTCTAGATATCCACAGAGGAGATTCTGGACATGTACATTGGAAGAATGTTGGAATCCTAGACACCAATAGTAGAATACAGCTGTCGTGGACGAATGCTGAGATTCTGGACATCTGCAGTAGAAGAATGCATGATTCCTGGACATCTGTTGTATTAAACTACTAGGATTCTGAGGATCAGTAATAGAAAATTGCTGAGTTTCTGGACATTTGCAGTGGTAGGATGTCAGGATTTTGGACATGGGTAGTAAAAAGCATCAGTGTTGTGTAATCCATCTGGATGGAATAAGTTGAAATGGTTACATTCATGGAGAAATTTAGAGTGAAGAAAACTGAAAAGCACCCCTGTCTTGGCTGGGCATCATGTCTTTGATGGAAAGAAAAAGAAAAGTCAGACATCTAGGTGGAATAATTTCCAACTCAAAACTGAGACAGCAATATAATTTTAAAGTGGTGGGAAGGAAGTGAGTGTAATAAACAGGTTGCCTGCTTTGGAAAGCTAGGTGTGTGTATATAGTCTAGAGGCAGGCAGAGGCAAAGGAAGGAAAAGAATGGCTGATCCAAAAAATCTCATCATGCATTGCGACCTGCATGAAGGATGTGGCTTATAAGACAGATCAACATTACTTGTGATGAAACAAAATTCATATCACCAGTGATGTGTGATTAAAGTTCCTATTCTGGAATTTCCTCAGTGAATTGTTTGAGGCAGGAATTTGTGAATGTGGATCAATTACTTTTGGGACCATAGCTTCCCAAATTATTCTGTTAGCATTGCAGTGCTTGCTGGGGGATTCTGGGAGCCATAGCCCAAAATGTAAGCTTTCTAAGCTCTGTTTGACAGCCACCACTGGCAGTCCCATCAAATCAAGATGAGTTCAGACTTCACAGCCTCTGTGCCAGCTGAGTCTCAGCATGTTACCTGAAAAACAAAAGCAAATGTATTTCTGCCAGATGCAATGTGTCTCTGTGTTGTGTGCCTTCAAGTCACTTCTGACTTATGGAAACCCTAAGGTGAACCTATCATGGGATTTTCTTGGAAAATTAGTTCAGAGGAGGTTTGCCATTGCCTTCCCCCGTGGCTGAGAGTATGTGACTTCCCAAGGGCATCCAGTGGATTTGATGGCTGAGCAGTAAATCGAACTCTGGACTCCAGAGTCATAGACCAACATTCAAACCGCTATGCCACACTGGCTGTCCTGCCAGATGCAATACCTTTCTATTATATTATTTTAATTTGATTCTATTTTATTGACTTTGGTTTTGTCTGTGGCAGAAGTATTCAGAAACATTCTTATGAAAGACAGCCTAACAGACATTTCTAGACATTTGGGTTTAGGATGAAACATAAGTAATACATTTGGAAGGCTTTTATTCTAAGGGGGGAAAAGGCAAAAATTGGTAAATTTAGAAAGGTGGTAGTGGGAGAGGAAATGCATGCCAATAATTTATTCTGAAAAACAGATGTATTTTCTTCTCATTATCATTAGATGAAACACTTCACAAGCCCAAGGTAGTACATTTTCAGTATATGTATATATACTGAATATCTTGCAGTTAAAAATATATTTTGGAAGTGCAGAGCAAAATGGGCATTATTATTTTTTTCACTGAAAAAATAAAGGTACTAATTACTTATAGACAATATACTTAGCACAAACAGATAAGCTTCAAAATGAAAAATTCTCAGTTTATGATAATTATGTTCTCTGCTTTGTTTTCAGAGACTGATAATTTGAGGCTTTAAAATCACCAGGAAACCATTAATTGGAATTCTTCAATAAAAAATAAATTACATAGAAGTTCATGATGAGTTGTAAAAGCACAGATTGTATTATACAATGAACAACACTGAGTCCCTCTTTATAGACTTGCGTGAATATGTCAAATGGAGGAAAGCAAAATGCTAAATTTCAGATGTAGAAAAAGACATGATTCAGAAAGCCAGAGAATCAGGTAAAGGTAGACTAAATAGATAACCCTATATTGGCTCATATTAAATAATAAATAAATAAATAAAAACTTTATTTCTAGCCCGCCTTTCCAAGGATCAAGGCGGGTTCCAATAAATAAATTGTACAGTTACATAGCACATAGTAAAAACAGCAATCAAAGTACAATTATACAGTTAAAAATACAAATAACAATTTCCAACTAGCACCAGTAAAGCAGCTGAAGGGGAGAGCAGGAGTTACATCGGGCCATTAGGGGTATGCCTGCTGAAAAAGATATGTTTTTAGCCCCTTTTTAAATTTGTCAAGGGAGGAGGCCGAGCAGAGCTCGCCAGGGAGCAAATTCCAGAGCTTAGGGGCCGAGATGGAAAAGGCCCTCTGTGCAGTGGTAGAATATCTAGCTTCAGGAACTCTCAGCAGTTGCTTCCAGGCCGACCTGAGTGTGCAGGGCAGATTGTATGGAGAGAGGTGGTCCTCCAAGTACCCTGGGCCCAAGCCATTTAGGGCTTTATAGGTGATAACCAACACCTTGTATTGCGCCCGGAAGCGAATGGGCAGCCAATGAAGATCTTTAAGCACAGGTGTTATATGGAGGATCCAGAGACCAGTCTGGCTGCCACGTTCTAAACCAGTTGTAGCTTCCGAGAGTGGTACAATGGTTGCCCCATGTAGAGCGCAATCCAACCGAGAGGTCACCAGAGCATGCACCACCGTTTCAAGGTCCCCCCAGCCCAGTTAGGGTCGCAGCTGGCGTATCAGCCGAAGCTGATAACAGGTGCTTCTGACCGTCGCATCCACCTGAGATGTAAGGTGGAGCGACGAGTCAAGGAGCACCCCCAGACTGCGAACTGAGTCCTTCACAGGGAGTGAGATCCCGTTCAGGACAGGTGGACAAATAACCATCCCCAGGCCTGGGGAACCTATCACGAGCACTTCCGTTTTCTCTGGATTCAAACTGAGTCTGTTTTCCCTTAGGAGGGAAATTAACTGTGGGGCTGGTTCTAGAGGCTGGCATTGAGGGATTCCTGTTGAACCCTGTCAAGGTGACAACGTGGCATTTCCAAAATCTCTCATAACATTTCACTCCTTTTAAATGTATTCCATCACTGCCACGGATATATGACACCGAGTCTCACTCGCCCAACTATTTTTCTCTAATGGCAGCACAATGGATCTTTTTATCCCACCAATGCCACCAATATGTGATGGCTACCTCCCTAGCTGCCACCAATAACTAATGGGATGCCTTGTGAGATTTTTACCCCTTTCTTAATTTTTTTTCTTATTTTACCTTACTGCTTGCCACTGAATTGCATGATGAGACCCTCGAACTCGGATTTCTCACTTGAGTGAGTCCCACACTTTTCCTTGCTGCAGGGTCACTCTGTAGGAAGACACAGCACTCACTATTTTGAGTGTTCTCAGCAGTAAAAGTATTATTAATTCCTGGTAGCGTTTTATTTATATTATCTTAAAATACCTCAAGTGACCATACGTTGAGCCAAAACAGAAGAAAACTTTTTTTAAAAGATGGTTGGTTACAGTATCTTTCTTATGGTTACTGTTCAGAACTGATACGGTATTTATTTGCTTAAACAGTGACAAAGATTTACTGTATCTGTTATTATAGTCTATAAGGGGTCTCTAGGTTACAGTTTCACCTACAACTTTTGACTAAACTGTTAGCTTTAAACATTGAGAAACTGGAGCGTGTCCAAAAGAGGGAAACCAAAATGGTGAAGGGTCTGGAAACCATGTCTTATGAGGAACGACTTAGGGAGCTGAGGATGTTTAGCTTGGAAAAGAAAAGGTTAAGAGGTGATATGATAGTCCTGTTTAAATATTTGAAGGGATGTCATATTCAGGAGGGAGCAAGCTTGTTTTTTGCTGCTCCAGAGAACAGGACCCGGAACAATGGATGCAAGCTGCAGGAAAAGAGATTCCACCTCAACATTAGGAGGAACTTCCTGACAGTAAGGGCTGTTCGACAGTGGAACAAACTCCCTCAGAGTGTAGTGGAGACTCTTTCCCTGGAAGTCTTTAAACAGAGGCTGGATGGCCATCTGTCGGGGATGCTTTGATCTAGATTTCCTGCATGGCAGGGGGTTGGACTGGATGGCCCTTGCGGTCTCTTCCAACTCTATGATTCTATGATTCCTAACCACACCAATTCAGTTTCCACACTTGACCTCTTTTAAGGCCATAAAACCACTCAAATGGTTTATGGCGGGTTTACCCAGCCTTTTCTCTGGCTGTAATCTCTCAGGATGTTTCTGGACACTGTTTACCAAGGACTCTCATAGTCCTTAACCTGGGTACCCAAAACCCAGTCTTTTCTCCACAAACCCCATGGCCATTAAGTTGTGGAGTACCATGAGGTTCTGTCTTCTCTGCTATGCTATTCAACATATGTATGAAACTGATGAGGATGGACATTAGGAGTTAGGACATTACTGTGCTGATGACAACCAGGTCCTTTATTTCTCCTTGTCATCAGAATTGCATGAAGTTGTGCAGGTGCTGGACAAGTGCCTGGATGCTATAAAGGGCTTGTGGAGGACCAAAAAACTGAAGCCAAATCTTGATCAGACAGTGGCCTTGTAGATTGGTAGCTCTCAAGTCCTGGGTAAGCAATTTGCCCTGGATAAGCTTGCACTCCCACTGAAGGAAGAGCTGACTAATTTGGGAGTAGTCCTAGGGTGCATCTACACTTTAGAAATAACGCTGTTTGACACCACTTTATGTTCTGTAGCTCAATCTTATGGAATCCTGGGATTTGTCATTTTGCAAGGTCTTTAGCCTTCTCTGCCAAAGAGTGCTGGTGCCTCACAAAATGACAAATCCCAGGATTCTGCAGAATGGAGCCATAGCAGTTAAAGTGGTGTCAAACTGCATTATTTCTACAATGTGGATTTCTATTTCTACAGCGGAGAAGAGAACACTGAGATGTGCTCTTATAGACATCTTTATTACTATTTGCATATTTATCTGAAGGGATGTCATGTGGAAGATCAAGTGCATTTATTTTCTGCTGCTCAAGCGGGACCAATGGATTCAAAGAAGTTGAGTTTACAACTAAATATCAAGAAGAAATTCTTGTCTGGAATCTATGGCCTGTTACAGACTGCCAAAATAAAGCTGCTTCAGGTCTCTTTGGAGGATTGCTATTTAAATGATGCATGGGTCCTAAGAGTCCGGAGGTCATGCCAAAGCAACACTCCATTCCTAAGCACTGGAGTGCAGCTTTGGTGCAACTTCCGGATTCTTAGGATGCATGCATCATTTAAACAGCATACCTCCAAAGAGACCCGAAGCAGCTTTATTTAACAGGCCAAAGTCTCTATGATTAATGAATAGAAGTCAACTGGCACAATGATCCTATTTTCTCAGTTTATGTTGACTGAAAGTTTGGAGGATGGCTCAGTCCCCCCGGCTCTATTTTATACTCATGGAAAAGAGGAGAATGGTTTTAGATTTGCTTCAAGAGACTCTGGGATCCCACCACATTGTACCCCACCCCTTTGGAGAAGATATTGTTCAGCCTTTCTTTCTACACAGCTAGGCAGGTAAGCAGGGCGGGTTATTCAGTTATGCCAACAATGGTGGTGGCTTTGAGAAGTCTTGTAGAAATCTGCAAGAGGCTGGCCTCTCAATGCCATGGAAAGGGAATGGGTTGATGTCCATATGTGCTGGGAATTCATGAAATCAGCAATTCAGGCAAAGACACTGACAATAAAGGCATTTATACAGTTCTCTGTGTGGCATTCCTTAGTATCTGACAGCTCTTATCCTTTTCCCAGACATACTTTTCAAAGTCAAGGATGGGACAAGGGTGGGGAATCTTTTCAGCCTTGAAAACTGAACTGAATTTTAGAGATGTAATCACAATGCTGCATTCCAGTGGTTTGTGGAGTCAAAGGCAAATGTGTGGCACTCAAAATACCAGAACATATTTGTGTAAAGCTCTTGCTATCATAACCAAGCCTTAGGAAAGTAATTTAATCTTTTAGAATGGGAATGAAAACAAGATAAAAACTGGGCAACCACACATTTTGGGGTAGCACAGAGGATCATATTGGGACCCCCCCCCCCCGCCCAAGTGGCAGATTTGGCCCTGTAGCTGGATGTCCACCATGCTTTACAGAAATTATAAGTCATAGATAATAGGTGTGTGCATGCATCAGTGTATGATGAATGCACTTCTTTAACAATTTTATTCTTGAAAGAAACCATAAGTAATCTTAGCAATTTTGTTCCCACTGCAAGAAAGTCTTCAGATCCCAAAGGGTGCTCAACAATGGCTCTTTTTCATCCTGGAGAGAAGTGACCAGTGGGGTCTGTCCTGGGGCCAGTGTTATTCAACATCTTTATCAATGACTTGGATGACAGAATTGGGGGCATACTCATCAAATTTGCAGATGACACCAAATTAGGAGGAGTAGCTAACACCCCAGAGGACAGGATCAAAATTCAAAATGACCTGAATAGACTGGAAAGCTGGGCCAAAGCTAACAAAATGAAATTCAACAGGGAAATATGTAAGGTGCTGCACTGACCCAGAGCAATGGATGCAAGCTACAGGAAAAGAGATTCCGCCTCAACATTAGGAGGAATTGTCTGACAGTAAGGGCTGTTCAACAGTGGAACACACTCCCTCGGAGTGTAGTGGAGTCTCCTTCCTAAGAGGTCTTCTGTCGGGTTTTCAAGGGTTAAAATCAGCACACTGGGAAATGCTTAGATGTGTGTGTGTGGCTGACCATGAGCATCTAGACTGGGAAGGATAGGGCTGATCAAGCACAGCTGATGCTCATAGCCTCAAGGACACTTTGGTGCCTGTGTGCACTTGTGCCTGGATGATGAAATACCTGGCTGGATTGCAAAGGGGAACACTTTTGGATGTAACACAGGAACTCACTGAGTTTGGGAGACCACATGGTCTGAAGGGTATATAAACTCAGGGGCTTCCAGTAATTGCTTGTGGGTTGTAGTAGGAGTTTGGTATTCGTTTGAGAGATCTGTATTATAGCACTGTAAATAAAGCACTTTGGGAGACTTGTCTTGTCTGGTCGTTTATCAGCTGAAGCCTGGCATCGGTTGCTGTGTGTCCCTGGAGGTTCCTGCATTTCTTCAGTTCCTGGAAGACATCCAGTTGCTGATATCTCTACTGGGAATTGGAACCACGTTTCTGAATTTGCCAGCTTACTCTGCCATACAGCCAACATTGGCTACAGGGCTCAAATGAGTTGCTGACACTTCAGACAGAAGCTGGATGGCCATCTGTCGGGGATGCTTTGACTGAGAGTTCTTGCATGGCAGGGGGCTGGACTGAATGGCCCCTGTGGTTTCTTCCAACTCTATTATTCTATGATTCTATCTGTGCAGTTTTTGAAGACAATTTTGAAGACAAATTAATGCATGATTTATTCTGTGCAAAATTTTCATTTGTGTCTGTTTTGTATTATTTTGCTTTGTTTTGCACAAAAAACATAATTTTCTGCACAGTAAATGGCATTTCATGAACAGAAAAATAATCTACATAGAAATGTTATTTTCTGTGTGGAAAATACTCTACATATTCTACATACACAAAATTCACCCGTGGGTGCTGTTTCTTTACAAGAAACAACACGGTTTGCCCTGAAAATAATATGTCTGCACAAAAATTGTATTTTATGTGTGGAAAAACCTGTTGTCTAAACAGTCGATGCTTGGTATTCACTGGGGTTTGGTTCTGGGCCTGTAGATATCAAAATCCATGGATGCACTAATCCCATTATTTACAAAGGCATATTAAAATGGTGTCTCTTATATAAAACGGCAAAATCACGGATTGCTTTTTGGATTTTTTTTTTTTTGGGGGGGGGGGTATTTTCAAGCCCTGGATGGTTGCATCCAAGGATGCAGAACACAGACTATATAGAAAATGCTATTTTCTATGCCAAAATCTCACAACAGATGTGAAGTATGTGAAAATGAAATTCTGAACTGCAAAGATTCCTGTCAACTCAGGATTTGTTTTGTCAGGATATCCCAACATTTGAGAAACAAATTTTTAAAACTTTTTTGGGGGAATATATTCAATTATTTCTCCTTCCTTACTGTCTCTCTGTGTGTGAAAGCATGCTTGGTGCCCTTACTAGAGGGTAGTGCAAAGCATTCAAACATTCAATGGAATGTTAAAATAGTTCTGTGCAGGCTTCTGATTGACCAGAAGTACCCAGCACACACACATCATCCATGCTGTATGGTGCTGACCTTACGTTATGGTGACAGATTATCTGACCACCTCCACCAAACTGCCCTACAAACTGTCAGGGCTTGAAATGGAGAGAGAGTTGAAATAGTACAGCAGTGGAGTGTGCTTATGTCTCCTCCATCCTTGCAAAGTTTTTAATTAGCTCAACCAAGATTGGGAGGGAATGAATTGTAAAGAAGTATGTATTTGGCCTGTGCAGAAAGGGATAAATAACACCTCCAGGCCCAAAACCTCAAGCCCACCTTAACAGCTGGCAACAACATGAGAAAAAGAAGAGCTATTCACCTGCCAATCAGGGCACAAGAAATTTCATGTTTCCAGTACCTTCTTGCGAGCAAGTGAGGCTGCCATTAGGAATTGCAACAGGAGTTTGGCTTTTGTTTGTCACAGTCTCACCCAGTGGTACTTTGGGTTTGGAAAAGTCATCCTCCTTGTGTTCCAGCTGGAAGATGAACAGACTTCCTTTGCCTCCTGTTGCTACTGGCTGTTAAGGTGGATTGAGCAAGCATTTACATATTCTTACAAAATATTATGTCATCTTAATGAACATGGAGTAGTTAAGGATCCATAACTCTACGCATAAGTCAGCATGGTGTTTGAATATTGGCCTGTGACTATGGACACCAGGGTTCAAATCCCCACTCAGTCATAGAAACCCTCTGAGTGAACTTCGGCAAATCACACTCTTTCAGCCTCAGAGGAAGACAAAGACAAACACCCCCTTAACAAATCTGGCCAAGAAAACCCCATGATAAGTTCGCCTTAGGGCTTCCATAACTCAGAAATGACTTGAAGGCACACAACAACAATGACATCTCTAGATTACAGATCTGTATCTCTGATACATAATGCCAGCCACATTTTTTTCTAATTCCAAAACTAGCTACATCTAGTGCAGTTCTGGCATCCAGGTCTTTGATTTCTCATTGATGCCTTTGGATTTGGCTGTTCTATAAGGGCATTGAGAAGGGGGGTCGGGGGTCGGTGGAAGAGAAACTTTCTGGTTTGTCAGGATTTGTATAATCTAATGAGTTCATTGAATGGTCATCATTGAATGTGTGAGAAGGGAGGGGGAGAAACTTCTGAACTCAGAGAATTAGGCATGCTCTAGTTTGTACCCTTTCAATGACCTCCAGCAAACATGTGACCCAGATAAGAGAGCCTCCTGTCCACTTGCATAAACATGATGCTTTACCCAGAAAGAAGCAAAGGTGGGGAGGGGAGAAAATCAAAAGAACTATTCATAGTGATGGAACTTATAGCGAAACACACACACGCTGACACTGACTTGTTACTTGGCCATGCAAACCAATCTAGACACTCTGAGCAGAACTCCTGTGGATTCTCAGTTCTGCTGTGATGTCATAACAAAGAATACTCTGAGGATTGTGGAGAGTAACATTACTGACTCACTTGTCTAATTCACACACAGATATACAGCCATTTTTGTTTCCTCAGCTCTCACTGCAAAGTCTACTTATGGAAATATCTGATGCGGATTTCTCATCCACTCCGTTTTGAAAAGCTGCTTTTTCTGGATGCTGTTGTTATTATTACTAACTGTCCTTGACTCATGGTAACCTGGTGAATGAGACATTTCTCCAAGATGCCTGACCTCTACTGCTCTGCATAGGTCCTGTAAAATCAGGGCCATGATCTCCCTGATTGACTCTATCCATCTGGCATGCTATCTTCCTCTCTTTCTATTGCCTTCTACCTTTCCTAGAATTATTGGGGCTTTCTAGACGGCCCTTTGGGACGTCCGGAGGACGTCCCATTTTAAAAAAGGGGCGTCTCTTTTAGACGCCCCTGGGCCTCGTACGGACTCCGTCCGTACAAGATGGCGCCGGCCTTTCTACATGGCCGGCGCCATCTTTACGTATCGGACGCACAGCGTCCAGACGCGTCGCGCCGCTGCTGACGTAGCGAGCGCGCCCCTGGCGCCTCGCTACGTCGCAAACGCGACGCAAAAAGAAGCTCCATTTTGGAGCTTCTTTTTTCGGTCCACGCGGGAGTCGGGCCGTTTGAAGGCTCCGGCTCCCCCGCGGACCTTCTGGCGGCGGCGCCAGACCGCTGCAAAGCGGCGGTCTGTACCCCGCCTACGTCTTTTCTAATGAGTTGTGCCTTCTCATGATGTGGCCAAAGTGTGATATCCTCAATTTGATCATCTTGGCTTCCAAGGAAATTTCAGACTTGATCTGTTTTACTACCCATTTGTTTGACATTTTGGCTGTCCATGGTATCATCAGCACTATTCTCTTGCACCACAGCTCAAATGAATTGCCCCCCCATCTGCTTTCTTCACTGCCCAGCTCTCACATCCATATGTGATGATGGGGAATACAATGGCTTGTACAATTCTAACTCTTGTGTTCAGTTGTATATCTTTACACTTTAGGATCTTAACTACTTCTTTCATGGTTGCCCTATCTATTCCTAGTCTATAGCTCTCCAAATCACCCAGAGAATCACTGGAGAACTTCCTGTGCACAAAAGAAGTGCTCCATATTATTATTTTCCCAAACCTGAAGACCTAGGGATGATCGCTTGTCATGCCCCAAAGACAAGAATAATATGTGAAAGATGATGAGATTCAGCATGATATGTTAAGATTCAGACACAGTTGTGCAGAATGTGCCACTGAAATATAAAAATACAAGCTACCCAATGAGAAGAATATACATGTACACATTTTTCAACACAACATTCTCATCCTGAGTTTCCTTCCCCTTGCCTATGGAGTAAATGCTCAGGATCAGTCTCTGTGAACTAGGAGCTCTACTTTGTGGTGACTATTAATGTGGAGCAGAGATATGGAAGACACATGACACAATGACATCAGAACACGCTTTTTGTTTGTCAGAGTTTAGCAAGAGAAAAAAGAGATAAAATATTCAGTTGCATTTGAAAGAATTTTCAGTGTTTTCTGTTCTGGGGGAGCAATGCAGTTGAAAGTGTACACCCCTCCATAAGCAGTACAAAATCCCCCCACTTCTCTTTCTGGTGAAAGATTTGTTTTTAGACACGGAAAGAATATTATTATTTTTTTAAAAAATATATTGTCAAGGAACATGTTTTTCAAGTGTCAAGAAACCCCAGGATGAGTACAATCCTGGACTGACAAGAATCTTAGGCGCGTTCCAGACGTGCCAAAAGTACGTGCTTGGCACGTACTAGGGTTAGGAAAGGGCGTCCCTTCCGGATGCCCTAACCCTAGTATGTGCTGAGCACGTACAAAATGGCGGTGCCCATTCTACATGGGCACTGTCATTGGGACATCATGACCACACTGCCTCCAAATGGAGCGGTGCGGAAGTGATGTCCTGGCGCAGTGCAAGGGTGCCTGGGGCGCCCTTTCCGCAGCGCCAGAAGGAGCTCCGTTTCGGAGTGCCTTTCAGCTTTGCGTTGCTGGGTGCAGCCTTTAGATGGCTGTGCCAGCGACGCAAAGCAGAAAGGGGCCAAGTGGCCCCTTTCTTTTTGTCCCTGCCACTGTTGGGTGTCCTTGGGGCATGAAGCCCCAAGGATACCCCTTTCCAGGCCGCGGGGACGCGGCCTTTTGTCACTTCCCCGTGGCCTGGAAAGCGGCGGATCAGGGCCTCAGAGGCTGCGCTGTGGCAGCTGAGGACCCGATCCGGTGGGGAAAGGGGCTGGAACAGGCCGCCCCAAAAGGGCGGTCTGTAAACCGCTTTAGTTTGGGATTTATTCTGCACAAAATTTTCATGTGTTTGGTTTCCATAGAAAACAGCATTTTTTCTGTTCAGAAAATATTTCTGTGTAAAAATATTTCCTGTGCCAAGAAAACTGTTTTATGTGCAGAAAATGCTGTAATTGAGAATGTATTGTGTGAAAATTTCACATGTGGTTTATTTGTATAGAAAACAACATTTTCTGCACAGGAAGCAGCTTTGTTGGGCTTCAAAAACGGTGTGGTTTTTGAATAGTTTCTCACAGCAGGGAGAAAATTGCTCAAATTACTTATTGCCCCTTTAAGATGCAGCTCTTCTTCTTTGGAGATTTTCAAATTGAGACTGGATGGCCATGTGTTGGGAGTGCTTTTATTATGTATCCCTGCATGGCAGGAGGAGGTTGTTCTGGATTGCTCTTGGGGTTTCTCCCAATGCTATGATTCTATGAGTTACTTCTCTACTTTCCCCCTCAAACATTAATGGTGGCTGCTGGAAAAGCAGAGAAATACAAGTCCTTTGACTGTTCATTAGACAGTCTGACTGTTGAAAGTAATTTAAAAAGGCCATAAGACCAACAACCATTTTATTGCTGACACTAATAACTTTTTATGAGGGTAAGTCACGAACATAAGGGATGTCAGAACTGTGTGTCTGACCTTTTGAACCTTATCCAATAGATCATGATCAAACTGAGTGGAGGAAATAGACTTTGGATGTAAATATTCAAAATATAAACCTTCTATTATTCATTTTTTTTAAAATCAAGGAGCTAGAACTTACTTCCTAGCAACCTGGACTCAGACGGCAAGCAAAATTTGTTAAAATGAATGTTAAAGTTATACACATTGGAGAGGTGTAGAACTCCATTAGAAATGTCGTTGTCTGATCAACATTTGTTTGACCTCTCTCAAATTTCCTCAGATCTTTTGTCATGAGGAAGAACTCCTAAACTCACACCTTCAGAAGAATTTTGAGGGACATTCACACATTCACAGGATCCATCTTTAAAAAGTGAAATCTAACAAGCAACAACTCCCAGCTTAGATCTCCAGGAACAGTAATAAACTCATAAATGGTTAAGATGCCACTACAGCGCCTGCTATTTTTGTGACAACAGACACACACAACTCCCCCTCTGGAATATGACAAACGTCGGGTGACCCTCCGTGTGCAGAAATCAATAAGACACCCACAGCCATTATGGCTGATTTCGCTTGCAATTCAAAGAAAGGGTAAAGAATGTCATTTTAGGTTTTCTAGTTCAAATGACTTGCTGTGACCAGCACAAGAATTCAAGTGAAACACAATTAATAAATGAATCTATCTCCGGCAAAAACCAGCTGAAAACTGGCTGTTCCAAGGACCACAAATGAACTTTTTGTTTGCATTAATCCTTTTCCATAGTGTGTGTGTGTTTTTAAAAGCACAATATTTCCATCAAATAGGTTAGGTGACTGCAATATAGAAAAAGTTATATGGCACCAGACCTGGGCTATGGGGGTTGGCAAATAAGAGTTCTGTATCCACTCCAATGAAGTTTTCCCTCAGTTCTAAATTTCTTGAATTGCAACGAATGAGACATTGACAGTTTTTCATGCCTAGAACTATTAGCTGTGTTCTCATTCCCTTGGTCACTTTGCCTCCCCCTTTTCTTTGAATTCCTCAAGTGTGTTTCCAAATCCTTGACTGAAATGTTATGTTTCTGCAATGCTAGAAATGTGTAGGAATGGAAGAAATATTTCATTGGAACTTTCAGAATTATCATTTGGGGGAGCCAATGCCTTCATTTTGCTTCCTTGTAGCTACACCTCTATCTGGCACTACACAAAGATTATTTCTGTTTTGTCTCATAAATATACTATTCTCTTTGCTCTCCTTGCTTATGGTTAAAATAGAGGAGCTTGGCTGTATGCAGAAAGGATTCACCTTTCATTGCCCATCACTCCTTTCTTCTTATCACCATGGATCCTATCCACTGCCTCTCCAATCCAAACCTATCGTTTTTTCAGTGGTTCATCATAAAAGACTCACATATGGTAAATAAGTGAGTGAGCTCCTCTTCTCATTTCTCCCATAGGGATGAACTCCAGATATATGCAGATGGTGAGGAGAAGGGATATAATATCAGAGAGAGGTGGCTTTTTTTTAAAGTGTCAGTAGCATTAGTGTCATGAGCAAAGCACCCGTCTGTGACAACTCCACAAACCTTTCAGAGGGAAACTGTGCACGGCTACCTTTTAAAGGAGGAGATGCTAATGTGAGGATTTGCCTTTTTTTGAACTGCGTATTTCTGTATGGATTTTTGCTTAATTTCCCACCACCATAAAAAAAAAAAGGGGGTGGGAGGGAGAAAAAAGGCCTCAGAAAATACAACTGCCTACAGCCAACTGTCAACAAAAATCAACGTTAATAGCACACAGCCTGTCACTGATTTATGTCGTGATGTGGTAATCTTCTCAATTTAGTTGGAATTTTCCCCCTTCCCTTCTCTCACAAAAATGGCTGAAAGTCTCACTGGACGTTTTATGAATGTTGGGAGATGTTATTAGGATGGTAATGGGCCCATAATAAAGAGGTATTCAGCAGTTCAAAGTGTCAGTTAAAGAGAGGGGAGAATGTCTCTCTGTGCGTATGTGTGTGTGAGTGTGTACGTATAATATGGGGTCTCATGATATATGTAAAACTCCTTCCCATTTTAATGGTTCCTTAAGGTTTGGAGATGACATATGGAGTTCCATCAACTACAAACATACTTTTAAGAATGGATGATGAGAAGAAATATAGTGCCATAATTTATACCCCTTTGTCCTTTCTGCTCTGAAAAGATTTTTATTATTATTATTTATTGGTTTGAATACTGTTTTGGCTTTTTCTTTTCTTTTCCTAGTTCAGGAAAACCTTTCCACCTGCTGCAATGGATTCCGTAAGATCTATTGAAATGGTTGAGAGTCACCATGGCATAGTCGTTTGAAAGTTGGATTACAACCCTGGGGAGCAGGGTTTGATTCCCCACTTGGGCATGAAACCCACTAGGTGACTTTAGGTATGTCACATGCTCTCGGCCTCCGGGGAAGACAATGTCAAACCTTCTCTGAATAACTCTTGCCAAGAAAACCCCATTATTATTATTATTATTATTATTATTATTATTATTATTATTATTATTATT
>NC_056522.1:11732189-11736746 GCF_019175285.1 Sceloporus undulatus
TATATAGCGCTATGCATTTACACAGCACTGTACATACAAACAATAAAATTGATAAAAATGAAACCTGCCAGTGGCATACATTCTACAAAATACATATAAAACAATAGATAATAATACAAGATAGAATTAGATTAAAAAGTCAACAAACTCAAAAGATCAAACATCAAATATCAAATCAAATATCAGATCTCAGATAACAATCGGATAAACAATCACACAATGCCTGGGAATGCTTTCCTGAACAATATAGTCTTCAACTCAGTTTTGAAACTGCTTAAAGAAGTGATGACCCGTGCGGCTCGTGGGGGAAGGAGGTTCCAGGAGTGAGAAGCAGCAAGTGAGAAGGGATGAATCCAGGACAAGGCAGTGGAAATCCTAGGCTGGGACAGCAGACCTTGACTACCAGAACAAAGGGTATGAGTGGGAATGTGAGGAGAAAGTAAGTCAGATAAAAAAGGAGGAGCCAGCCCATGCAGGGCTTTAAAAGTCAACAACAGGAGCTTATACTGAATATGGAAGGAGAAGGGAAGTCAGTGAAGGGATGATAGTAATAATAATAATAGAGGAGAAACATGGTCAAAGTGGTGATGTAATAATATGTGCAGCTGAATGCTGGACAGAAATCAACGGACTGAGGTGAAAGAGAGGAAGCCCTACCAGAAGGAGGATCCAATAATCTAACTGTAAGACCACCAGGGCATGGACCGAGGTCTTGGCAGTAGAGACTGAGAGAAATGGACGGATTTTGGCAATATTGTAGAGACAGAATCTACAGGCCTTGGCTGTGGCCTGGATCTGGGGGATACACAACAAGAGAAGAATAAAAAAAGAAAACCAAGACTACAGGCTTCCTGGACCAGTTTAATAGAAATGTCATCAACAGAAACAGAAAGGGAATATTGAAGAGTAGACAGGTGGAAAAAGGAGAAGCTCTGTTTTGGACTTATTGAGCTTCAAGCGTCGATGCCGCATCTACTGAGAGACAGCTGTAAGACAAGGTGAAACTTGCTGTTCAAGACCTGAAGAAAGGTCAGGGGTGGAAAGATACAACTGAGTGTCACTGGCGTACAAATGATAAGAAAAGTCAAAAAAACTAATGAGCTTTCCTAGGGACAACCTGTAGAGAGAAAACAAAAGGGGACCCAAAACAGCCCTGGGGAATTCCAACAGATAACGGAACAGAAGATGAAGTTTGACCACCTGTGACTACTGCAAAAGATCTATCTGACAAATAAGATCTAAATCAGTCAAAAACAGAGTCCGAGAACCCAAGGTCAGAAAGTAAATCAACTAGAAGACAGTGATCAGTGGTGTCAAAGGCAGCAGACAAATCAAGAAGAATGAGAACAGAGTAAAGGCCATTAGCCTTGGCCCATAAAAGATCATCCGAGATCTTAGTGAGAGTCATCTCTGTAGAATGCTGTGGGTGGAAACAGGACTGAAAGGGATCGAGAATGGAGTTGGCTTCAAGAAACTCAAGACAGCGAGAGTAAAGGACCCGTTCCAAAACCTTAGAAAGAAAAGGAAGAAGAGAAATTGGATGACAGCTAGACAAAGAAGAGGAGTCAAGAGAAGTTTTTTTCAGAAACTAAAGCATGTTTAAAGACCGTAGGGAAAGAACCCATAGAGAGAGAGAGAGAGAGAGAGAGAGAGAGAGAGATAGAGAAGCGAGGGCAGAAAAGAAGGAGCTATAGAAATTAGAAGACGAGTAGGAATTGGATGAAGAGAACAAGTTGCAGGTTTGGAAGAGTTCAGCAGTGTAGAGAGTTCATCGAAAGAAATAGGAGGAGATACAGAAAATTTTGTGGGCAAGAGTGAAGGAAGATTAGTAGTAGAAGAAAAATTGGGAGGGACTATCTCAGAGCGAATAGTGGTAATCTTTGAGATGAAATAGCAAAATCATTAGGAGAGAATGATGAAGAGACAGGAGGAGAGGGAGGTTTTAGCAAAGGGTTGAATGTGGAGAACAAACTCTGCAGGTGCCTCTCATTGGCACAGATCAATGATTTATAATAATTCTGTTTTGTGATGGACAGGGTATGTGAAAAGGAAGAAAGAACAGATTTATAATGAATAAAATTAGCCCACTGTCTGGACTTTTTCCAAAGGCATTCAGCCGCTTGAGATCAGAACTGGAGAAACCTAACAATGGAGGTAAGCCAGGGCTGAGGCCTAGTCATAGAGGAAGACGCAAGTACAGAGACAGGGGCAAAGCTGTCGAGAGTTCAAGAAAGAGTGGAGTTAAATAAAGGCATTGCTGAATCAGCAGAGTCCCTAAGATTTAGAGAAGAGAGAGATGAATCCAAGGTTTGACTGAGATGGTTAGAGTTAACAGATCGAAGATTGCAAAAATAGCATTGAACACTATGACAAGGAGGTGGAATATAAGTGAGAGCAAATGAGATTAAATGATAATCAGAAAACGGAAAGTCAAATGCTAGGTAATCAGAAATGACACACTTTGCAGCAAGAGCTAGGTCAAGACAGTGACCGAGAGAATGAGTTGAAGAGTTGGAATGTGGTTGAAGGCCAGAAGAAGCTAAGAAGCTAAAGCGAGACGTTATAGGATTATTGGAATCATCAAAGTGGATATTAGTCACCTAGGATCAACGTGGGGACTGCATCCGAAAGAAAAAAAATGTCAGTCATGACTCAAAGTCTGAGAGGAACTGGGTAACAGGACTAGGAGGGCGTTAGATAACTGCAACTCAGAGCTGTAAAGGAAAAAAAAAAAGCCTAATAGAATGAAACTCAAACGAAGAGAAACGATAGCTGGAGGGGGCCAGAAGGGAGAGAGAACTTGAAACTGGCAGGAATTAGACAGTAAGATACCAACGCCGCCTCCTCCTCGACCCCCAGAGCAGCTAGTGTGGGTGAAAGAGAGACCACCAAAAGAAAGGGCAGCGGAGGTAGCAGTATCATGGCCTGGGAGCTAGGTTTCTGTAAGAGCAAGGAGATTAAATGATTTAGAGAGAAAAAGGTTGTGAATTGCTGCTGCTTTAGGGGCAGCTGAGTGACAGTTCCAGAATGGACAGAAGAATGGAAGCTGGGAGATTGCTGGCTCTCTCTTCCTGAGGAAGGTTCCACTGCAGGCAGGGATGGTGGTCTAGAGGCAGTTGAAGCTGTTACTGGCTCTCTCTTCCTGAGGGAGGTTCACCTTGGGATCACCATAAGTCAGAAACAACTTGAAGGTGCACAACAACCACAATAGCACTGTTTAATGAATGATACACTTTTGACTACCAAGTACTAGGGATGAACAGAAGATGGATTTGCATGCACTTCTTATATAGTTTAATTACTGCATGATGGTAGCTATTGTGTTACAATCAGTAAACAGAATATTAAGCAGAGTTTAGCCTAGGACCTCTAGCCAATATGGTTTCTGCTGGCTGGGAGATTCACTCAACTATATGGTAAAATAGAAAGGAAAATAAACTTTTTCAAGCTCTTTGTGAAACTAAATCAACACTTGATTTGATTCAGCATGATGCTTTTTCTTACAATCTAATCAATGCCATATTATTGCCATAATAGGATGCAAGCTTTTCTCCATTATGAACTTGCCCACAGTACACATTGCAATATTTTTGCACAGCATCCAACCTTCCATGATCTGAACCTTACCACAAGACGCCAATCCAATGCCTGCATAAGCAAAAGCTGCATCACAGCCGAGCACAGAAGTGGGAATTCAACATACTCCAAGTTGCAATTATGAAGCAACAGAATTTATTGGGCATAGAAAATACTGTCACTAAACAGCTCAACGGTCCTCATGAGTCCTTTCCAGGCTTCCAAACATGCCATCGCAGGCAGACAATTTCTTTTCTTCCAGGCTTTTATTAAAAACCAATTCGGGCAAATGCCGGCAGTCTAGTCAGCAAGAAAAAACCTGTGGAGCCAGAGCTCCATAACTCCCCGTGAGGTTCTTGGATGACATTTTAAGGTGTTAATAGCATGACAAAATGGTACATTTCAACACTTGGTATCAAAAGAAAAGAGCCCTCATAAGAGTAGAAACACATAGTCAGGAGAATCGTGTGATATAGCACCACCACTGCTGAGTGCAGGAATGAAAATCTTATATTCAAATAAGAGAATGCATTCTCTTTCCTGTGCACAGATTATGGTCTTGAAACATGGAAAAACAGCATGCCATGGAACAAGAGTTCTAGCTATTATTTTTCATGACATTCTGGCTGGAATTCAGTAGGAGACTTACATCTTAAGTGGACCTAAGCCTGCAGAAAATAGAATTGAGCAATTTTCCAATGTCAGTACTCAGCAAGGGGTTGATGTAACACTACTATGAAGTGATGGTTCCACATCACTGGGACACTCATTAGGGAGAACTGATGTGCATCACTGGAGCCCATTGCACATGGGGACACTTGGGCTGGTGACATGATATGCATATTCTCAATTTACCATGAGGATTCTACCATGAGTGGTTCTTCAAAGTATAGACTCACAGTTGTGTGTGTCTATCTGTCTGTCTGTCTGTCTGTCTGTCTGTCTGTCTGTCTGTCTGTCTGTCTGTCTGTCTGTCTGTCT
>NC_056522.1:11736756-11790705 GCF_019175285.1 Sceloporus undulatus
ATCTATCTATCTATCTATCTACTCCAGATGTTGCTGGGCTGCAGTTCCCAAAATTCTGTTCCACTAGCTATGCTGGCCACAGCAGATGGGAGTTGCAATCCAATCACATCTGGAGGCCTACATTATATCTGCCTGGGAGAAATGTATGGTACAACACTTAGGCAGAAAAAAAAATACACAGATATAAGATGGGGACACCTGGCTTGATTAAATTTTACATGTGAAAGAAGTCTAGCAGTCCTAGTAGACCACAAGTCAATAGTGTGATGTGACAGAAAAAAAGTCAATGCAATTAAAGGCTACATCAATAGAGGTGTTGTGTCTAGATCAAGTGAAGTAATAGTACCACTTTATTCTCCTTTGGTCAGGCCTCCATTGGAATACTACATCCAGTTCTGGGTGCCACCATTCAAAAATGATGTTGAGTTGGAGCATGTCCAGAGGAGGGTGACCAGAATGGTGAAAGGCATAGAAAAAATAATGTATGATGAGAGATTTAGGGAGTTAGTATGTTTAGTCTGGAGAAGAAAAGGTTAAGAAGTAACATGATAGTCCTGTTTAAATAAGAAGGGATGTCAGACTGAAGATGGAGCAAGCTTTTTTTTTTTTTTGCCATTCCAGAGAATAGGACCTGGAACAATGGATTCAAGATACAGGAAAAGAAATTCCACCTCAGCATTAGGAAGAATTGACAGCAAGATCTATTTGACAGTAGAATATGTTGTCCTGGAGTGCACGGAAGTCTCTTTCTTTGGACATTTTAAAATAGAGGCTGGATGGCCATCTGTTGGGGGTGATTTGATTGTGTATTTCTGCATGGAAGAATGGGGTTGGATTGCCCTTGAAGTCTATTCCAACTCTGTGATTCTGTTCTATGATTATATGCCTTTGCATACCAAGTTCTGAAATGAGAGTTGGCTCTGAGCACCTTCTCACCCTCAGAAATGGAAGCTGTCTGGACATTTCTTTGGAGGCTGTCTGGACATGGACAGTGTGTTCATGCAAAGCTCCCTTGTTCATTTCAGCCTAGTGAACAAGGCATGGTAAGCAGAATGTGAGTGATAAACAAACAAGCAAGCAAGCAAGCAAGCAAGCAAGCAAGCAAATACTTCTAGGCATAATTTTGACAGGTAGCCTCTCATAAGCTAAACAATCTCTATGCCTTGTTATATAACCCATTCCTCAGTCTCTGCTATGTAATCTTCATAGTGTCAGCTTCTTCTTTTGGGAGACTTTCTCTTGCACCAGTATGCACAAAGAACAGAGATGCAAGCATTTTTGGGGTTAGCACATGGAAAGTCATTTTCAACCCCTCTTCAGTTCCATTCCCCTCACCTCCTTTTTTGTGTGCGAGGATGTAGACCCATGAAATATGGCTTCTGCTATGGTCCATTGGAAGATGAGCTCCGATCGGAAATGGCAAAATTGTAATGTTGAATATATGAAGGCCAGTGGGGTGTGATGTTGTTTTGCATACATATTTTTTCTCCCTTGACCCATGCCATTCTCATGCATAGAGGAGGTGGAGAAAGGCAGGCGGATGGAAGAAGGAAGAGAGGAACTTCATCTTCCCCAGAAATGTGATGTCCTTTTCTGCCAGAGGCTGTTGCTGTTTTAAATGAGGAAAAAGCACAATGCATGAAGAAGGAAAATTAAAGCATATTCATTTTGTAAATTAGATACGGTGTCAGGAGACCCGCTGGAAATAGCACAGTTTGAACACAGCACCAGACTGCATGACAGTTTGTTGAACTATTGACCACCATTTATCCCAGGGAAGAGAACATAGAACCTGTAAGGTGCCGAGAGCTTTTTTTATAGCCACTTAATCCTTGATGGTGGGGTTTACTTGACATTTCTCTCTTTTTTCCTTCATTGCATTGCACACACAATATGTAAAGCTGGGCAGAAATTCCCCCCAGGAGTTTCCCCCCCAAAAGGGAGCTGATTTTCCATATGTGGCTAGAATACTAATGCATCTGAAATTTTTGGAAGAGGACTGCCATTTTGAGTAGTTGACATTGATCCCCCCCCCCCACACACACACATATAGCTGCCTATTTCCCTTTTAAACTAATTCAAAGCCAACACTACATCTTGTGGCAATGAGTTTTGCAATGTAATTCCACACTTCCTTTGACAGGTTGAGTCTTTAGCTCCTTTGAGTCCCAATTTTTTGGGGAAAGTGAGGTACAAATAAATATCATCATCATCATCATCATCTGGAATTTTGAAATCCAAAATATTCCAAAAATGAAAACTTTTTTCTTGGGTTGTTGAGATAGAGATGCCTTTACTTTCTGATGGTTCAATGCACACAAATTTTGTTTTATGGGGAAAATTATTTTTAAAACATTGTATAAACATATTTCCAGGCTATGTGTATAAGGCGTATAAGAAACATAAATGAATACTGTGTTTAGACTTGGGTCTCATCTCCAAGAGACCTCATTATGTATGTATATGCAAATACAAGTATTCCAAAATCCAAAAGAATTCAAAATCCAAAACACTTCTAGTTCCCAGCATTTGGGATAAGGGATACTCAGCTTGTATCAATCCTGCAACTCCTTCCAGAATATGCAGTGGGGTTCTAATATTATGAAAAGGGGGGAGAACTCCTCCACTTTCTTTACACCGTGCATAGACTGGAATCATGATGGTCTCTTATATACTAACTCATTTTCTAATGGAAGTAATTGCATATGGTGTGAAACATCCACATTCAGTTCAAATTTGTGGAAATTGAGTAGCATGTTTGTGTTATTGTGGCTGCCGATGTGGATGCTCTTCACATTCACATGGGCATCTGGTTGTACATTTCATAGAATCATAGAGCTGGGAGAGACTGCAAGGGCTATCTAGTCTTATCCCCTGCCATGTACTCCTGAAAAATGCCCATTCAACTTTGAAAACAGTAAGTGAAGGAGAGTCCACCATGCTCCGAGGCACTATGTTCCATTGTTGGAACAACACTTACAATAAAAAAGTTCTTCCTAATGTTTAAATGGAAACACTGTCCTTGGAATTTGAATCCATTGGTTCATGTTCTGCTTTCTAGGGCAGCAGAAAATAAGCTTGCTCCATCTTCTATGTGCCATCACTTCAGATATTTAGAGATAGCTGTCTCAGATTTCTCTTCTCCAAGCTTTACATATCCAGCTCCCTCAATTCATTCCTCAGAAGGTTTGGTTTCCAGAACTTTGGTCATCTTCCTTGTGCTTTTCTGGACAAGTTCTAACTTGTTGATATCCTTCTTGAATTGTAATGCCCAAAATCAAAATTGGATACAGTACTTGCAATGAGGTCCAAACAAAGCAGAATAGAGTGGCACCACTTTCCTCGATCTGGACACATTTGGCATGTGGTAGGCTCTTGACCATTGACTGTTATCCCTCCCTTTCTGGGAACAGGTGAGAAAAGGCCCAGGATATTTTCTTCTAGTCACCTGGCTATCCTTTCCCCCTGTATTTCTGCAGAGTATTCCAAGTCTTGCAAATACAAAGAAATTATCCCAGTGAGTCAAAGATGAACAGGAAAACACATCTCAATTCAGATTTTTGATTTATATTTTAAAATCTCAAAAGGCTTCAGACCAGGCTACTTCCAAACTGATTTGTTCCTATAAGGTCAATTGTAGAATAACTACTTTCCATCCCTTTAGCATTTGAGATCATGTGTGTGCCTTAGAGAAGCATGATGTCCTTGGAGGTGACAATAAGGATGTGGAAATTTCACTCACTTGAGATCTTCTGGTTTCCTCTAATCCAGTCTTTTGATAACAAATAAATCCTTTTCTGTATGGATAGGCCTTTCTCTCTGTTCCAATATCTTCCTAAGCATGTTTGATGGGAACAAGAGAAAGGGCCTTCTTGCTGGCTGATCTCAGATTTTGGAACCCGTTCCCTTGGAAGGCTAGGATGTGTTACCCAAAGAAAAGTGGGGGACTGGGTGTGTGTGTGGGTGTCCCCACCTACTATGACAGTATTACTTTAATAGTTGGGAAAATTAGCTTTGCAAGATTCTGGGTAACCTTTAAGACTGTTTGCACCTGCTTATACTAGTAATAGCTTATGAGAACTCCAGGTTTGGGGTGTGTGAATTAAGAGGGCTTTATTCAGAAAAATGCAGAATACAGTGCACCCACATCATACGCAGGTGTGCTATATGCGGCTCTGACCATATGTGGAAAGCTGCGCAGGAGAGTGCAGGGCGCAAGGGGCAGCATCTCCCATTCGCATGAATGGGGAACCACTGTGCCACTGCGCCGCCACATGCACGAGCCTCATTCATGCGAATGGGGCTTGAGCATGTGTGGAATTCGGCCTACACGGGGGGTCTGGAATGGATAAGTCGAGGGCACACTGTACAATCACACACACAAACACAAATGAGTTATTCACACTGATACAGCATTCAAAGCTAGCCAAAATGGAAATATGGAAACAAATAGGAGTTTAAGGGGTTATAGAGAGCTGATAATTACCTGTCTGATGAGTGGACTATGGCAAGCTAGAGTGGCTCAGACTGGGAGGCCTGGGGATGACATAGAACATACACAGAATGCTGAGGTGCATGTTGCTGTGTGCACAGAGGTGAGCTTCCTGGAACCAATATTTATACCTAAAATCTAACCCTAAGTGGTGGGCTGTCTTGTCAGGTAACAGAGGCTGGATGTCCTTTCCCAGGAATCGAAAACAGGATTCCAGACTGGTTGATGGCTTTAATTTTAGTATGATGAAAACATTGATTGGATAAGAATATCTCCAGCATGGATGGACAGTGAATTTTGGCTGGAAATACAACAGAGGGTAGGGAGAGAGATTGGTATACTGCTTTGGGTACAAGGAGATCTTTTGTCTCAAGGTGCAAGAGGAAATGCAGATGACTAGGGGGAAGGAAGGAGTAATTGATACATGCATATAGATTTGATTGTCCCATTGCCTGGATGTGCATATGCCTCGGGACATGCTTCTTTTCTCCGGGGAATCAACGAGAGCATAGAAGCATAGAATCCCAGAGTTGGAAGTGGCCTCTAGGCCATTGAGTCCAACTCCCTGCTGAGTTCAGTATCTCCAGAAAAAGTATTCCCAGCCTTTTTTGAAGAGGTCCAGAGATGGAGACCTCACCTAGGCAACTGGCTTCATTGCTGAACCATCAAGAAGTTTCTTCTCATGTTCAATTGAAATTTACTCTCCTGCAGCTTCAAACCATTACCATCTTGGGTGGCAAAGAACAGGCTTGCCTTCTCATCCTTTTTGTTGTTGTGTGCCACCAAGTTGTCAAACTGATCTAGTGTTCCTGAAAGGTCATCAGTCTCTCAAAAATATGCTGTTTCCAGATATGTCATATGAAATATGGGGACCCCAAAATGCATCGTGGGGTATGACTTTTAGAAACTGTGATGGGCCTGTGATGGGCTTTTAAAGGTATGCTGGTTTGCTGGTTTTTTTTATTAAAAATATTATTTTAATTATTTTTTAATTATTTTAACTCTGTAAGGTTTAAATTTGATTTTAATAACACACACACACACATGCCTCATGTTTTGTGTGTTTTTAATCTACACTGGTTTTAAGCTACATCCAAATATTGTGGAAAAGGAAGATTATAAAATAATAATAATAATAATAATAATAATAATAAATTTATTGCTTTCAGTTCTAATGTTGTTGGTTTTCTGTCCTCATTTAGTGCTATCTTAAAGCCAGCTTTTAAACAATGTTTTTCACTCTTTCCAGTCTTAGTATTATGTTATTATATTAGAAGCACTGGCTTTCTTTGTTATATTCATTTTTTTATATAGAGTCTTTTTGAAGCTATTTTGATGGTTTTACTAACAAAAGCAGGGTATACATAAAAAAGCACACCAGGGTGCATGAATGTGTGTAAATCAAACCAGAAACTATGATGAAAGATAATACAGAATTTTATCAATACATAAATATAACTAACAATGTAAAGCTACACTAAATCATATATCAGCTATACATCCAGTGTTGCATCAGCTGAAGCTGCATAGGATTGTGGTCCTTAATTTTGGCTGGATCATGCCTACTATAAATATTATCATTATTACTATATACAACATTGTTGTTGTTCTTTTGTGCCTTCATGTCATTTCCAACTTTTGTCAACCCTAAGGCAAACCTATCATGGAGGTTTCTTGGCAAGGTTTGTTCAGAGCAGGTTTGCTTTTGCCTTCCTTTGAGGCTGAGTGTGACTTGCCCAAGGTCACCCAGTGGGTATCCATGGCCATGCAAGGATTTTAACCCTGGTCTTCAGAGTCAGAGGACCTTATCACATGAAGAAAAAGACCTGAAATAGTCGAAGGCTTTCATGACCACCATCCATAGTTTTTTGTGGGTTTTTAGGGCTATGTGGCCATGTTTTAGAACCCACAAAAACCCACAAAAAACCCACAAAAAACTATAGACCTGAAACAAATTCAGGACTGCAAATTCAAAAGCGGGTATTACTACACATAAAATCGTAGCCACTGCTGCTGGGTGAATACAACCTGGGTCCCAGCTGAGCTCAGCTGACTGCTTTGCAAAAATGGAAAGCTCCATTTAGTTGCCCAGTGGCAGCGGTGGTGATTTTACGTGCAGTAATACCGCTCTTGCCCTTAGAATATGAGTAAAGTATGGAACATGGTGGTGTCTATGAAGGCTGGCATGAGGAAGGCAGTGGCTAGGACAGAAGTAGCACCAGGGTGATTTGGAAGAGTTGTGTGATGATGAATGTCCCCATCTGGTATGTTTGTATTTCCCTAGAGTAACAATTGTGACATTTTGTGAGTGTGGTGTGATCAAATCCATAACCTGAGTGACATACTTTACGCAGTTGTGGTTGATACTAACACACCTTCCGACTGTGCCAGTTTAGACAGACAGTGTCATTTACTCCTTTGCCATTCCACTTTCTCAGCTGTTTTAAAAAATGCCCTGGTTTGTCTCTCCTCCTCCTGCTTTCTTCCTTCACCCTCAGCTTATTTTTATCACTTTGAATTAAAATCATGGTGAGCTCAGTAAAGTCAGCAGAGGAGAGGCAGAGTCTTATCTTCCCAGTGGACCCATTTGGGGGGGGGAGGGTTCCTATTTTTTTCAGGCACCTTAGTCTCATGTTCCAGCCCCAAATCTCAGGGCCTGGGATTGTACTAACCTGTTAAAGCAAGGCAGGGATAGGAGTTAAAATTAGTATAAAAGCAACATACAACACAAGACATCCTGATTATTACTAGAAAGAGAGCGGTAACTACTAAGAAGATGGACTCTTTGACCCCCATTACTTTTTGCCTACATTTCATCTCCGAAGTCAAACAATGTGAATATGAGTATTAGCTCCAGGAAACATTCTGCAGCTTTGTAACCTTCCTTCACAGTGATATTAGGATGGTTCTACCTGGGTTTCCAGCTTTATTAAACTCCATTATAATCCCCTTAAGTATAGCAATACCTTTTGATAATACCACTGAACGCACAGCTATTGTGTGCTGCAACACGACAAGGCCGGCTGATGAAGCAACGGCCATTGATAGGTAAGCCACTTCATAAAACCCAGGCGGAGGGCAGCTCAGTTCATGGAATTATCCAAGGAGACAGCATTGATGGTGCTTACATGAGAAGGCGGTACTTTTGAGTTTCATGCTGTAGTTGGAGGTGCTGGCTGAGCCCTGATGGGGTGGGTGGTCTTTTTCTTCATTGCACTACACTAACTGATAAGCTAAACAAAGAATATAATCGCTTGTTAACAGGGGTGAAAAATGCATTCCCTAAAGTAAAAAAAAAAACCTTGATGAAATAATACACACTGGCACCCTGTGAGATTGTAAACTGGATTTACCTAACTGCTGGGGACTCATTAACTGCTGGGTATTTATGTTTAACAACTGAATACGACCCCCCCCCCCCCCCCAAAAAAAAAGCCTACTATGTTTAACAACCAAGCATGACTCACAAAACCTACCATGTTTAACAACTCATCATCATCATCATCATCATTGTCGTAATCACAACCATATTTATTTGCAAAGGGGTCTTGTAGCACCTTTGAAACAAACTGAAAGAAAAAAGTTGGTAGCATGAGATTTACTAGATTTCAGCCTACTTCCTTGGAAACATGCATCTGAGGAAGTAGGCTGAAGTCTATGAAAGTTCCTGCTACCAACTTCTTTCTTTCAGTTAGTCACAGAGGTCCTACAAGATTCCTTTGCATACTGATTTTCCGGACTAAGGGTCCAAACAGAAAGGCCAAAATAAAGCTGTTTTGGGTCACTTTGGAAGTATGCTGTTTAAACGACACAGGCATCCTGAGAGGCCAAGAAGCTGTGCCAAAGCTGTGCTCCAGACCTTAAGACTGGAGCATGATTTTGGTGCAGTTTCCAACCTCTTAGGATGCATGCATAATTTAAACAGCATACCTCCAAAGTTACCCAACACAGCTTTATTTTGTCCTGTCTGTTCGGACCCTAACATGGCTATATCTTTGAATTATATTTATTTATATCCCCCTATCCCCCAAAATTGGATTACAAAGCAGCTGACAATTTTTTTTAAAAATACACTTAAAAAGATACAAAAGTGGGCATTAAAATAGAATAAAACTACTATTAGTATTAAACTAGTATGGTATTAACATGACCCCCCCCCCTCAAACCTACCATTTCAGTCTGAAATGTTTCTGAGGTGCTGAAGGTAAGGTCAGAGGGAAGCAATGGTTGCAGCACTTTTCTAGCCAAGACAAAAAAATGTGGTAGGACTTGAAGGGGTCTCACCATTTGCCTGTTTTGGTACACCCCCTGAACAGGGTTCCATTCACACTACACACTTTTAGTGCTATTATTCCACTTTATTCTCTAGCTGAGAATGCTAAATGCCCCTCTCTAAATGGCAACGATTCCATTAGATGGAATGATGACAACTAAAGTGGAGTCATGGAGTTAGCTGAGAGCTAGAATGACATTATGTTTTGAGTGTTGGAGTACGACTCTGGAGACCAGGGTTTGATTGCCAGCTCAGCCATGAAATAACTTGAAGGTACACAACATGCAATTCTAGGCTGCATCAGTAGCAGTCTAGTGTCTAGACTGAGGGAAGTAATAGTGCCACTCTATTCTGATTTGGCCAGGCCTCACTTGGAATACTGTGTCCAGTTCTGGACACCACAAGTCAAAAAGGATGTTGAGAAACTGGAGTGTGTCCAAAGGAGGGCAATCAAAATAATGAACGGTCTGGAAGCCATGCCCTATGAGGAGTGACTTAGGGAACTGGGTATGTTTAGCCTAGAAAAGAGAAGGTTAAGAGGTTATATGATAGCCCTGTTTAAATACTTGAAGGAGTGTTATATTGTGGATAGAGACTAGGACATGGAGCAATGGATGCAAACTATAGGAAAAGAGATTTCACTTAAACATTAGGAAGAACTAAGAGCTGTTTGATAGTGGAACACTCTCCCTTGGAGACTGGTGGAGTCTCCTTCTTTAGACGTTTTTAAACAGAGGCTGGATGCCCATTTGTTGGGAGTACTTTGATTCTGTCTTCCTGCATGGCAAGGGGTTGAACATGATGGACCTTGAGGTATCTTCCAACTCTATGATTCTATGATTCTATCAACAAGAACAACATGACTCTATAATACTGTAGTGTAAACAGCCCTCTGGGAGCACTATGTATGCCATTTCCCAGCATCCCCAACATGTAACACCATGGGAGCCCTTCAGATGGGGCTTTGCTGGATTAAGGAGGTAGGTTTATGGGGGATGGCAAGGCATAAATTCAGCCACACAACTACTTAATCTGGACGCTAAACTGATCCAGCCTGAAATTGCAATTTGCAGATTTTTGTGTTTATAGTCATATTGAAAGCTACAAACTGCACACACACACACACACACGAAGAAAATGATTTATAATAAGTTACAGCAGCAATTTATTCTTGTCTGTCTCGGCGGATGAGGGAGGTGGAGTTTGGAGCAGCTTGTTAAACAGAAGAGCTTGGCCCCTAGCCTTCCACGGCTGTTTAATGATCCACTCCTCATGTGCCACCTCTCTAATCTGCAGAGAGTGAGAGAGGTACAAATTGTATCTATAATGTTATATTACTTAACACAGTAATGTATTATAAATCAGGGAACAGCAATCCGGCCTTGTAATTGGTGAGACGCATTACGCGAGAAGTTCCCTAATTCAATATCGAGTGGCTGCTCTTATGTGGAACTGTCTGGACAGATCAAACTGAGACAGCAGCCCCCCTAAGTGGTAGTTGTGGGGGTGGAGGGAGAGATATAAAACTAGGCTAGAAAACAAGTAGAAATAAATAGGGGGAAAAACAAGCAAGCAGAATAGATGGATAGGAAGACAGATAGACGGATTAGTAAGTAGAGTGCATTCCTGTTGGGTAATTCCACCCAGAGCTGAACCCACTGAATGAACTCTTGTATTATCAGTCCACCTGTAATTAAATCCAGTTAAGTAAACAATTCTGCTCTAGTCAGGTCTAACAATGGGATTTAGGCCACAGATAGATGAGTGATAGCTGATGACTTCCATGTCAGAA
The DNA here is from genome assembly GCF_019175285.1 of Sceloporus undulatus. Classification (NCBI taxonomy): domain Eukaryota; kingdom Metazoa; phylum Chordata; class Lepidosauria; order Squamata; family Phrynosomatidae; genus Sceloporus; species Sceloporus undulatus. The sequence goes on from NC_056522.1 coordinate 11,747,314, forward strand.
AGGTGTCAAAATCCACTCTGGATTTTAGTCTGAACTTTAAAGGATGCTATCCAAGGTACTGAGCCAGTGTAGCATACTGGTTTGAGTGTTGGGAGTACAACTCTGGAGACTAGAGTTTGAATCCCTGCTCAGCCATGAAAACTCACTGGGTGACCTTTGGAAAGTCACATTTTCTCAGCCTCAGAGGAAGGCAAGGATAAAACCCAATGATAGGTTCACCTTAGGGTTTCCAAAAGTGAGAAACAACTTGAAGGCACACAACAGCAACTTCAATGTACATGACACTTCACAGAATAAAGGAAGTGAATAGTAGGTAAACCTAATATTTCAGTGGACACTAGAGTGCTTAGTAGATCATAGAATTGTAAAGTTGGAAGGCCTCTTCCATCTAGAAGGACCATCTAGCACATCCCCCTGCCATGCAGCTATACAACTGAAGTACTCCCAAAAGATGGCCATTCAATCTTCCTTTAAAGACCTCCAAAGAGGAGGGATCCATCACACTCTGAAGCAACCTATTCCACTTCCTAATAGCTCTTACAGGCAAGATTGGTCACATCAACCCCATCTTCCACATTAGGGGTGAGGGATTATGAGAAATGGGGTATGAAACAAGTTTGAGGCTACAAGACTGGGGAAGACTGCTCTAAAAGTTTGTATAAATGTGAAGCATTAATCTGAATCTGCACAAATCAGCAGCTGAGGCTTTTTGCAACATCGTGGTAAGCACTGATTCCACACCAAGTGTCTTTTTAGATGTTCAAAAAAAAAAATGGATTGCAAAGAAAAGTAGCCCACTAGGCTACACAGTGACACAGCTAGGTTTGCAGAACATTGTAGATAAGGCCATGCACAGAGTCGTGAAATATCCCACCTTCTCAATCACAAAACTGCCCCTCCTGCCTTTGTCCTAAACTACATCCTGTTAAGAGGGACTATGAGGGTGATCTATTCGAACCCAATCTAGTGCACATGGTTTGAAGGCATTGTAGAGAAATCCACAACTAAAGCACTTCTGAAAAGTGGCCATCTAACCTCTATTTCAGTACCTCCAATGAAGGAGAATCCACCACCTTCTGAAGCTCTTTGCTGATATATATGCACATGATTTGAATGCTGGACTAGAACTCTGAGACCAGAGTTTGAGACCAAAAAAACCCACTGGGTGACCTTGGGAAAGTCACACTCTCTCAGCTTCAGAGGAAGGCAATGGCTAACCTGCTCTGCAACAAACCTTACAAGAAAACTCTGTGATAGGTTCATCTTAGGGTTGCCATAGGTCAGAAATTACTTGAAGGCACACAACAACAGTGCACATGGTTAAAAATGAAGCCATCAAATCCTCATCCCAACAACTAGGGATTTGCTTTTATTTCTTCATATTTGAGCCATGTAGCAGGTTGTATACATGGGTTTGAACAGAAGTTCTCTGTCCAATAATCCGTGGCATTGCTTGCCGCAAGCAGTGACTCTGAATGTGATAGGCCTTCAGGCCTCTCTGATGATGGGGTGCAGATTCATTCATTGATGTATCTGTATATTTTGTGTCTTCCCTTTTATTTGAGAAAGAGAAGAAGAAAGGGGGAATCTCCAGGTGAGGGAAAACTCTCTCCCACACACAAGCAGTCTGTCTTAAATGAAACCTGACATGGCTTTTGCTCCCTCCCCCTTTCACACACACTTGCATTCACCTTTTGATAAACTAGACCCTGGTGAGCCAGACTGGTCTACCTTCTCTGGTTTTATGGTAATATTTTGAGGGTAATATAAAGCAGATTCATTTGCTGGAATGTATCTCCCACCCTCCCTTTTCCTTATGTATATCTGCACAAGAACAAGATTTAACAATCTCGTGTATAAAGGGGAACGGTCAGAAATGGTTTAAGGCAGGGTGTTGTGTGTGTGTGTCTGTGTTTTGAGGGGAAGAATAACTGCTTGGAGCACAACGCTTGTTTCCTGACCCTCCAAGACCTCTCCCAGGCTTGCTGTTTTAACCTGGCACACAATACACAATAGCAATAAATCCTGGTGTGTGTATAGGTGGGAGGGGGAAGGAGGCCTTTCCCCTCTCATGGCAGCTCTTGACTACATTCCTGGGGAAGTCCAGACTGTAGTTGAGATGCATGCAGAGCGGCTTCATTGAGATGGTGATGGCAATGGTGCTCTGTGACTCCTTGTAAAACTGGAAAGGCATCACCCCTGCTGGGCTGAATATATGCTAATAGGGTACTCTCACACAATGTGCTCAGACATTGTATTTAATAATAGTAATCAAAGAACTCTTCTCCATGCCAAATATTGGCTGGATGCCATGGCCTCATTGGTAGAGGCATCTCCATAGATGTGAAGGCAGGGAGGATAGATCTCTTGGCATTTATGGGCCTCAAATAGATATGCGGGGTGGAGAGGACTTGCCATTGTTGTACTTTTCTTAAGGTTTGGCAAATACAGCCATCAAAGCAGATACAGGATGCACCAAAACAAACATAGGATGTATTCATACATGTATGATTCAGAATTGCCAAAGTGAAAACTAGAGATGGCCCCTGTACCTTTAATGGTTGTATGAAAAAGATAATTCAGCAGGTTTTACTTCTTACTTGGCTGTTTGACAAGCAACACCTGCTGAAAGTCCCCTTTTCCTATACAATTATTAAAGGTACAGGAGTCCTCTCCAGTTTTCACCCTGGCAACCTTATATAACACATGTGTATTTTTGAAAAAGATATTTACCATATATACTTGACTATAAGTCAGCCTCATGTATAAATTGAGGTAAGATTTTTTGGGGAAAATTATGGATTGTGATATGACTCATGGATAAGTCAAGGGTAAAACCTAGGGGTATATAACAAAGGATCTAAAGGATGAAGCAAAGGAAAGTAATACCAAAGAACTTACAAAATACTAGCAGGCCTAATTGTTTGTTCTCACCAAAAAGATGGATGGATGAGAGAATAGAGTAGCAAGTAGGAGGGTGTGTGTGTCAGTGCTTCCAGGACAGATTATGCTCTTGCTTTTCATCAGGGGGTGCTTCCTTTTTTAAATAAAGATTTAAAGTACAAAACATACATTGACTCACAGATAAGTCAACTCAGGGAAGTGTACAAGTAAAACCATATAAACCAAATAGAATAATTTCAGCTTTAAAGTAATAGTAAAATAATTTGAACAGGCTAAGAACTTTATGAACAAATTAATAAACTGAAACATTTAAAATGCTGAAATGTTTAAGGGCATGCACATGTACATTGGAAAAGTAAACCAGGACTCTAAGGCTGTAATAAAAGGGTATGTTTTGACTGGGTGCTGGAAGAAAGCAATGCTGTTGCCACCTGGATGTCCAAGGAGAGAACATACAGTCGGGTGCCACAACAGACAAGGCCCTCTTCCATGTTCTCCCACCATGTATTATTCCAGCTGTTGGAGGACAAATGAGACCCCTTCCGACAGATCTGTTTTTGGCTGCACATATATAGGGATCTCTTCATTCTTGTTTACATACCCTTCAACATTTCATGGATGAAAACTGGAACATATGTGCCAAGCATCATCAGAGTATGGTCAAGATGGCAAATGAGAAAGAACACACAAGCTAGGAAAGGCTACAGTCATTTTCTTTTTCTGAGCCTAGTGAGAAGGGCAAGATTCTTCTCCTCTTCCTCCTGCTGAGTACAAATTCACTTTCAATTAAGCTTGCAGCAATTGAAGTAAGCTGAGGACAAAGGGGAAAAGTGGGAGGAGGATAGAGAAACTGGGACAATTTTAAAGCAGCCAAACAAAAATATGGGATGATAGAGTATTTATTGGGATCCCCTCTCCTGCCAGACTGGGACAATTGGAGGACATGTGTTTGTGAGGGATACAAAGTTTTAGTCCCTAGTGGTACACTTCCTACAAGTTCAGCAGCAATCTTTGACCTAATTCTATGTGATGAAATGAGCTTGTTCTCAGAAGCAGTGCCATAGCTTTTTCTCATTACTAGGAGGTAAAAAACCCATCCTATGGAGAAAACAACCATATTCATACAGCTAGGGAGGGAAAATCATGTCCTGGAGGAAGCTAGACTAGAGCCTTTTCCTCATCCTTCTGGTTTTTCCAATGTATGATTGATTGATTGGGATGGAAAAGCATTTCATCTGTTCCTTTAATTGCCAGTAAAGTGGGACAGACTGTTCTAGGATTCTGACTTTCCTTCTCCAGTCCTCAGGTCAAAGAGGAAGAATCACAAGGCAAAGAGCATCACCTTGAAAAATTCACACACACACACACACACTCCTTCTCTCTCTGTATGTTAAGCAGAGTTTGGAACGCCTTCTTTGGTTCTTTGATTGGAGTATTCTTAAAAGCAGTGTTTGCAAAGGTATTCAAAACAAAGCTGGAAAATGTCCTCCCAGCTGAATGTAGAATTTTGATTTTTTTTAATGGGGGATGTCCTTTTTTGTCTATTATTTGAATTATATGAATTGAGCAATTGTAGTTGCCACTTAATATATTCAGCTTAATGGCATCATGGTGGCCTGTCCTCTGTGTAATCGAAAGGAGGCATTCCTAGCCATATGTTTGCATAGGTTTTGGCCTTGAAATCTCAGAGTTTGTGATGCTCCTGACCCAGTAACTCAAACCCTGGTCAACCACTTCCATCATTTGATGTCGAACAGGTATTACACAGCTACTAAGCCAAAGGGGAGTGGGGGAAACACCTCAGCTCATGTGTTTCCTTCATGCTGTGGGTGGAATGATAAGTGTGACTTTGGTTTCATAAAATCTGCAAATGTCACCATTGCCCACAGCACTTTGCTCGACGAGAGCAGGGTGACAAGTGGCTTAACGGCCATAAGCCTATAACTCCTGACTTTCCAGTCATCTTTAATGATTGCTGAAAGGAATAAAATACTGGCAAGCAAAATGCAAGCCAATTTTGCTTCCAGGCCTAATTCAACCTGCTGTTTATTACCCTGAGAGCCTTCAATGACTGAGGTGTTGCATACCTTGGGAACTATCGGTTCCCTCCGGTACCTCCTTGTCCCCTCAAATGAAAAAACAGGGACAGGACTTGCTGTATCAAGGCACAAGTCTTGAGGAAGAGTCGTTGTATCACCTCCTTACTCTACCTCCTACCTTCACGTGGAGACCTTTCTGCTCCAAACGTGATTTTCATTCCCCTGTCTATTATTGCAGGTACTTAATGGGCATGATGGAATAGGACTGCTCTCTCCTTTCTGTTCTTTTTGATGCTGGTTTTGACAGCAGTTTTCAATTATTGTAAGAGATCATATTCTTTTTATTTGTATGCATTGTAGGTATGCTTCGAGTGTATGGTCGTCTCATGCTACACCAAAAAAGGAGCCCTGGTGGCGCAGTGGTTAAATGCCTGTACTGCAGCCATTCACTCAAGACCACAAGGTTGCGAGTTCAAGACCAGCAAAAGGGCCCAAGCTCGACTCAGGCTTGCATCCTTCCGAGGTCGCTAAAATGAGTACCCAGACAGTTGGGGGCAAATTAGCTTACTTGCTAATTAGCTTACTTGCTGTTCACCGCTATGATCTTTGGAATAGCAGTATATAAATAAAACAAATTAAATTAAATTAATTTATGATTTCCCTTTAACTGTCATAGTCCTGTTCTACGGAATCCTGGAATTTGCAGTTCAAGGAAAAGTATTTAGAATGCTCAGCCAAGGAATTCTAGGCCACACAAATCCTCGTAGGATGCAGCCATGGCAGTTGAAAAGTGCTATAGATGTGTAGTGTGGAAGGGTCCTATGTGGTCTTAGACCAGGGTGGGCAATTGTTGTAGGTTGGTTGGGAGGTTTCTGCCACTGAGGCCTTGTTTGCATGGGCCAAATAAAATGGCCTCCCTTGTCTGCTCAGTAGGGAGTCCAGAGTCTCCTCCTTCAACTTTCCCACATTGTTCTCAACTTACTTCAATTCATGCAAACTGAGTTCAAGATGCAAATGGTGCTTGCATTCATTTAATTCATGGGGGAGGGGGGAGAGGAGGGGTCAGAATCCCCACCTTCCCAATATACTTAGGCCAAAGCAAACTGCTGCAGTTTCTCCTAGCTTGTTTGTTTTTTCTCATTCATAACTTTTGCCCTCTTGACAATACTCTGATGTTGCATAATAATAATAATAATAATAATAGGTTTCATTTATATTGTCCCGCCTCTCCCGATGGATCGAGGCGGGATTACAAACAGGATTATACAAACAGCAATAATGCTAGTAACAGTTATTTAAAATCACAGTATAAAACCATAAACTATCTAAAAACAAATTTGTACAGTATAAAGTCTTATCACAGCCCAAGGTAGACTCCTGATCGAGAGGTAGCGAACTTGTGGTGACTATAAGAGATCAGGAGGGTATGTAACTGGAAGAGGTAAGTTTTCAGTGCTTTTTAAAAGGCGTCCAATCCAAAGTAGGGATGAGTCGAAGCTCTTCCCGAAGATCGTTCCAAATCGTTGGGGCCATAGCCGAAAATGCTCTTTGGTGAGTAGATGTTAGTCTAACCTTGGGGTGCTCAAGTAAATTCTTACCAGATGTTCGGAGAGTGCGGGACGGATTGTGTCGGGAGAGGCGTTCCCTCAAGTAACTCAGACCCAAGCCATGTAGGGCTTTAAAGGTAATCACCAACACTTTGTATTGGGCCCGGAAGCTAATTGGCAGCCAGTGTAAGGATTTTAGCACAGGTGTTATGTGGTCTGACCTTGAAGTGCCAGTGATCAATCTGGCTGCTGCATTTTGAACTAGTTGAAGCTTCCAAACTTGGTACAAAGGTAGCCCAACGAGAGGTTACCAGTTCATGTACCACAGTTTCAAGGTCCTTTCGGTCCAGACAGGGACACAGTTGGTGTATCAGCCGAAGCTGGTACCAAGCACTCCTGGCTACACGCGTCCTAGTTTTCATTCTGTGACACCTTTGGGGGGCATGTATACACCCAGGGCCATACTTTAGTCACCCCTGGATTACACTAACTGCCATCCCTCAGCTTCAGCTCAGTACTCCAACTGTATCATGGGGGAAAATAACCTGGCCAGCTTTACAGGGTTGTTTTTAAAAATATTTGATAGGTATGAAGTTGTTTCCATGCTGAGAGTGCCAGATAAGTGCCTAATGATGCTTTACAAAATGTTAAGGTGAGCATTACCATAAGATTCTTTGCTAATTTTGTTTTCAAAGAAAGCAATACGTAATAATAGCATTCTTTTTCCTGCTGGGAGAAAGTCTTCAAAAATCGTGCCGTTTTCAAAGACTATTTGCAATTTGGCATTGATTCTGCACAAAAGCCATACATTTCTTTTGCACAAAAATATTGTGTTTTACACAGGAAGCAGACAGATTAATTTATTACAATCAGCCTACACAGGAAGCAGGATCTTCTGATTATAAAATATATTATATGTGCAGAAATATCATTTTCTGTGGGGAAAATGATGCAATTGAGAATTTATTCTACATAAAATTCACATGTGATCTTTTGTATAAAAAAGATCACTTTCTGTGCAGGAAACACAGAAAGTAATAATTTTCTGTGAACTATATAGCATTTTCTGTACTAGTTAAAATGTGTTCCACTGTTCCACCTGGAAGGTCCATTGCCATCACAGATCACTTTTTTCTGTGGTCAGAACAAGGTACCAAGCCATGTGAACATTATAGGGTGCCTTGTTCTGTCCTCAGAGTAAAATGACATGCCTTGATGGCAGACGGTGGGATACACTGGCAAAGAGCTACCCAATGTCAGAACAGTGTCCAGGATACTCCAAGTTGCCAGAATTTCCCCACTTTAGAAAGGTAAAAAGCTAAAGATTGTCTAATTGTTACCGACTATAGGGGACGATGCTCATTTCCACTACTAAGCTGAAGAGCCAGACTTGTCAAAGACAACTCTGTGATCACGTGGCCAGCATGACTGCACAGAATGTTGTTACCTTCCTACCAAAATGGAACCTATTTCTCTACTTGCACTTTCCCAAGCTTTTGAAGTGCTAGGGTGGCAGAAGCTGGGACTAGTGATGAGGGACTTGTTTGGCGTGAGCTTTCAAAAGAGGCTGCAGCATCGTGGATAGTGCATCTCCATGCCTCCTGATGTGAGGTCAGGGCGGACCATTGTTGGCGATCAATTTGGCCGAGCCTGAGATGTTGTTTCAAGGAGTCCTTGTATCTCTTCTTTGGGGCACCCCTCTTACGCTGACCTATGGCAAGTTCACCGTAGAATACTATTTTTGGGAGGCGATGGTCCTTCATCCTAGAAACGTGTTCTGCCCAGTGCAGCTGCGTCCTCAATAGCATGGCCTCAATGCTGGTGATCCCTCCTTGCTCAAGGACAGCAACATTTGTCACATAGTCAGTCCAGTGTATATTTAGAATTGTGTGTAAATAGCGCTGAGGAAAGCGTTCAAGGAGTCGTAGATGTTGGCGATAAGTGACCCATGTTTCAGACCCATAAAGGAGAATAGACAGTACAATGGCTCTATACACACTGATTTTTTTTTTTGCTTCGCCTCAAGTGTTTGTTACTCCAGACTCTTTTGTGAAGCCTTCCGAATGCACTATATGCCTTTCCTAGTCTGTGTTCGATCTCTTCATCAATTTTGGCGTCAGAGGAGATGATGCTTCCCAGGTAGGTGAACTGCTGGACGAACTTAAGCACAGATGTGCCTAGAGTGATGTGGGGATGGTAGTGTTCTTCCTGAGGTGCCGGCTGGTAGAGAACTTCCATTTTCTTCAGACTGACTTCCAGTCCAAAGAGTTCTGCAGCTGTTGCAAAACAAGATGTTAGGCGCTGCAGAGCTGCTTCCGTATGGGCAACAAGGGCAGCAACGTCAGCAAAAAGCAGCTCATGGACTAGATAGTTTAGAGTCTTAGTGAGACTCCTCAGACAGCTTAAGTTAAACAGGGTACCATCAGTATGGTAGCGTATATAAATGCCATCTTATTCTTTGAGATCTGCTGTAGCCCTTTGGAGCATCATGCTGAAGAAGACTGTAAATAGAGTTGGGGCGAGAACACAACCTTGTTTCACACCATTAGTTATTAGAAAGGGCTCTGAGAGAGCATCACCATATCTGACTTGACCTTGCTGGCCTTCTTGTAGCAGGACGATCATTTTGAGGAATTTGGGGGGGGGGCATCCTAGTCGTTCTGCCACAGACCTTTTCTACTCACAGTGTCAAAGGCTTTGGCGAGGTCGACAAATGTTACATAGAGTCCTTTGTTCTGCTCTCTACATTTCTCTTGCAGTTGTCTAAGGGCAAATACCATGTCTGTTGTGCTCCTATTAGCCCTAAAGCCACACTGGCTTTCAGAGAGAAGTTCTTCTGCAATAGCAGGAACTAGTCTGTTCAGGAGTATCCTTGCAAGGATTTTTCCAGCGATGGAGAGCAGTGTTATACCTTGATAGTTTGAGCAATCCGATTTTGCTCCTTTTTTCTTCTACAGGGTGATGATGACTGCATCTCAGAGATCTGATGGCAGTTCGCCTTTTTCCCAGCAACTCACAAGGAGCTCGTGGAGTTTAGCGTGGAGTACATGACCTCTGTGTTTCCAAACTTCAGGTGGAATTCCATCAATCCCGGCAGCCTTGCCATTTTTCATCTGTTGTATGGCCTTAACGGTCTCTTCCAAGGTGGGAGCTATGTCCAATTCCTTCTTCATCGGTTGTTGTGTCATATGTTGAATAGCTGAGTCTTGGACTACTCAGTTGGCACTAAAGAGGCTTTGGAAATGTTTAGCCCGTCAGTTCAGAATGGAAGCTTTATCTGTGATTAGTGTTTGGCTATCTGTACTGTATAGGGAGCTTTGGATCTGATATGTACACTGCATTAAGAGCTTCGTAAAATCCACTGGAATCACCCAGATCTGCACAATGTTGTGCCTTTTCTGTTAAGTTGACCCAACACTTGTTTTGAATCTCTCTGAGTTTTTGTTGAAGTTTACTACATGCAAGGAGAAAGGCTGCTTTTTTGCATGACAAGATGGCTGGGCGAGGTGTGCCTGGTGAGCAGTTCTCTTCTTTCCCAACAGCTCCTGGATCTCTTAGTTGTTTTCATCAAACCAGAGTTTTCATCAAACTAGAGAAGCCTACAAAACAGCTAAACCCTTAGCTGTGGATAATTACTTTTTTCAGGTCATAGAATCATAGAGTTGGAAGAGACCACAAGGGCTTTTCAGTCCAACCCCCTGCCATGCAGGAAATCTCAAAGTTCCCAAATCTTGTGGAAGCTGCGTCCATGAAATTCCTACTGCAACCAACCATAATCTCACAAGGACATCCAGCCCTCTATCTCACTTTTGACTTCAGGTTTGGGGAATTGATTGATAGATGAACTTGATATATAAGCACAAGGCCCTTAGTCAGTCAGTTGCCCAGGTTACTGGAGTATGTTTATCCTACAAGAAAAAGTTTGATTTCATTAGTTAATTATTTGATCCTCATTTTTTTTCCTGAATGGCACCCAAAGTGACTAAAAGTATACAGGACCTTGGTCTGCACACCATATATAGATATGTACGCAGATAATCTCATAACCTCCAATCTTTTCACAGATGAAAAAAGGGGCATGTGTAACTAAGCCACATTACAGTGTAGTCAAGAAAGCAAAATTTATTAATGAAGAAGAGCACACAAGCTAGCAGAGGCTACAGCAGTCTGGCTTTGCCTGAGCCTATTGGGAAAGGCAAAATTCTGCCCCTGCCTCCTCTCATCTCTACCCAGTTAAATGAACGAGGACTACTTTTGCTCTTTGAATTCAATTTGCAGCCATTGAAATAAGTGAGGGGAAAGGGGGAAGAGGAGAAAGAAACTGGGGTATTTTCAAAGGAGCTGGGGAAAAATAGGGTTACAGTGGATTACCCAGGATTCTCCCTGCCAAATGAGGTCATTTAGAGAGTATGATATCTACATGGTCCACATCTTTAGCCATACCAACCTCCAGCTCTCATCCATCCATCCATCACATCCTGTTGCAGTGTTAACTGTGAGGCCTGACAGTCCTCCTGTTGTACTACTTCCACTAGTCCTGATTCATTGCTTTCCCTAAGCAATGGCAAAAAGAACTGTTGAGCCATTGCCTACAACCCTTCAGCCTCTAGTTCCTTGACAGCAGAGGTTATAGGAGAGAGAGAGAGAGAGAGAAGGGAAGAAAGAACAATGTGCAATCGGCACTGCATTAGAGATGGAAAAAGTACTTAACGCCGGCAACATTCATCAAGCCTGAATACATAAATGCCACATTTTGAATAAGCCAAGCACAAGACAATGACAAAGGAAAGGCACGTAGCTTCGGGAATCTCTATCATTTTCATTTGCTGCTGTCAGGAACCTGTTTTTTGCCTCTCACTCTATCAGCCATTATAGCATTAATGAAGTAACCTCACATAGTTATTGACTAGGTTGTCAGCCTCCCTGCCTGATCCCTTAATAGAAACCATTGGTCTTCAGTTAAAAATGGGGTGAGCCGGGAGGTGCTGTGGGCATGTGCTGAATTTCAAGTGCACTCCTGAGGTTATCAGAGAGCCATGAAATGCAAATTATTATATTTTTTAAACACACAGATTTCATGCAACCGAGCATATAAAATTGACTAATACTGTACTTTATGCATTCCTAATAACGCCTCCAAATATGCACCGCATATGTTCTTTCCCTGGGAAGTTGTGGGTGGGATTTGAAGAAGTCTAAATGAGCAGCCAAAGCTCTAATTTGGCACATAAAGCACCTTACTTGGATGTGGCGATGAGTTTCTTTCTTCTAAGTCTCTATTTCACGCCTTTAAAAAACACACACACATCAACGCTCAGGTCTTCTCAAACAACCTGAGACCATCCTTTTGTCCCTCCCTCTGATTAAAATCCCCATCTCTGATTTTTCCCTCTTTCTCCCTCCCTTCTTTTATAATTTCCTTTCCTCTTCTCCTCATAAAGCAATCCCAAGTCCCAGAACTAGTATATTATCATTTGCTAGAAATTGAGAGTTGGCAGAAGGTTTAAGAAATAACTTCTCCCAAAGGTTAATAAAATCCAGGGAGTAATTTCCAACACAGAGTGGTTAATTTGGAGAGACTTTGCTTTGTACACTCTTGGTGTTAAAATGAACACTGTCTGTTAACTGGATTCGGGACTCATTGCCACCTGGTAGCATGGGTTTTTCATCAACATGAAGATACAAAGGAACCTTAAACTCAGTTAGATGCCATTGCTTTGGCAACAGGGTTAGTACTGCACTTTTGGATGCCTCCAGAACAGAATGCAAAAGAGTGATTTGTTTTCTAATTCCTAGAATAACATTGCATTCAGACTTGACATCACATGTAAGGTTCCCAAACCTCAGGACCTAATCATGAGGGCAAGGAGGAGGAAACTCAGAAGGAGAGTGCTGGCTTCAAAAGTGTATATGAGTATATATATTTTCCTTACCCATTAGATGTAGCTTTTCTTAATGAAATAGCATAGATTGTGCAATTTTAGTTGATGTTTAATGAGTCATGCTTAATGCAGGGTGACTAGATGTCCTCCTTTTCCAGGAATGTTCTACATTTCAACCTTCTGTCCAGGAGGAATTAGAAAATGTCCTCCATTTTGAGCATGACTTAGGTCCTGTTCAGACTGGCCATTAAGGCTGGCCTGGGGGTGGAGTTGGGGCGTCGCATCCACATGACATATGCCCTGACTCCGCCCATGCTGAATGATCTGCCTCATACATGTTCAGAGGCAAAATATCACTTGCCAATGCTCTCCTCTCTCTCTATCTGTTAAGTGTCACATTGCTTTCTTTGGCATCCAAGATCTGAAGCAGATATCTGTTTGGAAACATGTCATATTTTCCAGTCATTTTGTTGAAAATAACTGTGAGGAATTGGGCAGTAGAGCAGCTAAATGCAAAACAGGACAGGTCTCCTTCACCTTTAATCATTGGGTTGAAGAGAGAAATTTCTATTGCTATAGCTTGCGAGACAAGCGATAACTGAAGTGTATCCATACTACACATTTATATCGCTCTGATACCACTTAAACTGCCATGGCTCCATCCTATGTATTCTTGGGATTTAAGGTTTAGGGAAGTACTTGGAATTCTCTGCTAGAGAGTTCTAATGGTGTAGTTCAGGTTGCTCACTTCCACATTCATTTTCTAACGTTGGTCTTTCAGATGTTTTGGATTTCCATGTCCAGAATCCCTGATTGCCGGTCATGTTGGCTGGGGCTCATGAGAGTTCAATTCCAAAGCATCTAGAGGAACAGTGTTTCAGAAGCATTACAGTAGAATTCACTATCAGACATAAGTCCAAGTCTCTTATCAAATGACAAATCCCAAGATTCCACAGAAGTATGTATGTTGAGTCCCTTCAAGTAGTTTCCAACTTATGGTGACCCTAGAGAAAACCTATCATGGGGTTTTCTTGGCAAGATTTATTCAGAGGAGGTTTGCCATTGGCTTCCCTTGAGGCTGAGAGTCTGTGACTTCCCCAAGGTCACCCAGTGGCTTTTGTGACTGAGTGGTGAAGTGAACTCTGGTCTCCAAAGTTGCAGTCCAACAGTCAAATCACTATGCCACGCTGGCTCTGATTCCACAGGAGGGAGCATTATCACTAAAGTGTTATCAAACTGCTGTGTAGCTGTGCAGTGTGGATACTCCTGTTGAATTTATCTCTTCCACACAACTGGTCTTGGGGTGTGACCTCTCTATTGGGCACATGTTTGCACAACTGATGGCAAAATGGTGAGAGGGCATTGCTCACTGTGCTAAGGAATAGCAACATGGGCCAGGAGGTTGCTGCAAAGTTGGTTTGTCAAGTCCAGGGTAGGGATCTAAAGAGTATGTATAAATATTCATGAAAAAGGGATGTCTCAACACAGGGCAGGGGGAGGTGTGGCGGTAGGAGGGCGGACTTGCGTTACAGAGGAAGGGCTGTTAGTCCTGGGTGACTTCAACATCCCCTTCGCGGCCAACTATGTTCCATCCGGTGCGGCTCGGGAATTCATGGATACCATGGCGGCCATGGGCCTGTCCCAGCTGATTTCGGGTCCAACGCATTTTGCGGGTAATACACTGGATCTGGTTTTTTGCACGGATGCGGAAAATCCGTAGGCGGAAATAACTAATATTTCCCCCCTGTCATGGATGGATCACTTCCTCGTGGAGGCAAAAATCAAGGCTTCTACCCAGATCCCCCCCGGGGGTGGTGGACCTATTAGGATGGTCCACCCTCGAAGGCTGATGGAACCTGAGAGGTTCCAGGAAGCCTTAGAGGGGCACATGGTTGGAAATGACGGCGACTCTGTTGATGCCCTGACTGGTATTTGGAATACCGGTCTCTCTAGGGCTGTACACAGTATCGCTCCCAAGCGCCCTCTCAGGCCCGCTTCCAAACGTAAGCCCTGGTATACGGAAGATCTCCGGGCGAGGAAGCGGGTTCTACGACGGCTAGAGCACCGCTGGCGGAAACACCTACGCATAGCCGACAAGGCTCTCCTAGACCGCCTTTTGGAGGACTACGGAGAGGCGATACGAGCAGCTAAGAACTCATTCTATGGTGCTCGTGTCGCGTCCACGGAGTCGCGTCCAGCAGAGTTATTCAGGGTAGTCAGGGAGCTAACTCAGCTCCCTCCTGCCCTGAACCAGATCCTGGAACCTTCTAAGGCCTGCTGCGACCAATTTAACAACTTCTTCGCGGATAAAACCTCTTGGATAAGCGAAGGTCTTAACACCGGCATTAAGGCAGAACCTAGGGTAGAGGTATCCAGAGCCTCCGTGGACTCTATTAAACTGGATCAGTTTGAGTCGGTTAGTACCGATGATGTGGACAAGATCCTTGGAAGCGTTCGGAAGACAACCTACTCCCTCGATCCCTGTCCCTCATGGCTAGCGGCTCAGGGGGGACCGGCAGTAACCTCGCTGTTACACCGGATTATAAATACATCTCTGAGGGACGGGCAATTTCCATCCAGCTTGAAATTGGCCACTGTAAAACCGCTGTTAAAAAAGCCCTCCCTCGACCCCCTGATGCATAACAATTATCGGCCAGTATCGCTATTGCCATATTTGGGGAAGGTGATCGAGAAGGCGGTTGCAATCCAGCTTCAATCGATCTTGGATGAAACGGATTATCTGGACCCATTTCAAACTGGCTTTCGGGCGGGCTACGGGGTTGAGACGGCCATGGTCACCTTGGTCGATGATCTCCGTCTGGGCATCGACAGGGGAAGCGTGTCCCTGTTGGTGCTCTTGGACATCTCAGCGGCTTTCGATACCATAGACCATGGTATCCTTCTGGAGCGCCTGGCAGAGGTGGGAATTGGGGCACTGCGCTCCAGTGGTTCCGTTCCTACCTCTCTGGGAGGTTCCAGATGGTGCAGCCGGGAGACGTGTGCTCCGATAAGAGGGCCCTTATATCTGGGGTCCCTCAAGGAGCCATTCTGCCTCCCATGCTTTTCAACATTTACATGAAACCGCTGGGAGAGATCATCCGGAGACATGGGGCGCGGGGTTATCAGTACGCTGATGACACCCAAATAGTTTTCTCTATGTCTCCGACTGATGCAGTGTCCGGGGATGGCATCTCTCCTCTCGTGGCGTGCCTGGAGTCAGTAATGGGCTGGATGAGGGAAAACCCACTCAGTCTGAATCCAGAGAAAACGGAGGTGCTCGTGATAGGTTCTCCTGGCCCAGGGATGGCGGTGGTTCCGCCTGTCCTGAACGCTTTACGCTTCCCGTAAAGGACTCGGTACGCAGTCTGGGGGTGCTCCTTGATTCGTCGCTCCACCTTACATCTCAGGTGGATGCGACGGTCAGGAGCACCTGTTATCAGCTTCGGCTGATTCGCCAGCTGCTTTCCTACCTGGGCCAGAGGGACCTTGAAATGGTGGTACATGCTCTGGTAACCTCTCGATTGGATTTCTGCAATGCGCTCTACATGGGGCAACCCTTGTACCATACCCGGAAGCTACAATTGGTACAGAATATGGCAGCCAGACTGGTCCCTGGTACATCCAGGGCCAGTCATAGAGCTCTGCTCGGCCACCTCCCTAGCACAGTTCAGGAAGGAATTAAAAACCTTCCTGTTTAAGCTAGCATTCCCCAATATAAGTCCTAGCTAGTCCCCCCCGCCGACGGCCAATGGTGAGCAGGCTAGAATGTAATTTTAATGTATATTTTAATATGTTTTATTGTTCTGTATTTTGTGTTTACTATTATGTTGTACACCGCCCTGATTGGAAGAAGGGCGGTATATAAATAAAGCTTTTATTATTTATTATTATTATGAGATTCCCTGATTAATAAATTGTGCAAACAGACCAATTCCTGTTCAGGGAAAATATATGTAGTTTTCATCTGTGCAGGAAACCAGTATTCTTGTGCAAAAATCAATATTCCAACAAACCAATATTCCTGTGCTCCTGGCCACATAAGGGAAGTCAGACACCCCATTTCTGTCCTTAAAGGCTGTGGCAGTGGTGGTGGCTCCACAATATGGTGGTCGGCAGATTTCTGAACACCTGCCCATTGCTTTGCCAAACCAGGTAAGTACCAGGAGGAAACAGGCCTGATCCATGGTTAGACTACAGCTGGGTTGCCAGTGTGTTTGCTCTGCCTGGGTGCAGATGTACTTTCATTAAAGCGATGCTTTCTTGTCCTGGGAAGGGCTTGATTATTTGTGGAGGGGAGAGACTACAAAAGCATGGTACCTTGTAACTGCACAGCACACTTGCACAAATACAAATGTTTACCAGTCCACTTATTTGTACACTGTCTTGTGTCAGGCCCAAAGCAACTTATGAAGCCTTGCTAATATCTTCCAAAATGTCCAAGCATATGGTTTCGTTTTAGCCTATTTAATCTGTTACAACCTGTTCACATTCTTTTGGTATGTTTAAATTAATATGCTTTTAGTTTGCATATATAATTTTTATTATTTAAAGTTTTAAATTGCTTAAATTGGTTTTATTCATATACTGACTTGAGATCTCATGATATAGGGCTGGATATAAATGTTTTATTAAATGTATAATAAAATAAATAAGGAATACAAATATCATGCTGCAGTGTGACTGAGTTGTCATGATAACGCCATATTTTTCAATTTAATTGAGTAAGCCATGCACAAAAGATCAGTGGTTACAGTTTTCAGACCACTGATGAACACACACACGCACACACACACACACACACACACTTAGGATCTGCTGCAGAAAAGAAAAACAAAAGATCCTTATTGCATGAATGAGATTTTTCTGGAAGAGGTAGCTGCTGGAGTCCACATGAGATCTACTTGAATGCTTTTGTGTGAAATGGAATACAGGAACAGGTCAAAAAGTAATATTGCTAAGTACCTAGAGAATAGGAACCATAATGAAATCAAATTCCTGGTGAAAAGACCCCCTGATAACAACACAAAATGAAACTTTAAACTTCAATGGAAACAATTTTACCCAAGGAGTGCAAAATTAATAGAACAGCAGATGATTTAAAAAGGTGCCAATATCAATGGAAAAAATTCTTAAATATTATGAGGATAAAATTTGTGTAAAGGGAGAAAGTGACTTGCAGAAATATCCACCTGGTCAAATATCAGTGTTTGGAAATCTATTCCAGCAAAACAGCATCCTTTTAAAAAGTGAAAATGAAATCCAGATGAGTGAGCACCAGGAGAGCATGTATTGGAAAAAGTTGAATGTATAGTAAGGGAGGCCAAGACAAGTTGGGAGGTGAAGCTATGAAAAAGCAAAGCAAAAATTAATTAAATGTTTAATAAAAACATTATCATGGCTTTAAGAACAGACCACCAAATTGCAGAAAGAGTGATCAAGAACAATGTCTCTCCCTCCCCCCCTCTCTTATTCATACAAACACAGAGAGAGAGAGAGGAAAGGGGGAGAGGGAGGGAGAGAGAGAGAGAGAGAGAATAAGAATGTAATTCTTGGCTAAGTGTAGCCAAGTCAGGAAGCAATGAGTAATTTTAGGAATTTTCTTCCCATTGCAAGAAAATGTCTGAAAATCATCATCATCATCATCATCATCATCATCATCATCATCATCATCATCATCATCATCTTATATCCCACCTTTCTCCCAATATAAGGACTCAAGGCAGCAGGCAATATTTTCAGTTTGGAACTTACTCTGCACAAGATATACATTTTTTTTTTTCATTCTTGTGGAAGACAATATTTTCTTTAGAGGAAGAAGGTTTCTGCATAAGAATACTATCTGAGCAAAAAATACTTCCCAAACAGAAAATACTGTTTGATAAAAACAAAATAAAAACACTCATAGGTAGAATACGTCCCGAACTGCAAAGATTCTCATTGATTCAGATTCTTCTCATCAAGGTTTTCTGACATTTTAAAAATATGTTTTTTTAACAGTTTAAAATATTTTCTAATATTTCTTCCATCGCAATGACACACATGTGGAAAGACAGACCCGGAGTCCAAAATCAACAAGATTCACATAATTGTATTAAACCTGATGCAATAGACCAAAACAAGAGCATTTCCTCCCCAAATAAAAATTCTATCCCCCAGTGATGTTTTCCCATCATTCTCCCAATTTTGGTATGGCAGAGAGTGAGACATTGAACATTGTTCATACTTAGAATTCTTCTGTTTGCTTTGTTTGCATTCCCTTGGTACCTTTGCTTGCCTCTTTCCTTTGGATGCCTAAACTGTATTTCTAAATACTGAACAGTAGCTTTAAGTTACTGCAATATATCAGGGTGTGTACAAATTCATTTTTGGGAGCAATGCCCTCAATTCCCTCTTCCCCAATAGCTATATTCCTAATCCTACATCATAACTTGTTTCTTTGATGAAGCCTTTGCATTAAATGGCAGAGACCTGGAGTCCCAGATGGTTTGAAAAGTGAGTTCACATCATGGTATTCCATATTTCAACCCCTCTGTAGTCAGCACTGTAATCATCATCATCACCACCATCATCACCAGCACCACCACATGTTTACTTCAAGAGATAGATCTGGAATTTTCAGGCTGGTCACAAATTAACAACACCACATCACTCTTCCCACAAATGGAATAGGAAAAATGTGTGGGTTTATTTTGCTACACTTGCTACACCAAATTTGACAAATCTACCCATCTATACAAAGTAGGTTCTTACATTCGAGTGTCCCCATATCTATAGCACTGACATCTTAATATGAATTTTCCAGGTGCAGGGTCACAGTAAAAACAACCAAGAGTCTGAGATAAGATTGCCAGATCGAAAACCAGAGATGGCTCTTGGACCTTTAATGGTTGGGTAGAAGAAAGAATTTCAGCAGGTATCATTTGTTACCTGGTTGTGTGAAAAGCAACACCTGCTGAAATTCCCTCTTCTACATAACCATTAAAGGTATAGGAGCCCTCTGCAATTTTCATTCTGGCAACCCTACTAGTAGCTGCTTTAAAGACTAATATGATTTATTTGGGATATGATTTTTGTAGATTGACATTCATCTTTAGAAGTGAGCTGCGATTCACACTTACCTAGGCCAGAATCCTGCTGTTATTGCTTGATTCTGGAGTGTTTGTGGCAGTGGAACAGAGGTTTGTTTGTATGTTTTCATACATTTGTTGGACTTTTTGAATGTTTGGCAGGGACAAGAATTGCCTGTCTAATTTCTTTTTAAAATGCATAGTTGGGGGGGGGGGGCATCAAAAATGGGATTGATGGGCTATATGCAGCCCATGGGATGCAGTGCACTACCCTGCTTTATATCAAGGGCCATCAAAACACAAATAGACAAGGCCAACATTTTATGAATCTGCTTTAAGTTAACTCACATGCATTCATTTCTCATTCCAGGAACAAATGGGGAGGGGGGGGGGGAAGCTGGCTTATTGCAATCAAAACATATTTCCCCCCTCTTTTTGACAACCCCTTTTGTGTCCTCAAAGATCCCGTTTATCATGCCAACAGCCTCATGCGCTGTGATCTGTATATTAAAAAGATTTTAATTGCCCAGGTAAGTATCTGCACCTGTTAGGACATTGTATATTAGAGCACTTTATTTTAATCTTTTACATTATAGGGCGCAATTCACCCATAAAATTATTCTCTATACAATTATCGCTCGGTTTTGCTGAGGTAGAAAGTGCAACTTAACAGTTTGGTTGGGCTCATTATTATTAAAATCATGGAAATTAGGATCATTAGATAGCAGTTGTGTAGTTAACTCCTGGTCATGCCTTTCCCTTTACAGTAGAAACATTGACAGGGATATAAATGAATTGTTACATCGGCACTATATAGAATTAGATCTGCTGCAGGAGATGGGTAGAAAAACAGATGATTTTCAGGGGCAAGGGAATACTTCAGCAAGTCTGAGTCTTTGTTCCTGATTTTGAAGCTTTTTATGGCAGACTTGCACCCATGTGGTGCATCGAACAAAAATGCATTCCCCCAATCTTGTATTAGGGACTTGCTGGGTTGTTGACTATGTCTTTTATTGTCAGAAAGAAAACTCCATTCTAGGCAGTACTGTGTGTGAGAAGTCTGTGGCCCATGACTTTTGATTTAAGGAACCCAATAAGATATTTTTATTGAATCATATGAAGCTACCTGGGTTCTGAGATGAATTCAGGTTGTCCTCCACCTTAATGTTGTTGTTGTGTGCCTTCAAGTTGTTTCTGACTAATCGTGACCCTAAGACGAGGGGGTTCTCTTGGCAAGATTTGTTCAGAAGAGGTTTGACATTGTCTTCCCCTGAGGGTGAGCAATTGTGACTTGCCCAAGATTAGCCAGTGGGTTTCATGGCCAAGCTGGCAATTGAACCCTGGTCTCCAGAGTCATAGTCCAACACTCAAACCATTAATACCACCATCAAAAGTTCAATGGCTGTGTACAAGAGATAGGGGCTCACATTTTGTTAGTGAGTTGCGATGACATGAATCCAGGTTATGCTATCATAATACACTTTTTTGGACATAATTGTTAACAGTGACCAAACTTCCACCCTCACTGGCCATTTCCATATGCAGATGGGGACAATCATAATGCGAAGGGTCTGGAAACAATGTCCAGTGAGGAGCAATTTAGGAGTTGGATATGTTTAGCCTGAAGAAGAAAAGGTTAAGAGATGACATGATAGCCATGTTTAAATATTTGAAGGGATGTCAGATTGGGGATGGAGCAAGCTAATTTTCTGCTGCTCTAGAGACTCAGACACACAGCAATGGATTCAACCTACAGGAAAAGAGATTCCACCTCAACATTAGGAAGAACCTTCTGAAGGTAATGGCCATTCAGCAGTGGAATATGTTGCCTCAGAGTGTGCTGACATCTCCTTTTAAATAGAGACTTTTTAAACAGAGGATTGATGGCCATCTGTCAGAAGCTCTTTGCTTATGTGATCAAGCATGGTGCGTGGTTGGAATGGATGATCCTTGTGGTCTTTTTCAACCCTATAATACTATTATTCTATGTAATTGGAGAGCAAGGGGTTCAGTGGGGATGCATCCTTCTATTTACCTATGGCTGGCCACACTACAAGGATATCATCCTCAAAGACCTGCTGAAGAACCCTGGAGTGGGATTTGTTCTGGTGCCACAACAAACCACACATCCCGTAATTCCATAGGATGATAGCAAAAGTAGTGTCAAGCTACATTATTTATCCAGTACAGATTAGACCTCTATGTGTGTATTTAGAAAAAACAGTGCTTGTGGTGGTGACAGGAAGAGTAGCTAGTGGCACTCGTCTGGGGCATCCTGCATGTCAAATGAGACCATGAATTAAAGTGGCCTGGTTCAGATTAATCATGTAGTGAGTTCTTTCAAACAGAAGACACTTGTATTTTGGATTCCCCAGTTTTACACTTGTCTTATAGCTAGTACATATGGATATCACTGAAAATAAAATTTCATAAGCAAATTCTGAAATTTGTTCTGAATTCAAAAAATCATTTAGTTGTCAGTTCCTCTCTCCCAGTTTTAAATACAAAAGAAATTTTATTCAACAATAGGGACATAACTTCATTTATTTCATTTTGGAGTACAGGAATGGATTCTTTTATCCATCCAAATTTTCTTGCCTTGTCAGTAAAAATTCTAGTGTTTTATTTATACAATTGAGAACTTTCTTTGTGAAAAAGACATCATTTTTGACCAAAAACTGAGTTTGGTTCATAATCAACATTTTTACAAGAAAATAGTGGCTAGAATCTTATTGGTTAATCCCAACTAGATTAGACATATTGAAGCAATTGTTGAAAGGTGCCTAAATACACAGGTAAACAGTTAATTTAGTGGCTTCACTCTAGTTGGGTCTACCATAGGGATTTAGGCAAGTATATTTTGTGCAAAATACACTGTTTTCTGTGCAGAACATTGGCTTGAATCTTGCTGGTGTCTCATGCATGCCTAAATTCACCTAGGGAAGCAGGTGGATATTTTTGTCAACTGAGGAAAAAAACCACTCAGTTCGAAGCCACAGAACAGGAGTTGAGTATATGACAGCTTTGTGTGCACACAAAATCTGCACATACATACCCAACATATCCGATGTTATATTTGGGGTCTTCATATTTCCATATTTTTATATCTGGGGCTAGGCATGTTCTTAAAAGGTCACCTTTGGAACACCAAGAGAATTTCCAATGGGAAGGACATGGAGACCCAAAGACATATGAACTTGCAATACTGTGTCCAGTTCTGGACGCCACCATTCAAAAAGGATGTTGAGAAACTGGAGCACGTCCAGAGGATAGCGACTAAAATGGTGAAGGGTCTTGAAACCATGCCCTATGAGGAATGACTTAGGAAGCTGGGGATGTTTAGCCTGGAGAAGAGAAGTTTAACAGGTGATATGATAGTCTGTTTAAATATTTGAAGGGATGTCATATTGAGGAGGGAGCAAGCTTGTTTTCTGCTGCTCCAGAGAACAGGACCCAGAACAATGGATGCAAGCTCCAGGAAAAGAGATTCCACCTCAACATTAGGAGGAACTTCCTGACAGTAAGGGCTGTTTAACAGTGGAACGCACTCCCTCGGAGTGTAGTGGAGTCTCCTTCCTTGGAGGTTTTTAAGCAGAGGCTAGATGGCCATCTGTCGAGGATGCTTTGACTGAGAGTTCCTGCATGGCAGGCAGTTGGACTGGATGGCTCTTGTGGTCTCTTTCAACTCTACGATTCTATGATTCTATGAAGGGCCCATGTAATACCTAGACATAGGGTAGCTGTGTTGGCTGATCATTCCACTCCCATCCAGCTCTCTCCATATTTCCTCACACTAGAAACAAAAGGCGAAGGTGGTAAGCCAACACTTCCTACCTACTCCCTGCCATGTCCACAGCCAACATTACAATCCATCTAATATAATAATAATAATAATAATAATAATAATAATATAGATTTATTTGTATCCCACCCAATCACAGGGAATCTGGCAGCTAACAACACTAAAAAGATACAATACAAAAAATTACAATAAGATACAAATTAACCCCTTCCCAATCCCCTGACCAATACAAAACAACAAAAACAATAAACAATATAAATAAGGTAGCAATCAAACAAAAAACATTACAATCAAATAGAGTTCATAAATAAACCCTTTTCCAGTCCCTCAATATAGTCCGAAAAACCTAAAAAAAAACTATGGATTTGTCAGCGCAACTGCTGGGGTCCAACAACCCTTGTCAGCAACTCAAACGAGTCCTGGGGTTAAATCAGACCCTTGGAGCAGAGCTGGCAAATTTCCAGAAGCCGAAGCGTGGCTCCCAGAGTCCAATTGGGATGACAGCAACTGGATGTCTTCCAGGAACTGCAGCAATGCAGGAACCTCCAGGGACACACAGCAATCTGATGCTGTAGCTTCTTCTGATAAACCACCAGAGAAACAAAAGTCCCCAAAGTGTCCTTTATTAACAGTGCTATAATACAAAACTAGATCTCTCAAACTCCACAACATACCAATCCAACTCCTACTTCAAACCCACACCACACACTTGCAACCCCTGGGCTTATATAGTCTCCAGACCATGTGGTCTCCCAAACCCAGTGAGTTCATGTGTGTAGCCATGCCATGTGTCTCCTCTGCAATCCAGACAAATGTTTCATCATCCATGGCTACGTGCACTTGGACACTGAAGAGTCCTTGACACAATGAGCTTCAGCTGTGCTAGATCAGCCTTGCCACTCTGCTGAAGGCTCATGGCCAAACACACACACATCAAGCATTTCCCTGTGTGCTGTGTTTTAACCCTTCAAATCCTGACAGGATGGTGTGTCTGTTGAATTATTATTGTGCATTTTATTTTACTCTAGAATATTCCTAAATAAAAATCTTATTATTCACCCAAACTTGGAATCCTTCAGAGTTAGTACTGGTACGATCCTCAATTTACCCAGCATCTTGCAAGCTTCCTTGAGCTAAGCAAATTCCTCCCAACATTAAAAAGAGAAGCTGACACAGTTGGTGAGGACCCCCCGAGTCCCACCTACCTTTTTGGGGCAACAGCATAAGAATGGCCTGAGATGCACAATTAGTTGTGCATGAAATGAGCATTTGCTTGTGCATTTGACTGCATGTTCATGTTTGCATTCAGTTGCGTACCACTGCAGTTTGACACAGGAGTGATGTGGTACATTCAAGGCGTAATTCCATAAGTGGAGATTTATGCATGCAACCCTGAGTTAAGATCTCAGCCATTATTTTTAATGTGAACATTGTTGTTTCTTTTCAAAAATTATCACAAATGCAAAAGCAAGCAAACAGTCTTTCAGTAGATCACCTGCTTTCTTCACATTGTGTCTCAGTGTGCTGAGATACCCTTTCTGGTAGAAGATTTTTATCACACTGGGACTAATTTTCGCATTAAAGAGAGATTAAAACACGTTTAAAGCATCCAGCAAATAAAGCGAAAATGGCAAGTAATTGTGTGAATGATTATCACACACAGTTGCACAAATAAAGTGATATCAAAAATGCATTGTTGCTGAAATTCAGAAAATAAAAATATGTGTGTCTTTGTGATCACTTTAATGGCGGGTTTTGTGCAGTGTCACATGAAATCGTTTCGCATAATTATGTGATTTTTCTGAGATATTCACGGGATAAACTGCCAATCTTCGTCATGTGATAAACTCCTCAGAAAGGAAGAATGTTGCTTTATAAGGCACCCACTGATGTTCTCAACCCTAAAGAAAAGAAAAAGGGTTGTCCTGCTGCCGCAGAACCTTAATGTCAGACATCGACATTCAACAAATGCTGTCAAATGATTGTGTCTTTTAACCCGTTATCCCTGGTTCCCGTAGTTTCAAGTGATGATACAAACAAAACACTATTCTGTCTTTTTTTGGGCTTGATCCCAGCCAAAGCTTTGAAGTAAGACAAAACAGATCGATAACATTATTGGCTCAATTTCATCCCCGGAGTTATGCCTTTAGCTCCCACAGGGGTGGATTTGACTCCCTGTTTTTGAGCAAGATCCACAAGAAGGAGAGCGGCAAGCATCACACACACACACACACACACACACACACACACACACAGAGAGAGATTTTTTCATAGAACACTGCTTTACTCTCTAAAGCAGATTGCTTTAATTAGAACTGTAGTTTGTGTTTTGTGTGTAGGGGGAAAAAGCAATGACAAAGGTTACTTCTGCTTTCTATGAATGTATTTTGATAAACAGGGAACTCTTTTTTTTCCTCAAGCACTTTATGAATTAATGCACAGAAATGGGGGAAAGAATCTTTCTGAGCTTTTCTTTTCTTTTCCAAAGTAAAACAAAGAAGGGGAAAAAAACAGGATTGTGAATTTAGGGAGAAGACCCTGTTGACATTCTGTGGTTTTCAACAGTTATTTTCTTCTTCAGGAGATCGTTGTATGAAATGTTCCATGCCTCCTCCCTGAATTAATATTTATATTCTACTGTACAGAACATGAATGGTTAGAATGTCAAAGCATTACAAAGGCTCCAAAAACAAGCAAACAATTGTGGGTGAGAGAAAGATTGGAGGGGGAAAGAAAGTTTCCACCTGCCTTCTAAATTTTGTATGCTGGTTGTCAAAACAATTTTCACTAATGCCAGAGTTTTCCTTTCATAAAATCAGAGAATCATAGAGTTGGAAGGGACCACAAGGAACATCTACCTCAACTCCCTGCCATGCAGGATGACACAAATAAAGCACTCCTGAATATGACCATCCAACCTCTGTTTAAAGACTTCAAGAGAAGAAGAGTCCACCATCCTCCAATACAGTCAGAAAACTCTTACAGAGAAGGAACTGTCTTAAGCTCTGATTAAGCTTGTTTTAAGAGAATATTTGTCTTAAACTCTGATTAAGCTCTGAAACACCATCCTGTTTCTTTTACCCTCAGGTTACCTATTGGTCTTCCATTCTGTTTTGCAGTGGTTTGAGTGATGTGGTTCCTGGAAAGATGCAGTTCCATGGTGTGAGTAACAAATCCAGAATGTGTGAGTGAAGTTATTTGCATCGTTCGGTTATAAAAAAGTATGAATGATCCCTTAGTTTTCACTAATAAAATAATAGTTTCAAGTCAAGACAAATAATAATTACACTATATTTTACACTGGTCGGGCATTTTCTGATGTACTACATTCTGTTCTGGGCACCTCATTTTAAAAAGGATATAGACAAGCTGGAATGAGTTCAGCAGGGACATAGCCAACGGGGGGGGGGGGGGGGATCCGTGGGGTCCAGACCCCCCATCCATTAGATACAATGAATGTTGTATGCTGCCACACCACCGTGCCCAAGCCCCATTATGATGGTGGTGGCACTTAATCTGGCTCACTCCCTTCCCAAAATCCTGGCTACATTCCTGAGTTGAGAGAAGGAAAACAAAGATGATGAGGGGTATGGAGAACAAAGTATAGGAGGAGAACTTGAAGGAGCTGGGCATGTCCAGCTTGGTAAAGATATCTCTGTCTTTAAGTATCTCAAGGACTTCCACAAAGTGGTAGGTGTTGGCTTGTTCTTTGCTGCCTTAGTAAGCAGAACTAGGTCTAATGGTTTTAAGTTACAGAAAGGGGCATTTAGATTGTATATTTGAAGCAACTTCTTGACAGTGGGAGCAGTTTGACAATGCAACCAATTGCCTAGAGAGGTGGTAGTCTCCTTCTCTGATGTCTTCAAAAAGAGGCAGGACAGCTACCTACGGGGGATGCTAAAGCTGGAAATCCTACCTTGAGCAGGGCGTGGAGCTGATGCCAAAGGGCCCTTTCCAATTCTATGATTCTATGGAGGATGTATTCCCCACTGGAATGCACCCTCCATTCCATTTCCCTGTAGATCTTTTGGTGCAAATGGAGTCTATCACAAGATTGCCAGAGTGTGCTCATACTCTGGCAGCTTATTATAGTGGTATCCAAGAGGTCAGAGGTATAGCATATCACTGAAGAATGGTTTCCTCTCTCATAGTGGTATCAAATGGAGAATATGCCCCAAATTTTAGTCTGAACTGGAAAAGCATTATCTATGGCAGTAATAAAGTTCTTGCATGGTTGTATATTAAAAAAAAATAATCCAAGATAATAAACATATTTGGGGAGTAGATTCCAGCACCAAAGATTTTAGACATCAAATTAAAAGCCCAGTGGTTTCCTCACCACTTTGACATGGAAGTCACCAGCCTCTGTTGCACTCTTTCTCTTTGCTCTCACCCATTCTCCCATAAATGTTGCCAATAAAATTGTATTTAGAAACACATTGGCATATTGCACCCATGCAAACCATTGGCATTTTTATCTTGCTGTGCATTATGGGACATTGTTTTAAACTGTCAAATGACTCTGGACTTTACCAAATGTGATAACTGGCCATGGTTAGTTAACAAATGTTGTTTTCACTGGTCTGCAGGGCAGGAGATGAGGGGACCAGTGGATGACGATATCTAACTGCACATAACAGAAGAACCTAAGTTTGAAAACTAGGATGGCTAAATAATGGAAGATGCTTTTTTGGAGAGTGGTGGAGGCTCCTTCTTTGGAGGTTTTTAAACAGAGGCTGGATAGACATATGATTGTATCTTCCTGCATAGCAGAATGGCATTGAACTGAATGGTCCTTGAGAGCTCTTTTTAGCTCCATGATTTTATGATAACTGAATGCATAGATTCATAAACTCTTAGGGAAGATCTGGAGCAAACAGGGAGGTGTTTTTTTTTTAAAAAACTATGATTTAGAAGTGGTATCCCCCAGTTCTCCTGCTGAATGGGCTGGACATTGTCTGCCCTGTTCACACCAAAACTGATGTTTGGGCCATTCCTCATCTGCTGCCTCTGCCAGGAGGATGGGAGAGGGCTGTTTTCTTTGGTCAGTGCAGACAGGTCCTTATATTCCTAAAAGCAGACACTGGAAGAGAGCCCATACTGGTTGGTGGATTCTGAGAGCTGCAGTTGATAAATTGAACTTTTTTCATAATTCTGGTGAAAAGCTGCCAACAAGCCTCTCCTCCTGACTTCTGATTCAAGTGCACACAGATGTTTCAAGCAACAACTGTGTTCTACTTTGGCTGATGTATTATGGGAGAGAATGCAGAAGGGAAACAAATCTGTCTTCTGTAAATATGTCAGACCTTTTTTTTCCCTAGGAAAAGACATCAAAGCTGGTGGCCATCATCACATCTTCTGGCAGTTAATTCCACAAGTTAATTATGCCCTGCCTGAGGAAGCACTTTCTTCTGACTGCCCTCATCCTACTGCCAATCAACTTGATAGGGCAATCTTGAATTCTAATATTATTATGAGAAAGGAAGAAAAATGGCTCCCTGTCGTATCTCCTCTATATTGGATCTCATTTTATAAATGATCATGAAAGTGTTCTCCCTGCCCTTTCAAACCCTTTTAATATTTGTAATGCAGAATTTCAAAGTATGGAGAACAAAACTAGATTTGACCAACCTCAACCCCACTCAAAACAGCGGTGTCGTGAGCATGATTAAGTGTGGTTGAGATCCTACAATATGCTTGTGGGGTGTAAATCTACACTCATGCAATTACAGGGTGATATTTCTGCTGAATATCAGCATTGTGTAGCTGGCTGTGTGTTGGCCAATGTCCCTCCTTATTGTTCCATTGTGCAATGAGAAACACGCATCGGCTGTTACTGCAGTCCCAGTGAACCAAGTGATACACTGAATACACTAATGAATAGTTATGCAGCATTCAAGAATGGATAGCTGCATGGCTGGACAAGTGAGGGAATAATAATGGGGATGTACAGGAGGGGACAAAGCCAAAAGTTTCATATCCTCATTTTCTACTCATAAACTGACTAGTACAGTCACCCCTTCTTATCCATGGGGGATCTTTTCTGTACCCCCTGCCATGGATAACAAAAAATGTGGGATCTTAAGTCCTGTTCTTTGCTATGGCGGTGAGATGTGTGTGTCCATTTAAAACAATGAAGGTTGCTGTCCGCAGAGGCTCAAATCCATGGATGGTAAGCCCACAGATAAGAAGAACCCACTGTACACTGCCACTTCCTTCTCCGTGGCTGATCCCACTCTTTGGAATGTCCTTCCATGGTGGTCTAGACTGGTCCCCTCCCTGCTGGCCTTTTGCTGGCAGATAAATGCATTCCTATGCTGGCAGGCTTTTTGAAGTCATGCAAGCCTGGTTTTATTTCGTGAGGGTTGTTTTAGATTATGTTTTTAACTTTTGTGTATTTTATGTGATTTTTTATTGGATATGTTTTAATTGTTTTGAATTTTATTGTCATTTTAAATCTTTTATCTGTGAGCCACTTTGGGTCCCTCTGGGGAGAAAGGTAGCATATAAATGAAATAAATAAATAAATAAGAAATAGGAAGAGGATGCATAAATTGGGATCTCCTTACTCAAAAAATAAAATAAACTGGAACAGGGAGTCCTCCTAGGCTAATTCCACTCCAGGAGCACTTGACGGCCAGTATGGGGTGAGAGCTGTGCATTGAGTCAGTGATATTTATCACACTATGCTCTTAAAGAGGTACTATTCCAGTGTGACTCCTCTAGCAGCCTCCTGTTGCATGCTGGGATTGGCAGTTTTAAGGAGCTGAACTTCTCTGCCTGAGAATTCTAAATACCCCGCCTTAAAACTGCCAATCCCAACATGCAACAGGAGGCAGCTAGAGGAGTAACACTGGAATAGTACCTCTTTAAGAGCTCGTCTGATAAACACCAGTGTCACAGGGAAGCTGCCTTATACAGGTCAGTTTTCCACCACACACACTGTGTGGGGCAGCCTCGCACAATAGTAAACTTACCTTTAGGGTAGTGAGAAATGGGTACAGTTCTGGATGAATTGTATGTTACAAGGCATGCTACATTTAACGTGCTACATTTAGCTAGGATTGCTAACTTTAGCTACGGTCCTCTGTCTAGTGTTTTTCTCAGCACCGTGTGATACATGTAAACAAGTGAAAATAGGCCCCTACAGGTATTCTCCTGGCATGATTAATAATAATAATAATAATAATAATAATAATAATAATAATAACAACAACAACAACAACAACAACATATTTATTTCTATACCACTTTTCCTGGGAGATCAAAGCAGTTGCCAAGTTCAAAGGGAATATATATTTTAAACATGTTACAATACAATATACAGTCAAGAATACTGTCTTCAGGCCAGCCTGTTCTCTCCCTCACAGGCCAAGGATGACAGTTACGGAGAGAGGGCACTGTCTCTTCAGGCCAGCCTGTTCTCTCCCTCACAGGCCCAAGGATGACAGTTACGGAGGGAGGGCACTGTCTCTTGAGGCCAGCCTGACTGTAAAAGTGATAAATCTGAATGACTGATGAATGGAGGTGATAGCTTCCACCTACTTTCTCCATAGCTCACTGAATGTTTGAAGCCAACCCATGGAAAAGGTGGAATCTAGTGTGGTTGCCCCAACCAATTCATAAAATGTATTTATATATTTATTAATTACTTTTTTTATCCTGCTTTGAAAACACTATGTTTTCACACCAGCAAGATGAGAGTGTTCAGAATACTTTCAAGCCATTTCCCAATGCAAAGAATCCTCAGAGAGGGGCTTACACACCAATAGACATACAATAATTTAAAACAATGGTTAACAATATCTCACTGTTCCGTCCGGCAGTTAACAAAGATCATAAACTCAGGCTTCAGTCAGTAAAACTCAGCAATTCTATATTTGGGAATATTGGGAATATATTGAGAACATATTTGGGAATATATTGGTCCACACCAGGGATGTTAATTGTCAGAACTAAATTGCAAGCATTAGCAATACCTAATTGAACTACACATAATTTCAAATTATTGGTGGGCTATTTTGTGGGCAAATTATTGGTGCGCTATTGGTGAGTTATTTAGTAATTCTTTATAAAAGCAATACAATCTTGTTCCTCACATTTCCTATACCAACTTCCCCTTGTTCTGTTTGCCAGATTCTTCCCAGTGAAATAGGTTTGGGTAATCTTGAGCCAAGCCTGCCTCCTCTCCTCTGTTATCATACATGTGGATGTGATAAACTTTTTTGTGATAATCACCTCACCTCAGCTGCCAACACCATTACCCTGTATTTCTACAATAAAACCATGGCAGACAAGATGCATGATGAAGCTCTTGCCACTCAACCCCTTCCCTAGACAAGCTATTCTAAAAAATGAAATAAACAAGAATACAGTTGGCCCTCCACGTTTGTGCTTTGACTTTTCCAGATTTGATTATTCATTGACTTGATTAATGTGTTCCCTTTAGGAATCTCCAGGTCCTCCAGCGTATGAAGATTTTCATACCTGGTTCCAATATCGCTCCAATGTGGCTCAATTGTCACTCAGAGGTGGCAGAAGCGCACATGTCTGAATGCCAGGTGCACTTCCTCCATTGTCATTCAATCGTTGCTCCCTCCTTTGAGTCCCTGAATCGTTCCTGGGGAGTGGATTTCCTATAAACACAAAGTTTGCATTCATAGGAAATCCGCTCCCCTTGTGATGATTCAGAGACAATAGAGGGAGCCACGTTTTCATGATGATTAAGGAAGCGTGCCTGGCGTTCATACATGCACGCTTCCACCACCTTTGAGTGATGATTGATCCATGTTGGAGTGACAGTGGAGCCAGGTATAAAAATCTTCTATGTCTGCCACAGGTTGACCATAGAGTGACACTGGAGGACCTAGTGATTCCTGCAGAAAAAGCTACTCTAGGCATTTGTAGGTCATCCAGTGCAATTATACGATCAGCTTCCAACAGATGTTGTCCAAAGAGTTGCACTGGAGGACCTACAGATTCCCAGAGAGTTGTTATTTGCATTTCCCCCCCCCTCACTTTCTTGAGGTCATGCACTTTCAAACTGAGTGAATGTGGAGGGCCTGGTGTACAATTTAAGTCAGTAAATAATATACATAAGAACACAAGATAAGACCACATACTAAATCAAAGCACCTCAGCTAAATGCAGTTTGAAGCAAATGGTACTACATTGCTTTTAGAAAGTGGAACTGATTGGCTGAGTGTTCCATAAATGAGGGGTCACCAGTGAAAAGGCCCTAAGATGGATGTTTGAAGAGCAAAAGGGTGGCCAAGTTGGAAGAGGCATTTCTGTTCACCCTAATTGCTGCTTACTACAACTATTGCTGAAGTCACAGAAACAGGTCAGAAAATGTATATGTGTTTTTGACCAACTGGTAAGTTTACCTGTTTAACTTGTATGCCAAACATATTATATGGAAAGCTAGATTAGACTCAGAAGAAGGAGGCATGAAAACTGGAGGAAGGAATATCAATTATTTAAGATATACAGATGACACTATGCTGCTAGCAGAAAATAGCAAAGATTTCGAATGACTATTGCAGGAAGTCAAGGAGGAAAGCGTTACAGCTGAACATTAAGAAAACAAACATAATGACCACAGATGATTTACCTATCTTCAAAGCAGATGATGAAACTATTGAAATAGTTAAAGATTTTCCATGGTTTGGTTCAGCCATAAATAATAATAATAATAATAATAATAATAATAATAATAATAGTAATTTTTATTTTTACCCCGCCTTTCCAAAAAGATGATCAAGGCGGCTTACAAGGGCCTAGAAGATTACAGTACAAGATAAAAACAGTACAATAAAAGTTAAAAACATTGCTACAAGGGAGGAAACAGGAATCAGTATAAAACACGTATGTCAAGGGCAGGAAATGGAAAAAATCGATTTACAATGGTCCGGGGTCAAAAGGAAAAACAAGGGGCAGAGAAAAATAATAATTGACTAAGGTGGGAATGCCAGCCGAAATAAATACGTTTTTAAGTTTTTCTTAAAAGAGTCTAACGATGTGGCGGAGCAGAGCTCCACGGGGAACTTATTCCAAACAGAGGGGGCGACGATGGTAAAAGCCCTCTGTGAGGTCCTCACGAAATGTGACCTAGGGACCTCCAACAGATTTGTCCCAGATGTTCTGAGTGTGCGGGGCGGATTATATGGGGAGAGGCGGTCCTCCAAGTACCCTGGGCCCATGCCATTTAGGGCTTTATAGGTCAAAACCAACACCTTGTATTGAGCTCAGAAGCGAATAGGCAGCCAGTGAAGGTCTTTTAAGATGGGTGTAATATGGTCTGACCTGGAGCTACCAGCGACCATATTCTGCACCATTTGCAGCTTCCGGGTTTGGTACAAGGGTTGCCCCATGTCTACATTGCAGAAGTCCAATTGAGAGGTTACTAAAGCATGCACAACAGTTTCAAGGTCCCTACGGTCCAGGTAGGGACGCAACTGGAGTATCAGCCGAAGCTGATAACAAGCACTCCTGACCGTCGCATCCACCTGAGATGTTAGCTGGAGTGACGAATCAAGGAGCACTCCCAAGCTGCGCACCGAGTCCTTCAAAGGGAGTGTGACCCCATTCAGGACCGGGTGACAGATCTCACCACCTGGAACTGGGGAACCTATCACCAGTACTTCCGTTTTCCCTGGATTCACACTGAGTTTGTTCTCCCTCATCCAGCCCATTACCGACGCCAAACAGGCATCTAGAGGAGAGATGCCATCCTTAGTTACTGCATCAGTCGGAGACACAGAGAAGACTATTTGTGTGTCATCAGCATACTGATAACACCACGCCCCGTGTCTCCGGATGATCTCTCCCAGTGGTTTCATGTAAATGTTGAATAGCATAGGGGACAAAATCGCTCCCTGAGGGACACCAGATGTAAGGGCCCTTTTATCAGAGCAACAGTCCCCCAGCTCCACCATCTGGAATCTGCCCGAGAGGTAGGACCGGAACCACTGCAGAGCAGTTTCCCCGATACCCAACTCCCTCAGGCGCTCCAGAAGGATACCATGGTCGATGGTATCGAAAGCCGCTGAGATGTCCAAGAGCACTAACAAGGACACGCTTCTCCTGTCCATGCTCAGATGGAGATCATCAACTAAGGCGACCATGGCAGTCTCAACTCCATAGCCCACCTGGAAGCCGGTTTGAAATGGGTCTAGAAAATCGGTGTCCTCCAAGATCGATTGAAGCTGGAAAACGACTGCTCTCTCAATCACCTTCCCCAGAAAAGGCAGCAGCGAGATGGGCCGATAATTATTGTGGATCAGGGGGTCTAAGGAGGGCTTTTTTAGCAGGGGTTTGACCACTGCTAATTTTAATTTAGATGGAAACAGACCCTCTCTTAGAGAAGTATTAACAATGCGGTGTAAAAGAGTTAATACCGCATCTCCCCCCTGAGCTGCCAGCCATGAGGGACAGGGATCAAGGAAGAATGATGATCGTAGTCAAGAAATCAGAAGAAAATAAGGACTTGGAAGGGCAGCTATGAAGGAACTAGACAGTCTCCGTTTTGGTAGTCAAGGACAGCTGTCCCAGCCCAGGATTTTCTCTGCCCCATCTCGGATTCGCCCCTTTTCACTTGCTGCCCCTCACTCCTGGAACCTTCTTCCCTCACGAGACACAAGGGCCATCACTTCTTTAACCAGCTTCAAAACGGGTTGAAGACCATCCTGTTCAGAGAAGCATTCCCAGGCATTGCATGATTGTCACTTGCTATTTGATGTTCTTTTGTTGCCTGTATTGCTATATATTTTATATGTATTATCCTATCATTTCTTAGATTGTACGCCATAGGAGGTTTACTCTTTTATATTTATTGTTTTTATGTACAGCGTTGTGCAAATCTACAGCGCTATATTAATAATAATAATAATAATAATAATAATAATAATAATAATCTCCTCAAGGTATAAAACTGAAGATTAAAGTTGGTATTGTCTATGTTATTTACAATTTTTTAAGTATGGATGTAAAAGCTGGACAGTGAAGAAATTTGATAAGAAAAAAAAATCCAACTGATTTGAAATGTGGTGCTGGAGAATTGTACAGCTACTATGGAGTGTTAAAAAGACAAATAAATGAGTCCTAGACCAAATCAAGCTTGAATTCCCCCTAGAAACCAAGATTACTGAACTGAGACTGTTGTACCTTAGGCCCAAGACAGACAGGTGTGGCGGCGGCAATACTAGGGTTCCAGACTGTGTAGCAACCGCATGGTTCGGAACCCTAGTATGTAAAGGCGGTGGCCTGATGGCAGCATCCCACCCGCCCGGCCACTACCATTTTCATGTATGGATGCATAGCATCCACATGTCACGGCACATCTGTTATGTCACGAGCGTCCCATTGGTGCACTTGTGTCGTAACCCAGGCGCTGTTTAAAAAACCTGGAAAAAATGGGTTCTTTTAACTTTGGAGGTCTAGTGACTGCGGCGTCCCTGCGGAGTTAAAATGGGTGCCTGCAGACCATTGTTTCTGGGTGGTCTGTACTGGGCTTTGGACACACCATGAGAAGACATGACTCACTAGAAAAGACAATTATGCTTGGTAAGGTCAAAGGCAGTAGGAGAAGAGGAAGACCACATTGCAAGTGGTTAGATTCAGTCACAGAAGCCATGGCCCTGAGTTTTCAAGACTAGAACAGGGCTGTTGATAACAGGATGACTTGGAGGTCTTTCATTTATAGGGTTGCCATAATTCAACAGCAACAAGACTACATGGGACTGCCTTCTGTAGTGTGTAGTTCCCCCCAAAAAAACAGCATTTAACAAAGCAAGTTTTCAAACATCATTGTAAAATGATAGCATTGTTCTTTTTCATGCAAGAAGAAACTACATTCTTTGGCAGAATTCCCCCCAACCGGTTTTCCTTTTTGAGGTAAAAGAAATCTTTCTTTCACTCCCCCCCTTCTCTTAAAGGCCTTCAGGTGTAGCTATCTCAAAATAAGGGTGAAGAGGGAGAGATCCTCACAACCAACTAGACTCATGTTTGTTGCAATGCAGTGAACCTTTCAAACCTCTTGTCCTACTTTCCCAAAACTGAACAAATTACATGTCATAGCAGATTGTACAACACACAGTCAATGTTTATGACATAAGATTAAGCAGAATTTCAGAATGGGCTTCTCTGATGATTTGAAGCAGGTCAAACAGTTGGTTGACTGACAAGCCCCTATTTGGGGCATGTGTGTGCTTTGTGTATAGAAATGCAGCAGCCCCCCTCCTTTCACAAAATGCAAGCCTGATCTCCCTGATGTCTGGCATTTAAGCCCTCCACATCTTTATAGACAATAACTGAATGTACAATCACCACAAAGCTTTATGAATGGTGTAAGTTTATTGCCCAACATTTAAACTTCATTTAACCTTTTCTTTGGATGCAACCTAGGGATGTAATTCTCTGCTAATTTTATTCTCAAAGCCAGCAGTGGGTAATCTGAGCAATTTTCTTCCTGCTGGTGAAGGTTTTCCCAAACTGTGCACTATTTGCATTTCATAACTTATGCTGTGCAAATTCTTACATGGTATTTTTTTTTGCACAGAAAACTGTATTTTCTGTGCAGGAAATAACTGTTCTGCACAAAAATATTATTTTTTCTGTGCAGAAAAGGTTGAAGTAGAGCCAGCATGGTGTAATGGTTCAAGTGTTCAACAAGCATCCTCTGATCTATCTATCTATCTATCTATCTATCTATCTATCTATCTATCTATCTATCTATTTGCCATAATTAGGGCTACAAAGGGTTTTTTTCTGGGGTATCCTATTTACATTCAGTCTCTTATTTCCTTTTGAATGTTTGCATGTGCCATAGGGATATAAGTTTTCTCTTATTTCCTTCTTGCACAGAAGAATGAAGAATTTCAAAAATATCCCATCTGCTGGATGAGATACTGGGAATTTTCAGTCTATTTTTCATGAATTGGGGAGTTTGGGATGAAATTTTCATTTGCACAAAAACATTGGGTTTCTCACAGAAATGCATTGGAAGGTTGGTAGAAAAAAGAAGTCTTGTGAAAAAGTACATCCTTTTAGTGACTTGAAAGCAAACAGCAAGTATCAGGAGATAAGTGCAATGAGATTATACTGTTCTAATTATTATGATGGGATCTAAGATTTGGCACTATAGGAAAGGTGAGCATTATTGATGAGATAATTCTGGCAAGAAAAGAGGTGAAATGGATTTTAAAATTAAAATCTTTGGTCACCAAAGGCCAAACTTAAGAACTTGATTTCCTCCCATTCTTGTAAAATTCCTCTTAGTTTTTTGAAGACCCCCCCCTTCTTGTTGTATCCAAGTGTCCCTGAATATTATCTAACAAACCCATCCCTCCCCTGCCATCTGCTGACATTAAAGGAAACAAACCCCTTCAGCCTTAGTACACATGTTTGTTCTTTTTGTCCAGCAAATGTTGTGAGAATTTCAGATCCTGAAATTATTTATTTGTTTGTTTGTTTATGTCTAGACCACTGTAAACTTACACAGCGCTGTACAGAGTAATCAATTAAGTTAAAATAAAATAAAATAAAGACCTGCTAGATACGTACATTCTAAGAGCAGCAATTACAGATAATATATGTTACAATAGAAAACAGTGAAATATATAACAGCACAGATTAAAATAAAACACAGACTGAGAATCATGTTGTAACAGGGAATGCTTCCCTAAACAAAATTGCCCTCAACTCGGCTTTAAAAATGGTCAAAGAAGTGATGGACTGAGTTTGTGAGGTTCCAAAAATAGGAGACAGCAAGTGAAAAGGGCAGATCTGAGCTGAAGAAGTGGAAATTCTTGGTTGGTTTGAAATTTCTGAAGGTAAATTTCAAAACAGGTATGTATAGTTCAGGGGCAGTATACAGATGTGATAATAATTTCATACATTTTAAAATTAGGAGTTGCTTTATTGTTTATTCATGTGTTGTCTCTTCATATGATGTTATATAGCCCCTGACAAAGGACTTTGAGAGCCTATACAGGCTGTAACATGCCAGGTGTGTTAATAAATCAATATCCATTGAGCACCTTGAGATGTCTCCTGCTTTCTGAAAAGTTTTGAATGTACACAATGGTTAAGTCTTTGTGTGTGTGTGTGTGTGTGTGTGTGTGTGTGTGTCATTGCAGGAGTTAGAATACTCTATCAATCCCTCACTGTGACCACAATTCCACATTTTAGCTGTTGCAACCTTCAGTCAATGGAGTGCAGGGGCCCTTAGGAAAGTATCTGGTCAGATGCAGAATGATGATATCATATGTCAGGACCTCTGGAGAAACCCTGGACATCCACAACTTGGTGAGTTTGGCTGAAAATTGTAAGAGTTGTAATCCAAAAAAGGTCACTCTTACCAATCGTGTTTCTCATTTCAATAATTGTAGAGTTAAAAGAAAGAAGCCCAGCAAATGTTCTTCAGACTTTTTGGTTGAAGTTCACTTGTGAGTTTACGCAGGAAGAATTTTTGCTCAGATCTTTCTGAAAAGATGGTCCATGGAAACAAAATGTTAGCACATAACCCCTTTGAACTTCACTTTAAGAAGCCACACAGGTGTAAAAGGTAATGTAATTTAGCAGTCCTAAATGCCAAGGACAGAAATGCAGAGTGTATAATTGAAAGCACATGAGAATTGTTAAGTGTACAAGGTGAAATGATGAAATCATTAATTATGGGTTAAACTATGAGAGCCAATCAAAATGGATGTACACGCCCACTGGGTGGAAACTGACAGAGTGGGTGGTGTTTTACTATGGCTATAATAATTGCTATGATTCCCAATGTATTTTGTGGGTAGTTGTGGAGTAGTTTGGAGATTGTAGAGATTGTGATTGTGAGGGCATTAGTATTTGTATATAGTAGAATAAAGTAGATCTTTTATATAAGACTACTGAGTTGTCTGGTGTCTTGACTGAAGATACAAGAGCCAGCAGAATCCTGGAGAAGTGTGAAGACTTCTCTGGAGCAAGAGTGAGAAGGCTTGGAGAGTTTGTCAGGGTCTTCAGCCTATTCTCTGAAACTCTGCTGCTTTGGAGAAAAGCATTAACCACTGGCCAAAACTGGTCAGCGCCAGTGCATAACAAGGTGGTGAGTTAGAGCCAGAGGTGAAGAGCTACAACTCCCATCATCCCTGACATTATTAAAATTTCCAAAATTCACACATTTATTAATATGCAGGATGGAAAGTACATGAGGGCTAAAATCTGTTTGATGTTACACACCCCTGCAAGTTTCAGCATGTTGTGGTTGTACTTTTTTGGCTGTTAAACAGCAGCCATGTTCAGTTTTTGGTTGCGTAGCTGGAGTTCTGTAACTGTAACCATTCTTGGATGATGCATAACTATTTGGCAGTACCTTTATAGTAGGGCCACAGGGGATTAGTGGTCAAAATGCTGACTCTGACAATCGCAAGGTTGGCAGATCAGCAGCTCCCATCACTAGTCCCAGCCTAGCAATTCGAAATCATGTAAAAGTGCAAGTAAATAAATAAGTACCACTTTGGTGGGAAGGTAACAGCGTTCCATAGGCCTTGGCATTTAGTCATGCTGGTCACATGTCATCTTTGACAATTCTGGCTCCCCCAGCTTAGTAACAGAGATGAGCACCTCCCCTACAGTCAGACATGACTAGACAATCTTATCGAAGGGGAAACCTTTACCTTTTCAGTGTACTACTTGATTCACTGGAACTGAAGAAGCAACCTGTGTGCATTCTCCATTTAACAGTGAGACAATAAGCAAGCCATTGGTGGATCAAGTCAATTGCATAATGGCAGAGATCAGCAGAAAAAGTGGTGCAGAACAACCATCATGTCATTGCATGAATGTAGATTTATACTAGACAAGATCAGGGGAGGATCTTGGCTGAGAGTTTCAAACTCTGAACATGAGGAACAACAAAATTGCTGAGCAACTCATGAAGACCTAGGGCCTTGAATGCTTAGCTCTTGAGTTTCTGGGTTTGAAGCCCTGTGTATTAAACCATGAGAGCAAGCATGGTTTGAGTGTTGCACAAGGACTCCTGTTGGGAGACCATGGGAAACCCATTGGGTGACCTTGGAAAAACTACACTCCTTCAGCCCAGAGGAAGGCAGTCTACACCCTACTAAACAAATCTTGTGAAGATAATCTTGTGATAGGTCCATCTTAGGGTTACCATAAGTCAGAAACAACTTGAAGGCACACAGCAAGAACAACAAAAATAAAAATCCACATTAATACATAATTAGGTTTACCACCTCCTTTCTCCCCCAAAGACCCTCCTTATTAGGTTTACCACCTCCTTACATGACAGTTAGGTAGGCCACAATCTTCTCCACCTTGGAGACCGGTATATCTATAGAAATAGTCCAGTGCCCATGGGAGTAAATGCCACTTCAGTTCCTCTTGGAAGGATTTAACACTTGTAAACTGCATATTTAATGTAGTTTATTACATTAAATATAAGGAGCACTGGTGGCACAGTGGTCAAATGCTGGTACTGCAGCCACAAGGTTGTGAGTTTGATCCTGCAAGGCTCCAAGGTCCACTCAGCCTTCTTTCGTAGGTCAGTAAAATGAGTACCAGCTTGTAAACTATTTAGGGAGTGCTAGTTCACTGATAAGCAGTATATAAGTGTACTTGCTATTGCTATATTGCTATTAAATTGCCCAAGAGAGAAATAAATGGGCACAAGAGCTAATTAAACCTGAACTTTCTCTAGGAGCAAAGATGACTCAATTGAGACATCACACTTCAGACATGTCATGAGATAACATGACTCAGTCGAAAAGGCTATAATGTTTGGTAAAGTAGTAGGAAGTCGGAAAGGAGGAAGATCCCATTACTGCTGGATAGAATCAAACAAGAAAGCTAAAGCTCTGAGTTTACAAGACTTGAGCAGGCATGCTGATAACAGAGTGACTTCATTCATAAAGTCACCATAAGGTGAATGAAATTGATAGCAAAGACCATCAACCACACAAACTATGTATTTCACATCTACAGAAGTGGAGGTTTAAAAAGATAATAAAACATGAGAGAAACTGACTGGTTTCCCCATCCCTAACCCCCAGTCACAGATTTTTTTAAAAAAGTAACAATAACATTTTTTTCAACACTCCTAAAAAACAAATGAGTAGTAATGAAGAATGATTCTCTAGCATCCAGGCTATCTGGATTTGGCATGCTGATGGACAGATGACTTGGCTGACCGTAGAGATGGAGGTGAAGCATAGAGAAGATGACTGCCTCTAGAAGAACGAGAGAGAGCAGATGGCTTCTACCTTTGGGGTAACAGTAACTTACTCTTGTGTAAATCCAACAGAGAATATGTAGCAGGCCCAACTGCCCAGAGCTAAGCAAGACTGTGGAACATAGCAGCTTGCCTTTTTCTTTTTTTTGAACTGCAACACAGTGGCTTAATTGATTTTCCCTTTCTTCTTTGCAAGAGACAGCTGAATGTCAAAGGTCTTTCTTTTGTGAAGTACTGGAAAACCTGTTGTCAGACAACCTCTTCCCATTTAATAATTCATCCCGTTTTGTAAGGGAAAAGCAGCCGACATAACAGTAAACCCAGTTCATGTTGAAACAACAGCACTAAATGAAACAAAAGAAGGATGAATAACATGAAACATATATGAAACCTGTATTTCTGTCCCAACTATGAAAAAACCAACTATATATATGTGTGTGTGTGTATGTATATGAATGAGATCACTAAAGGCTATTGTTTAAAAAGCAAGATGGAAACTGCAAAGTGAACAAGAATATTGAACAAACGTTTTCCAAGTTGCCCAACAAATTATTTATGTTATTTCTTCTATACATAAGGAATTGGGCTAAATGAACAATGTTTAAGCATGTCGGGGTTTCATCAATTTTGCATGAGCATTCACAAATATCCTGGTGGGGGTAATTGCTTGCAAATACATTTAAACTAATGATATGTTATATCCTTCCTTGATATAAAACTATTAAAAGATACGTTATTGCATTTGACAATGCCACGCGGCTGGGTCAACTCCTAATGACAGATTTTGGCATTTGTAAATTAAGATACACTCTGCTGGAAGCAAATATTTTGTAAAAATAAAAGCTATATACTACGGAAGCCAAATCATTTATCTATGGCCTCTATGTAGTTTATGTAAGAAATGAGCATGTGTGGAAGTTTGAAATGAAGTGGTAGGATGCAATGATTAGCTTGTTAGCTTAGAACTCAAGAGTTATAGATTTTATACCATCTTCAAGTGACTGATAAATGAAGTACTTTCCTATGTCATCCTCAGTGTCTATCCTAGCCATGCATCTTTCTTGAACAGTAGGAGGCCTCTAGGAAGATCTAGAGACTGGAACCAACATATTGATATTATTCCACCCATGGAAAATTAATGTAATTTTAGAGTCTTTTCCCAGTAAAGAGATCACAGAATAATAGAATTTGACAACTACCGAGTCCAGCCCTTTTCCATGCAGGAATGCACAACTAAAACACTCATGAAAGATTTCCATCTGGCCTTTCTTTAAAGACCACCAAAGTTAGAGAGTCCACCATCCTCTGGCAGTCTATTTAACTATTCAACAGCTCTTACAGTAAAAAAAAAGGTTGTTCCTAATGTTTAGGTAGAGTCACTTTTCTTAGAATTTGCATCCATTAATTCATATTCTAGTCTCCAGAGCAGCAGAAAACAAGCTTCAGCCATCTTCTATGTGACGTCAGGGAGCCTGGTGGTGTAGTGGTTAAATGCCAGTACTGCAACTACTCACAGCCACAGAATTGTGAGTTCAATCCCAGACAGGGCTCCAGGCATTCTTCTGAGGTTGCTAAAATGACTACCCATCTTGTTGGGGGCAATTAGCATTGGGAGACACCTGGCTTGAGGAGACTATGTGAGAAAGGGATCTAGGAGTTCAAGTAGACCACAAGTTGAACTGTTGTGGTGTCTTCCAACTCTGATTATGATTGTACAACTATCTGATGACTGGTTATTTTAAGGAACTAATAGGAATGTGTAATTCAGTATTAGTATTTTATAGTTCGTGCTTTGTATTGTATTGTACTATTTTAATGATGTAATCCCACCTCAATCCTTGGGAAAGGTGGGAAATATAAATCAAAATAATAATAATAATAATAATAATAATAATAATAATAATAATAATAATAAT
>NC_056522.1:11790715-11841165 GCF_019175285.1 Sceloporus undulatus
GATTCTGTGATTCTAATTGGGCCAGCACAGTGTTGCTACAAAGATCTAATCTATACTTCAGAAATGGTG
Organism: Sceloporus undulatus; assembly: GCF_019175285.1. Taxonomy (NCBI): domain Eukaryota; kingdom Metazoa; phylum Chordata; class Lepidosauria; order Squamata; family Phrynosomatidae; genus Sceloporus; species Sceloporus undulatus. The sequence continues at coordinate 11,790,785 of NC_056522.1, forward strand.
CAGTTTGACAGTACTTTAACTGCCATCACTCAATGCTATGGAATTCTGGGGTTTGCCCTCTTTGTCAGAGAGCTCTGCTGCCACAATAAACCACAAATTGCAGAATTCTATAGCATGGAGCCATGAGAGGTAAAGCAGTTTTGAGTCATAAACAAAGTGGTAGTCCATGAACCAGTGTCGTCCTAGGCATTAACTGCAGCCCAGGGCAAATTCCTAGGAAAGGAAAGTGAACATTGTTATGTTGTTGTTGCTGTTGACTTCAATTGACTTCAATTCATGATGATCCTGTGGATGTGACTTTTGTAAGTCCCCCTGTCCTCATCCTCTTTATTCAGGTCCTGCACACCCCACCCATGTCTTCCTTGATCAAGTCTAACCATCTAGCATATGGTCTTCATCTTTTTCTACTGCCTTTCACCTTTCCTACCATCATTGCCTTTTACCTCAAGATGTCACCAAAATATCCCATAGCATTGAGCCATGGCAGTTAAAGCAGTGTCAAACTGCATTATTTCTACACAGCAGATTAGACCAGAATATTTCAACATCTCTTCTGTGTGGGCTCCTACTTTGTATACAACAAAACCCACAATCCACAAAAGAAATTGTGCATTGGCCTTTACTGGCTAACCAGAATGCACAGAATACACCATGAAAACTTTTGAAGCTCCACTGGCTTCTTCATCAGGCAAAAGATGTTTAAAAATCATACAGGAAATCAAAGGTGATGATGGTTGAGTCACAAGCCTACATTTTGTATTGGATGTCATTTCTGTTGTAATTCATTTGTTCTTGAAGGATCTCAAGGCAGGCAAAGGCCACTCCTCTTCTTGGACATGTGGGGACCAGGTACAAAGGGCAATAAAAGACAGGTAATAAAATTTCATCTTCATTAGCAACAGAAAAGTAAGTTGCCTTAAGATCCAGGTTGTGCAAAGTATTTTGCTGCATGGCCAATGTAGCTACCCCTGAATATGTTTCCATGCATCCCAAGTTATTAGTGTTGAAGAGCACTTTTATTTTACAGCCTGTAACTGATTTCTTTATGAAGCTTTTCCCTGATAAAAGAGAAAGAGGGAGGGGTGGAGAGCAATTTTCTTTTAAAAATATACACGAGCTCTTTGTTCTCATTATTGTGACCGGAAGGACTACAACAGATTGGCTGCCCTACATGTTAGATTTTTGGAGCCAAATTTTTGTGTGTTGTAATGAAACATGGAGTGCACAGATGGAAAGAATATTTAAAAAATAGTTGAAATAGTTGATAAACAGGTTTGTTGATAGCCGGGAAATCCTGTCTGGGAGAAAACTGGTCAGTTGAGGACCTTTGCAGTTTCAGACTTATCCTGCACAAAAGCTGTACAATTTTTCACAGAGGGAAAAAATAATTTTATGCTCTGAAAATAATATTTATGCACAGAAATATTATTGAAGAAGCTGTAGAAAATGGTGTTTTATTTGCAAAAAAAATAGCACATGTGAACTTTGCGCAGAATAAGTCCAAAATGACAATTTTTGCTTTTATCTGCAGAAATATTATTTTCTTCATAGACAAAAAAAGAAAAAAAATGAAATGAAATGAAAAGGCTATTTTCTGCCACAAAATACCACATGCAAATTTTATACAGAATAATTCCCGAATAATTCCTTGTCACTGTGCAATTTTCAAAGGCTTTTTTTGCATTTGGAAGAAAATTGCTAAAATTGTTTAATGGTTCTGTCAGGAAACAAAAATGGTGAGGAACTGCATTGGCTACCAATCCGCTTCCGGGCCCAATACAAGGTGTTGGTTGTTACCTATAAAGCCCTAAATGGCTTGGGCCTGGAGTACTTGGAGGACCGCCTCTCTCCATACAATCCGCCCCACACTCTCAGGTCAGGTGGGAAAAAACTTCTGAGTGTTACCAAGGCGAGATACGCAGTGACTGCGCAAAGGGCTTTTTCTGCTGTGGCCCCACAGTTTTGGAACGCTCTCCCTGAGGAGCTCTGTTTAGCCCCCTCCCTGGAGTCATTCAAGAAAAACCTTAAGACCTACTTATTTTGTCAAGCCTTCCCCCACATGTCCTGATTGTTTTTTTCTCCTGTGTATTGTGTATCATATTTTTAGACTGTTTTATCGATTTTGATTGGATTTAACGACGGATTTTAATGATGTATAGTAGTGTATGGTTTTATATGAGGGATTTTTTTTTTGCTGTTAATTCTTATTTATAATCTGTAACTTATCCTGTAATGTATTTCTACTATTATTTTGTAAACCGCCGTGATCGCAGGAATGGCGGTATATAAATAAAATTTCAATCAATCAATCAATCAATCCCTAGTGCAGTATATGATGAAGGAAACTTATAAAAGTGATAACTGGGGTAGAGGCAATTGTAATTGTGATGTGGGAAAGTCCAGCCCCTGTACCAAAGTTCCCCAAGATTAAGAGTAAATCTACACTGCACAATAATATTCATTTGATCTCACTTCAGATATCATGGTTCCATTCTGTGTGACAGTAAAAGAAAGAAAAGAACTAAATGCCACCTTGAAAAAATCAACACACTAAATAAACTCAAAGAAACATGTTCAAAAAGTGAAGAAAACTGATAGAGACAGCATGCTGTAGTGGTTTGAGTGATAGCCTATGACTCTGGAAATCAGAGTTAGATTCTCACTTAAGCATAAAAACCCATTGGTTGCCCAAGGTCATTGGGCAAGTCATTCTCTCTCAGCCTCAGAGGATGGCAATAGTAACTCCCCTCTGAAGAAACATGCCAAGAAAATCCTATGATAGATTTGCCTTAGTCTTACCATAAGTCCAAAATGGTTTGGCGGCACACAACATCAACAAAAGACAAACCATTACAATTGTGAATATTTTGTACACACACACACACACACACACACACACACAAAACAAGGAAGGAAGGCGGAAAGGATGGAGACATTTAGATGAGGTTGAGACTGAGGACTTTATCACACCAGGCCCGTAAGACAGCACAATTGTGCTAGTCTGGGAAACACAAACATTCCGGGTTGGGGTGAGTCATTATCGCACAACTCTTCCAAACTGCTATGGTGCTGCTTTTATCCCAGCCTCTAGTCCCACCTTCCTGCCCTATGGCCTTCCCAGAAGGCCTTTTGGACTGTTTTTATTTTTATTTTTAGCACAATTGCATGATTGTGGCAATCCATTAAATAAAAAAATAAAATAACAAAGGAAAGAAATTGGGGGGGGGAGAGAAAAACTTGGGAATAGTAATGGAGAGGGGGGAGAGGGGATAGAAGCAGAATCATGCCCATTCGGACCATGTGAGTGATTGCATAGTGGAACTGGCACCTCACATGCACACCAACAGCGGGAAAGCAGTGCAATTGGGAGGCATTGATGGGTTTTGCCTGTCAATGAGAAGGAGCACTCCAGCAATGGATGAACCACAGACCAACTACTGAACAGACACGGCATCATCATACATGGCATCATGTGATAAGGAACAATGACGCTACTATCCTGCTCTAATTCCACATTTCAAGCCTCGTGTGATAAGGTTGTGAGACCTCCCACATGCAAAGCATGTTCTCAGTCACTGAGCTACTGCCCCTTCCAAATTGAGACAAAGCATGTCACTGAATAATATTTCCTGGGCTGTTAAAAATAAAGGGTTTCCTGGAAGCATCCTCTCCACTAACTATGGAAAACAGAAAGATGGATTACCTGGAGATTTGGTCATGTCCCAATAGGATCCTTCTCAGCTCAGCTACTGGTTGTTTTGGCTCCATGGCCAGTCAAGAAGTCCACCCATCTCCAGTATTTGTCCTTGTTCCTTTTGTATTCTTGATGCTCCAGCTGGCTTGTTACCTTTGTGTTTTTTTGTTTTTTGTTTTGTTTTTTGCACTCTTTGAAACCTCTTCCCTCTTAACTTAGCACAGACATTCATTTTAAATGGAATACTGTTAGGACTGGTCTGTCCCCTAAACTGTGGCTCAACACATGAGGACCACAGATAAAGGGTGTGGCTAGGTGGGCAAAATGAAGGCATTGTTCCTCCAACAAAGAATTCTGCCTCCCATGAATTTTTCCTTCAGTTGTCAATTTTTTTTGCATTGCAGAAATCTGTTCATACCCAGAACACTTATATTTGCCATGTTTGAAGTCCCTGAATGACTGCCTGATCTCTTTCTTGGATGCCTAAACTGTATTTCTAAACATTGATTTGAAATTTTAAGTTGCTGCAATGCAATACATTTTGAGATTGAAGGAAACTTTCATTGTGGTGTAGAACAGAATATATTTATTTTGTCCCCCTTTCCCCATAGCTAAACCCCTGGTGCTCCCAAAGAATGATCACATGAGATCTGACACATGGGGTTTTTGTGTGTGCTTGGGGGGAATGGTCTTCCTGCCTTCCTGAATCACTCCTATATTGCAGGGGATGATGCAACATTATTGTGCCCCAGATGAAGGGAGAAACTCACTGCTAAACTCCCTAACCTGCCATCCCTCCAACAACTGCTATTAGGGATGGAAAATAAAGTTTTACTAGGCAAACATTTTGTGTTCAAATTAATCTAAGATGAAATTGGTGACAGTGCTTTTCAAATTATCTGCTACTGTGTACTAAGAAATGTGCCAGGGGCTGTTACTGGTACTTGCGCTATGCTATCACAGTCTTCTCTTTCCCTTTCTAGGAATTTGTCCTGGACTGCAACTGATGGCTCACAGACTGGCACTAGTTCATGGATCACCACTTTGAGTTTCACTCAAAACTGCTTTAACTCTCATGGCTCCATCATATGGAATCCTGGGATATGTAGTTTGTAGCTTTCTGACAGGAAATGCTAAATAACTCACAAAACTACAAATTCCCAAATACCATAGCGCTGAACCATGGCAATTAAAGCAGTGTCAGATGACATTATTTCTGCAGTGCAGATTAGACCAAAGTGGATACCAGCCCAAGGTTCAATGTCAATTCTTAAATATTAAAAACAAATGTCCCTTGAGTGCCATTTTGAGTGGTTATTAGGAGATACATTTCTTTTTTTATGAGCTAGCCTATTTGTGGTGGTAGTGGTGGTGGTGGTGGAAGAGGAGGAGGAGGAGAAGCAAGTGAAAGGCCAAGAGAAAGAATCTGCTCCTATCTTTTTCCTCAAGAAGGACTTTTCTCTCTTTTTTCCCACCTGCCCAATTGGTTATACAACCAGACAGTTTACATATGTGATCCTTCGTGTTTAGAAAATTAATAGTGTTTTCTGGCTCCAAATCACAGCTTGTGGTGCTCTGCAGGCGACAGAAAACTTGGCCAGCATCAGCGGCAAACAGCCATTAGAAAATTAACCCTTGGTGGCAGAGGAGCCAAAGGTACCCAAGCGACGGCCTTGGGAAGCAGCAGCCTGTAGCTTTCAGGTGCACCTACATATGTTAAGTGGTGAAACAGTGAGGAACGGGCTGCCCCTCTGGAGGCCTGATCAGGCATGTTTGTACTTGGATCCTGCAGAGAGGGCATGGCCATATCACTTGGCAGCCAGTGCGACCAATATGCCAGGTTTTTTTTAAAAAAAAATTATTATTGTATAGCAGGAGAGAAACAGTGAAGAGTAATTACAAAGCAAAGCGGTTTGCCTTTCAACTGTATCTGATGAAGATGCATGTTAATACTCATTTGCTTTTGTGTCACTCATTTTCTTTTAAATAAACTGTTTAAATATACCAAGTACAAACATGCCTGATCAGGCCTCTGTTTCCTTGCTTCAACCTTTGTTTTTTTTTAAAAAAGAACTTTCGAGACATAGGTTTCTGAAGCCTACTGTGTGACTTCTGGAGAGATGGAGTTTTCTGTGGCGAGACCTAAATGGGAGAATTCAGTTGATGGGGAAGTCTACCTTGCTTTCTTGTCAGTGATTCTCACTTGGGGTAGCTGTTTTTGCAATCCTAGCGGATCAAATGAATCAAAACACAGGAATATTTCTCTCTTAGAATCATAGAATCATAGAATCATAGAGTTGGAAGAGACCGCAAGGGCCATCCAGTCCAACCCCCTGCCATGCAGGAAATCCAGATCAAAGCATCGCCGACAGATGGCCATCCAGCCTCTGTTTGAAGACCTCCAAGGAGGGAGACTCCACTACACTCCGAGGAAGTGTGTTCCACTGTCGAACAGCCCTTACTGTCAGGAAATTCCTCCTAATGTTGAGGTGGAATCTCTTTTCCTGCAGCTTGCATCCATTGCTCCGGGTCCTAGTCTCTGGAGCAGCAGACTCTTGATTGAGTCAATCCACCTATGATGCAGGCTTCCTCTCTTCAAATTGACTTCAACTTTACCAAGCAGTATTCTTGTTGTTAACTGCCTCACAGTGAACTTTGACTCATGGCAACCCTGTGAATGTGAATCTCCAGCCGCTCTGGTCAGATTCTACAGGTTCAGGCCCATGGCCTCCCTGATTGGGTCTAACCATTGGGGATGTACGTTTACTTTCTTTCTATTTCCTTCCACCTTTCCTAGCATTATTTTCTTTCCTAAAGAGTCATGTCTTCTCAAAGTACCACAGCCTCAGTTCAGTCATCTTGGCTTCCAAGGAATGCTCAGGCTTGATCTGTTCTTTTTCAAAAAAATATATCTCTTTATTCACATAATCAAACATATATCAACCCTGACATTAATCTCAATCAATACCAACAAGCAAAACATTTCACTAATTACTTAAAACTTTTATACTATATGCCTCTCCTTAATACTGGCATCTAACACTTCAGCCCATATCTCTCCTTCTGTCATCCTCTCCTTCCAATAACCTTCTTCTCATCTCAATTCCTGATCATTTTACCCTCTTCCATTCTTCTCCTCTCCTTCTGTATCAATTCCTCTTACCTTCTTACTTTACATATTTACATATGTGGATGACACCAACAGGATTCTGGCCATCATTTTGTGCATGAAACAATGGCCAACATCCTGCATTGGATATACTGTTATGGTATCAGGGCTATGTTCTATGTCTTTTACATCCTTTGTTACATTCTCCTAAATTCTACCCTCAACTTATCCATGGGTCATATAAAAATCTACAATTTTGGCTACAGATTTATACATGCAACCAACTTATAGTTGAGTATATACTTTAAATCCCGAGCCAGGATCTTTTTATTAATCACTCTCTTATAAAACTCCCTGCAGACTTTTATGGTTTTCACAATGATGTTAAGCTTGCTATTTCTTGTATGTAGAAGAGCCTGTCTAAAAGAGCTAGTGGTTGGATCTAGTGTGTAGTTTTATTCACAGTGAGGAGAAAGGCCTATTGGTTAAGGAAGGCTTACTCCCATGTAGACAAACATAATATTGGTCTGCGAATATCATAGAAATATATGTGTGTGTGTGGGGGGGGGCAATTTACCTGAATGATAGTTATGTTTACTTTTATTGTGCAATATGCAATGCAAATGTTAAAGTAAAATTTTAAAATGTAGGCTTGCCCAGCTGTTTATTCCACTGCCTCCAAATATCAGTATATGGTTTTGAATGAAAACACATTTTTCTACTACCATCTCTACCACCCCCCATCCAACTCTGCAGATTTAATAATAAAAATAAAAGGGGGCAAATAACAGCCAAGTCTTAATTACTCCTTTCTGGTTTTCTGTGACACACAAAAAATGTACTGAAATGAAAACTAGGGTAATTATAGGTGAAGCGTTTTCAATTAGCCTTTGTTAATGCTATTAATGCGATTAATAATGTATAGTAAAAAAAGAAGTCAATGCATTTATCTAAATAATTTTTATGATACCCATTCAAGTGGCAACGCACAAGCAGTTTGAATGTGTGAGTTGGAAAATGTGAGCTGGGTCAGACCAAAGGAGAGAAGGGGAGACTGTATTGGGGGTCTGGAAAAAATTTCCACAGCTACTGAAGTAATGATAATTTTCTCTGTTTCTGATGTTCAGACTGTGGGAGCTGATGCTTATATGATACTATCATTAGAGAAGCAAGAGGGATCAGAAAGTTTGCCAAAATTTGCAGAAAGATCTTTGCAATGGGGTGAAGCTTGAGCATGGAGGATTGCAAAAAAAGTCCTGGGAGGACTGAGTGAGTCGGGTGGTCACATAATGCTGGCACATAATGGGGTCAGGGAAAGAAAATGGAAATTTGAAAAGGAGAGGGAATATAAAGGAATATCTTGAAAAAATAGTATCTGGGTCCTTTCACACTGCACAAATATAGGATTATGGTTCCACTTTAATGGCCATGGTTTCATCTTATGGAATCCTGAGACTGGTGGCTTAGGGAGGGGTATTTAGAATCATACAATCATTCTAAGAATCATAGAATCATAGCATCAACGTAAAAAAGAGGCTTAGGGGTTATACAGGCCATCCCCTTCCTGGCCGGATCAGGGCTGCAGCAACCTCATGCTGCAGTCCAAATCTGGCCTCTTGGGCTCAAAAAGGAGTCGCAAAAAGCGGCTCCTTTTTGTGCCCTCCAAAGGATGCCATAGCCACGGCAGCATGGCTGTATGGCAGCCCTTCAGCATGGCATCATCTGGATACAGTGCCGGAGGAGTGCCATGATACCATGTTCTGTCAGGAATGGCATGCAGCATCATGATGCCCTGGGGGCAGACTCAGGGCATCCAGCATCAGGATGCTGCACCCTGACTCTGCTTACAGGCCGGCACAAAGTGCCACTCTGTACAGGGTCTTAGAGCCTCTACTGATCTAGTGAAAAGACCAAACTCTTACGCATAAACCCACCTTTTACTTGCTGCAGCCTGAAAACATGCATTTTCTAGACAATGGAGTGCATGGGAGTGGCAGAGAAGCATCCAGCCATGTTCCTGCAGTTGGACACACAACACTGATGTCATCCTCTGGGACCTCTGAAAGACCCACAGAAGGTGTTGGAGGATACCTCCTTGTCACACATCCAGCTGTAAGAGCAAGATGGCTGCTTATATGCCTTCCTTCTACTCTTCATCAACCAGAAAATATATGTGTTTAGGGATGGGGGCTTCAACAAGTATGTGGTTTGCAGGATGAACAGGGAAATATGGCATAGTTCTGCCTGTGTAGTAGTTTATGTTATGTTTTCCTGAACCAGGATCTCAGCCCATTTCCACAGGGGATCTTACATATGTATGATATGAATAGTATTCCATCCTTTCTGTTAAATCATTGTCATGATAACCGATGGATAAAGAGGAATCTTGAGCCAAGTCTGGTTCTGTGGTGAAAGGACTTCTATGAGAATAGCACATGCATTTTTTTATTGTCACCCCTTGAATACAGATGTGGAAACATCCATGCACTCGAATGTCCTTTTTGAACCATGAATCGCAAACTTTTCCAACCAGCTTGGTTAGTTGGCATGCAAGCAGAGGAATCTGAGTTGAATTTTTTTGAAAAAAACTTTTTACAAGCTCCAGGCCAATAAGTACAATCTGAATTACAGGTGTGGTGTCTGAACAACCATTGTAAAGACTATACTGTGTCATTTTGCTGCCCTTCAGTTCCCATGAAATGTCTTCAGGTAGATCTTCCTGAGTAGACTTTGGCCCAGATCCTACAAAATGAAGCATTGTGTAAGAGTTTCACATATGGAACTCCATTACGGCTCCCTTGTTACCACTCCCAGAGCTAACCATTGTGCTGTGATACCCTGCTGGCCATTCTATCACAGATGGAAAGTGATGGGGAAAATTGGGGAGGTACCTATGTATGTGTATATGTATGTATGTATTTCATTTTTCTGACAAAAAGGGATCGAAGGCAGCTAAAAAAAACCCACACCTCACTTTAAAACAATTTTTAGAAAAAAAAAATAGATAGATGCAGACTGAAGGAAGACATCTTCCATCAAGATCTGCTGAGATCACCTGAAAGTCTCAGTGGATGATGCCATCCCTTTGCATCTGGTGTGTGTACATAGCCAGGTGCTTCCCCAACACACACAAATACATCTGCTCACAACTCTCCATCTGCAGCAGAATGATTTTGGGGGTCTGTGGAAGCAAAATGGTGAGTCTAGATGGAGGCCTTTTGATGTTGCATAGGAAGTAAGAAATTAAAATCATAGAATCATTGAGCTGGAAAACAGAGACCATCCAGTTCAACACCCTGCCATCTAGGAAGACACAGTCAAAGAACTCCCAACATATGACAACCCAGTCTCTGTTAAGAAACCTCCAAACTAGGAGACTTCATTATTCTCTGAGGCAGTATTTTCTATTTTCGAACAGCTCTTACTTTCAAGAAGTTGGGATCTCTTTTCCTGTAGCTTGAATCCATTGCTCCTGTCCTAGTCTCTGGAGCAGCAGAAAACTAGCTTACTAGTTAATAATATGACATCCCTTCAAATATTTAAGTTTGATTATCATGTCACCTCTTAACTTCTTCTCCAGGCAAAACATACCAAGTTCCCTAGTTTGCTCCTCGTGGGGCATGGTTTCCAGACCATTCACCATTTTGGTTACCCTTGTCTGGACATGTTCCAGCTTGTGAATGTCCTTCTTGAATTGCAGTGACCAGAACTCAATACAATATTCCATAGAATCATAGAATCATAGAGTTGGAAGAGACCGCAAGGGCCATCCAGTCCAACCCCCTGCCATGCAGGAAATCCCAATCAAAGTATCCCCAGCAGATGGCCATCTAGCCTCTGCTTAAAGACCTCCAAGGAAGGAGACTCCACTACACTCCGGGGGAGTTTGTTCCACTGTCGAACAGCCCTTACAGTCAGGAAGTTCTTCCTAATGTTGAGGTGGAATCTCTTTTCCAGTAGCTTGCATCCATTGTTCCGGGTCCTGTTCTCTGGAGCAGCAGAAAACAATCTTGCTCCCTCCTCAATATGACATCCTTTCAAATATTTAAACAGGACTATCATATCACGTCTTAACCTTCTCTTCTCCAGGCTAAACATCCCCAGCTCCCTAAGTTGTTCCTCATATGGCAAGGTTTCCAGACCTTTCACCATTTTAGTCGCCCTCCTCTGGACACGCTCCAGTTTCTCAATGTCCTTTTTGAATTGTGGCGCCCAGAACGGCACACAATATTCCAGGTGGGGCCTGACCAAAACAGAATATAGTGGAACTATTACTTCTCTTGATCTAGACACTATACTTTTATTGATGCAGCCTAAAATTGCATTGGCCTTTTTAGGTGCCACATCACACTGTTGACTCATGTTCAATTTGTGGTCTACTTGGACTCCTAAATGCCTTTCACACATAATCTTGTTCAGCCAGGTGTCCCCCATCCTATATCTGTGCATTTCATTTTTCCGCCCTAAGTGCAATACCTTACATTTCTCCGTGTTGAATTTCATTTTGTTAGCTTTGGCCCAGCTTTCTAGTCTGTTCAGGTCATCTTGAATTTTGATCCTGTCCTCTGGGGTATTAGCTACTCCCCCTAGTTTGGTGTCATCTGCAAATTTGATAAGTATGCCCCGAATTTTGTCATCCAGGTCATTGATAAAGATATGGAACAGCACTGGGTCCAGGACAGAGCCCTGTGGGATCCCACTGGTCACTTCTCTCCAGGATGAAAAGCCATTGTTGAGCACCCTTTGGGTTCGACCAATCAACCAATTTCAAATCCATGTAACAGTTAAAGTTAAGTTTCTTCTTTATGTTTCAATGAACATGATTGAGAAGAATGAAGATGACTCCAGGTTTTTGCCTTGGAATTTATATTTGTGTCTTCTGCACTCAGGTGAAAGCAAGAAGATTTACAAAAGACATTGCTTGGCTTTTTCTTTCTTTCTCTTCCCAAAAATCATTAGGAAAAGGGAGAATTTAAGTAATGGCATGATGATGGCCCTTTGGGTCATGAATGGGCTCTGTAGAGGGTCTCCCTCCTCTTTTGGCTATTCTTTTCATGGGAATTTCCCTCTGAAAGCTATACAGCAGCCTTTCCTTTGGCATCTGCTGCCCCCATCCTTGCCATAGAGCAAGGGCTCCCACTGTGCTTCATTCACAGTCAAATTACCATAACATGAATAGTTTACCAAAGTGGTGATGGGGCTCCTGGCTTGCAAAATCTGACCTGGTTTGGACAGTAGAGTGGGAGGAAGGTGGAAGAGAAAATTCACCAAGTAAAGCATTATTATTATTATTATTATTATTATTATTATTATTATTATTATTGGGGTAGAGCTGCCTTGCTGGTTGAGCAAGTCTAGAGCACAGATTCTACAGCGTGTATATATAATGTCATAGAAGCATAGAGCTGGAAGAGACCACAAGGGCCATCTTATCCAACCCTCTGCCATGCAGGAAGGCACAATGAAAGCATTCTCAACAGATGGCCATCCAGCCCCCATTTTAAAAACATCCAAAGAAGGAGACTGTCCACACTCAAAGGTAGTGTATTCCGCTGTCGAACAGATGTTACTGTCAAGAAGTTCTTCCCAATATTTAGGTGAAATCTCTTTTCCTGTAGTTTTAATCCATTGGTCTGTTACTTAGTCTCTGGAGTAGCAGAAAACAAGCTTGCTCCTTCCTCAATATGACATGTCTTCAAATATTTAAACATGGCTGTCATGTCACCTCTTAACCTTCTCTTCCCCAGGCTAAACATAACCAGTTCCCTAAGCTGTTCCTCATAGGACATGGTGGTTTCCAGACCTTTCACCTTTCACCGTTCAGACACATTCCAACTTGTCAACCTTCCTCTAGAACTGTGATGCCCAGAATGCTGAATCTCTATCTATACTCACAGAATTACACAGCAATGGTGCTAAACACCAGCATGTACAATTGATTCATATCTACCAGTGTGTCCACTGATTGTCACATGGTGCAATGGAAAATGCACAATGGCTGTTTCTGTAATCCCAATGAATAAAGTGATACAATGAGAGCAGGAAACTGGTTAGTTCCTACTAGAGTGCAACCTTTGAATCTACTGCCAAATGAAGAGATGACATTTAGGTACATCTAATTCCTCCAACAGTTCTATTGTCATCAGCACTAATGATAAAATTTGAGCTTATGTGAAATGGTGTGTTGCTCTTTTGAGCCTTCAAATTGTTGCTGGCAAACCTATCATGGCAGTTTCTTGGCAAGATCTGTTCCGAAGGAATTTGCCATTGCCATCCTCTGTGGCAGAGAGAGTGTGACTTGCCCAGGCCACCCAGTAGGCTTCCATAGTTGAGTGGGGAATTGAAACCTGGTCTCTCAAACATTACCTTAGAGGTCTCTCATTCATAGGGTTGCCTTAAATTGAAGTTGACTTGACAACAGCCAACAGCAACTAAAAGACTCTTAGCTTAATATTCAGACCACTACTCCATTCTGACTGTGAAATGGTTACACTTCTGGAAAGCCACTTATAAAACCATGACCTGTGTACATCCATTGGGCAACTGCCAAATAGTTCAGCCATGTGTGGAAGAAAACTTACACATGTCTGACTCCAGCAAGATTCCGGCCATGGTCTTCTTCCTAACTTGACCTTGCCCAGTGTTTGAAACACCAAAATTGTACCAAGAAAACCATTCTTATATCATTATCAACACATGTGCAGGACATCAGCTGGATTCTAGCTTGTGAACAATAGACCAGAAATGTAATAGTTTGCAGCCCTTTGTTGCCACAACCAACGGCAGACCCTAGCATTATTGTCTTTCCCAATGAGCCATTTCTTTTCATGATGTGCCCACAGTTTGACTACCTGAATTTAACCATCTTAGTTCCCAGGGGGATTTCAAGTTTGATCTGTTCTAGGACCCATTTGTTTGTCTTTTTGGCTGTCCGTGGTATTCTCAGCACTCTTCTCCAGCACCACATCTCAGATGAGTTGGTTTTCTTTTTATCCACTTTCTTCACTGTCCAGTTCTCCTAACCTTACATGGTGATGGGGAATACAATGGATTGAACAATTCTAACTTTAGTGCTCACTTCTATGCTTTTACTCTTTAGGATAGTATCTAGTTCTTTCACAGATGTCCTTCCCATTCCTAGTCTTCTTATTTTTTGACTGCAATATCTGTTCTGATCAATGTTTGATCCAAGGTATGGGAAATTTCAATTTTCTCATTGTCATGAAGTATAAGGTTCCTATTCTTTCCTGGCTCTGCCCTGTAAGAATATTAAAATGGCAGCATGCCAGAGCAAGTGAGGAGAAACATGGGATCACAGCTGGGCAATATTACACTTGAAACCAAATGGTCTAATCTCTTTTTCCCACAGTCTTTACTGTGATGTATATTGCTTCGCTTACCTCAAATTGCTACATTTTGGGGCCCTCTTGCTCATTCCACTGGATATCTGCTCCAAATCCTGATGCTTCATCTCTAGGTGTGGTTGTACTGCAATTCCCATAATCTCTAACCATTGGTTATGATCGTTAAATCTGATGGAAGTCCAGCCACACATGAATGTGCACAAGTTCCTACTCTGGATTTGTGATCCTATTACGTGACACCTTATGACTGCATATTGAAAAGGGAGGTCTATGCTCTCAAGGGCTCTTAACACAACATTTTCTCTTTTCTGGTTTCTCTTATCTTGAAAATTTTGTGTTGCTGTAGAGCTGTGAAAGAGATGTCCCTCATGGTTTTATGTGCTTACCATCTTCTGAGAAAAGGGAAGGGACTTCTTCTCCCCCCCACACACTTTTTTTTTTGTATAAAGCATGTCCCCTAACAAGGGACAGCTGGAAGCAGCAACAAGAGACCAAAAAATAAAATAAAAATAAAGGAAGTTTTTTAAAAAGAAGCCAGTGGATTGAGGGAGGGCAACAAAAGGAGTCCGTATTAGAGAGAGTTGTCCCAGCTAGGAGATAAAAGCTACATTACATGAAATTAATGGAAGCTGTCTGAGACATACATGAATCAATGTTTCAACGCTGAGAAACCAGCACAAAAGAATAAAGAAACCTGAGCACTAACTATATCTTCAAAGGTCTCCTATTTACCCTGCTATCCTGGGTACAGAGACACGGGGAAAGGGGGGAAGAGAAGGGGGGGGAAGACTGCTGTGATTGAATGAATGAGACCATATGAGCGATATTGGTGCCGTATGCATTCTATTTAGCTGATATCAAACACAGTTTAATGAAAGTTAAATAGTTTCTGAGGAGTGCATGAGCTGGAACGGATTAGATTCCACAGAGGGGTCTGTCAGCATATTGTTACTCACACATATTCCCTGGTCAGAGCTGCCACAATTCCAGCACTCCATTAGCAATACACAAAAGACTTATGCAGATAGCGGGCAGAAGCACGTACCGCCATGTTGGGAAGAAATAATGAAATAAAAGGACTGATGCCTGATGGAGGTTGTGTTCAATGGGCTCATCTGAAACGAGATCTCAGTAATTCAAAAGGTGATAAGAAAAGAGAATGAGAGAGGAAGGAAAGAGGATAGCATTTTAGTGTATCATATTTATTATTGATTATTGATTCATTGTAAGGAACTGGACGGGAGTATTATTTCCTCTATGAATTGTGTGACACTTTATTTTTATTTTGGTGCATTAGTATCATCAGCATCCATGTTTAAATTCCTCCATATTCAGGATCTCCCTTTAATCCAAGATATGATACCATGTTCTCAGCCTCAGAGAAAGGCAAAGGCAACACTACTCTGAACAAAGCTTTCCAAGAAAACCCCATAATAAGTTCACCTTAGAGTTGTTATAAGCTGGAAATGACTTGAAGGCACACAACAACAAATTACATGGACCTAAAGTTTTAGGTTTTTAAAATGTTTCTTCTATGGACAATCAGTGTCACACATACAGAGACTGTAGTCCTGTTAGTGTCCTACAGACTTGTAAATTCAGTTATTGATATGGTTAGACTTTGGGGTCATTGTGCAATTGACATATTCCTTTCATGGTTTTGTAGAATTCCATAAGGGTAATCATTTCACATGCAAAGGGATCTTGTAGCACCTTTGAGACTAAATGAGAGAAAGAAGATGGTAGCCTGAGTTGGTGAGATGGTGTTAATATGCCATATGTGACAGGAGTGCTGCAAAGCTGTGGCAGCTGCTGAAAGGGTGCCTTTTTGCCAGCTCAAAAAGTAGCAGCATTTTACTGCCTTTCTTTGATCCGGCAAATGACTTGGGGCTGCGGTGTGTGGTTGCTGTGGCCCTGATCCAGCACTCAAAGGAGCAGCATCGTGCCATCCCTTTAGGGCCACCTGGCAACACTGGTCCACCTTAGAGAAGGTCACCACCCACCCGTTAAAGAACAATGAATTAAAGGGAATACATAAGCTGCTGGCAAAAGAGCCAATATTGTGCCTATATAAACAGGACCTGGACCAATTACTTTTCAGGATTACTACTGTCAGAATCCCAAGGAATCCTTGACGTTTTATGGCCCAAACTTCACAGGTTTTCTTAGCTCTGAATCCAATAATGGAAAAGTGGTCTTGCCATTGACAAAAGCCCGGGTGATTGCGGTACCCTTTTTGCTGTAGGGAATTGCAACTCATCGTGGTATGGGTTTTGTGGACTTTTTTCTTGGGGTGCTCCATTGGCATTGGAGGCTTGGTTGGTAAGAACACAGTTCTCTAAGTTTTAGGTAAATATTTTTCACTAAAATCAAGCCAAACAGCCTTTCTGAGTTGCTTTTCAGAATTAGAATCACCACAGAAGTCACACTTTTAGACCTCTTGACCTTTTTTCATGCAAGAACTATTTTCTTTCCTTTGACATGGCTTGGAATTATGATATTATTAATTGTAATCATTAATATTTGATTTATCTGGGGTTTTTTTTTGCTTGTATGTGGATCGGGGGGGGGGAAGAGATGTCTGTTTTAGAAAGTGCTTGGCTACGGTTATAGCTATTTCTGTTTTTTTTATTTAATCTGACAGAACTAAGCTTGCACCATGAAATCTGTACTTTCACTTGATAATAGAAGTTGCCACACTGGAACAAAAGAGTTTCTCCATTTAGGTCAGGGTTTTGCTTCTGGTACAGAGCTTTGTACACTTGTGTATGTGTCCATATGTGCCTACCATAATTGTATATGTGGCAGCTAACAAAACAAATGTAAATAAAACAATTAAAAACTGAAAAATCTGAAGTTAAAAAGCCAGCCCTTTCCTGTCACATACATCTCTTCTTCCCCAAATATATGACCAAATATATCAATATTCATTTTACACTGAAACAACAGATGGAATGACACATTTTCAGATAATATATTCCAGAACCTATGTGCCACTGGAATAGAGACATTGTCTGATCAACATGTTCCTAATCTTTCATAGTAGTAGCACTTGAGACAGAATGTCAAATGTCCAATTCAGGAGGTAGTGTTATTCAGAAACTAAGGCCCTCTTCCAACCGGCCATTAAGGCAGGTCTGGGGATGGAGTCACGCCCAGATGAAGCACATGCCGACTCTGACCCCAGGGTGCCATTATGCCGTGCACTGCTCCACACAGTGCACAGAATTATGGTGCTCCTCCTGTGCTGTATCCATACAAAATCCATGCATCCAAGCTATTGCAATGAGGCTATGGTGCCCTTTCCTTTTTGCGGCTCCTTTTCATGCCCTGGAAAGGCTGGATAGGGCCCTAAAACTCTGTTCTGTTCTGTTCTGTAGAACCCCTAAGTGGCCCTAAAAAATCTGAAACCAGAATATATCTTACTTGCAATGTAAAACCAAACAAGATTATATGTATGGAGCACATGCTGGAATTCTGCATATCAACATATAGAAGAAAGAAAAAAAATCATAATGTGAGTATATTAGGATGTGGAAATTGTGCGCCCTTGGTCCTTGTGACCGAGGAACCTACCTCTGTGGGCCCCAAAGCTCCCAGTCTTTCAAAGGCCTTCAACTCCCTGAAAACTTAGCAAAAGATCTCCCAACATATGAAAATGAATTAAAAACTTCTTCAGAATCCCTCAGTGCCTCCATTATTGCCCAAATCATTCTCAAAATAAGTTATGAGAGGTCTCTCCTGGTCATCACTTTGAGAAGGGCATAGAGACCCTCTCACAGCCAAGGCCAGAGAGACCCTCTCACAGCCACAGGAGTTTACCGCATACCATTCAGCTGTGTACAAGTCTACATAGGGACCACCAAATGCAGTGTGCAAACAAGAATCAAGGAACACAAGAGTCACTGCAGACTGGCTAGCCAGAAAAATCAGCAGTAGCAGAACATGCCACAAACCATCCTAGGCATAAATTACTGTTTGAAAACACTGAAGTTCTGGACCATGCCAACCACTACCATGTCAGGATGCACAGGGAAGCCATTGAAATCCACAAACACCTGGACAATTTCAACAGGAAAGAAGAAACCCTTAAAGTGAACAAAATTTGGCTACCAATCCTGAGGAATAGCAAAATAAGGACTCAGCAAATGCAAATGGGAAACCATTCAGAGTCAGGGGCTTTCCCAGCAGATAATGACCACCAATTAGCAGACATTAATCATCGTTTGCATTAGCCTCCCAGGTTGAGGCCTGCCATCAGCACAGAACAATACACATGCAAATCACTCCTGCATTCCCAGGCTCACACAGTTTATATACACCCAATTTTTTCCAGGCAAAGCATTCTCTGAAGATGCCAGCCACAGATGCTGATGAAACATCAGGAAGAAACTCCGCTAGAACATGGCCACATAGCCCGAAAAACCCACAAAAAACTATGGTTGCCAGCCATGAAAGCCTTCGACTTTACACAGAAAGAAAGTCACCGGCACCACAATGGCATGGAGTCCTAAGCATTAGGACAAATGTCACTGAAGAATTTTTAGCTCAACACCACAGTAAACACAGCATTTGACATCAAATGACCTAAGGGGCTGTCCAGACCAGCCTGAAATGCTGGCCTGTGGGCAGAGTCAGGGCGCAGTATCCTGATGATGCAGGTCCTAACTCTGCCCCAGGGTGCCATGATGGTGTGTGCCACTCCAGATGACATGTGCCATCATGACACACCTCCAGTACTGCGTCCAAATGATGCAGCGCTGAAGGGCCGCCACACAGCTGTGACGCCTTGGTTATGGCACCCTTCAGAGGGTGCAAAAAGGAGCCGTCCAGAGGCCGGATGAGGGCCACAGTGTCAGGTTGCCATGACCCTAATCTAGCCAGGAAAGGGGCAACTGAAGGCTGCCCTTTTGGTGTAGCCCCTAAGTCCTCTCATTAGTCCTGAGTAAAGCAGAGCCACTGAATCAATTCATTTTATCTATCTGTGGATTCAATGATAGATTTGCTGGATCTACTCAATTTGGGATTAACTGACAGAATTTTAGCCAATATATACAAAAATACCACATTGGATCATGTCATTAAGCCTTGTCCATACCAATCCAGTTCAGCTTAAATCACTGTAGAAGCCACTATGGTTCAGAAACTTTCTCACAAAACAATCCTGACTTAATTGCTCAGACTAGATCACTAGCTGGGTTCTAAACAGCTCCTTGTTTCACCTGGTCCTGACTGAACTGGAACTTCTAGTACCATTCCTGACCATTTCCAGTGGTGATACTCAAGGACTCTTAATATTTGGTTCATTGTTTCCTTTACTTGTACACCTCCAGATAAAGTGCTTTAGCCATTCCACACAGATCTCTTGTTTGAAAACCCTCAGTATCTTATCCCCTGGTATTTTCTGGGATAATGTAACCTGTCTATACAGTACAATCCCCACATCCATGCAGTTTCACTTACCCATCAGAAAAATTTGTTCTTAAGCATTTCCTAGGCCCTCCAATGCAATTCTGTAGTATGCATCTGATGGACGTTGACCATAGAGTCATGCTGGAGAACCTAAAAATGCCTAGAGAGTGTTCTTTCTAGTAAACTCTAGGGATTTTAGTGGGTTTTTCAGGCTATGAGGCTGTGTTTTAGAAGAGTTTAGTCTTGATGTTTTGCCAGCAGCTGTGGCTGTCATCTTCAAAGAATGCTGGCATTGAAGAGAGTGGGGTATATACACTGTTGGTTGAGAGGAGGTGATTTGCATGTTAATCTGTGTATTGTTGAATGGCAAGGCCTACAGGGTGTCCATTTATTTAATGATCCATTGTCTGCTGGGAATCCCCTTCACCCTGAATGCTGGCCATGAAAGCCTTTGATTTCACAAACTCTAGGGAGATTATCACATTCACAAATAAGGTGACTGCTCCCCAATGGGCTACAGTCATGTTGTGGCTTGCTACTGGATATTATTGCATGCAAGTTGCCACCACTGCCACTGGGCAACTACAACCTGGCTCCATCCAGGGTCCCAGAAGCACTTTGGAGGCTGATTTTCAAAGACAGAAAGCTCCCATGTTTGCAAATTGAACATCTGAGCATGTCTGGGAGTTAGTTTGCAGCAGGGTTGCAGTTGCCTGGCAGCAGCGGTGGCATTTTTGTGTGATAATCCTGGAGAGCAACCAGTAAGTGACTGCATCCTGGCTAGGGTAAGTTGCTTCCCCCCCCCCACCCCATGTGATAAATTCCTAGGTCGTCCAGAGTGATTCTATGGTCAACTTTGTCCAGAAGGCATTCGTTTCAGTACTGTTCACTATTATCCTTGATTTCATACATCCATGGTAAGTCAAGAAGCGTATCCCTCCTGGATAAAGGGGTCATAGGTATACACTGAAGACCCTCGCTTCCCATCTCATAGATAGACCTTCAGAGTTAGAGGCCTTACCTTACTTGTTCACTTCATCCTTGCTTTTTAGGAACAAGAGTTATGGACTTCTGTCATTTAGTCAAAGACAGGAAGGGACAACTGTGAAAATGCCCCAATTTTCTCAGGCCTTCTTCTATTCCACTTTGAATTCTCCCCTATTAATTTTCTCAAAACTAAAGATAAGAATTTCCTCAGGCATCACTTCTGAGTCATTTTTTATCATTATTCATAGTATCTTTTTTTTATAAAGTGGACCAAAACGGAGCAAGCGGAAGATCCATTTAAGGTTGCCTGTCAGATCCACTAAGGTAATTGGCTCTATATCTTCATCCCTTTTTTCTAAATGAAGATAATTTTATTAAGTGGTGCAGGAGGTGTTTCACTCATGTCAGCAGCTGCCTATTAGAGGCAGAGAGTGGGGCTTCACCATATTATTTCCATCTGTTCTCATGACATTATGTCATCATCGTCAATGGTTACATCATGTCAAAGGTTGCACAGTCTCATGTATTGAAGTCTGTTTCTCTCTTTCTCTCTCTCCTCCAAGATGAGTCCAAGATGTCCTTTTCAGAGCAAAGAAAGAGAGGAAAGGAGGAAGAAGAAATGACAAAAATGTGTTGGCTGAAATAGCTTTTCCTTTCAACAATTTAGATGCAAATTTGTATGATAATCTGACCAGAGGTTGGAGGCAAGGAGTGTGCAGAGAATATTTCAGTGATTTCCAATGCTGCCCAAACTGGAATCTGATCTACATTTACTTGGGCAAAAAGCCCATTGAGAGCATGGTGTAGTGGATTGACTGTTGGACTCTGGAGTCCTGTGTTCACATACCTGCTCAGCCATGGAAACCCATTGGCCGGCCTTGGTAAAATCACACACTCTCAGCTTCAGAGGCAGACAAAGGCAATCCCCCTCTGAACAAATCTTGTCATGAAAACCATGTGATAGGCCGCCTTAGAGTCACCATAGTTTGGAAATGACTTGAAGGCACATATCAACAACAAAGCCCACTGAACCTCATAATACTTTCCTCTGAGTGGGTAGTAGGAATGCATTCTAAGGCCTGAAACTTACTGGTAGCTTTAACTAGAGTAAACTCATTGGATCAATAGGATTCACATAACTGTTGGTTGATCTGTCAACAATTGATTCAATGGGTCTACTCTGACAGGGATTACAAGTAGGATTCTAGCCGTGGACTATGGTTCTATCACCAGTAGTCCTCAAATGTGTGTCCCCAGCATTAATGAATTTCAACTGTCAAAATCCCTAGTCAGTATGGCCAGTGGTCAAGGATTCTGGCAACTATAATCCAAAAATATCTAGGGATCCAATTCTGGAAGGAATTGCTATACACAATTACCCAGTAATGTGTACTAACTGGGTTTTCATAGGTGATATGCATAGGATATGCATTAGAAAATGAATAGTTCTATTGATTTCACTTTCTCCCACATTTTCCTTTAAAAGAAATTGTGGATTTCCCCCCATCCCATTTACAATGAAATTTTCAAATGCTGGTAAACTGCTGTAAGCCGCCCTGATCTTCTTGGAAGGGCGGGATAGAAATAAAGATTTTATTTTTATTTATTATTATTATTTTGAAAAGGAGAGAACCAATTTGCACTGCCCCAGCTCAGTAGGTATGCTGAAAACTTTGGGAGCTGTAGTCTTAGCAGGGCTCCCATTGCTAATGCTACCACGTTATGGATTGAAACCACAAAGCAAATACTTCTGTGACTGCATTTGCACTGCAGAATTAATGCCACTCAGCACCACTTTAACTGCCATGGCTCAATGCTGTGGAATTCTAGAGTTTAGAGATATTTAGCCTCCTCTGTCAGAAAGCTCTGGCACCACAGCAAACTATCAGTCCCAGGATTCCATAGCACTGAGCCATGGCAGTTAAACTGGTGTCAGACTGCATATTTCTGCAATGTAGATACAACCTGTGTGAGTTCATGGCCTTTTGGTCTAAGCCTCAGTCTAGGAATTAGAGAAATAGCTGACTTCCCAATTTCTCCCTTCTCATCTTGGGAATTCTGGTTTGAAGAGTTTCTAAAATTCATTTCATATTGGTACATGTGTGACTTACCAGCCTTTCAAATTACTTCCATTTATTTGCATTTCTCCTCAAGGTGCATAGTCACATTATTGATAGACGTCGTAGATGTCGCCCCCCAAGAAAGGCCCCTGGACTGTGCTGTTTGCTGGGCTGTACCTCTGCTACCTTGGCTGTTGTGTCCTGTGCAACTCTGCAGTTTGGCGGACTTCCTGCCGGACCATCTACAGCATTGCCTGTGAGCTGAGGAACATCTGGAGGAAGGGCGAGGGGGTGTGTGTCTGGTGAGAGCGGCGCATATTAACCGGCTTGCCGGCTCCCTCCTCGTCCAAGCCCCCCAAGAAAGACCCCTGGACTGTGCTGTTTGCTGGGCTGTACCTCTGCTGCCTTGGCTGTTGTGTCCTACGCAACTCTGCAGTTTGGAGGACTCCCTGCCGGACCATCTACAGCACTGCCAGTTGAGCCATAGCTTAACGGAATGACTTTATTGTTGGTCTCCCTTTGCTTTGGCTCCTTGATGTATATAGGGGGAGAGACTTTGGACATGGAATGTGGGAGGCATGGGGAGGTGGTTGGAAATTGTGAAGCTGAAGTTGGAGTTCCAATTGGAGTAGTGTGGGGCAGGGGGAGATATGGCGGTAGGAAGGTGGAAATACAAAAGAAAGGAAGGCGAGATCGATGCATAATATCTATCTCTCCTTCCATCCACTCTCCTAACCAAAGAGAACTGAGGGTCAGTCCAACTGTACCACAAACCCTGTCTCTGCTCCTGTGCAATGCCAGGTCGGTTAGAAATAAGACCCACATAATGTATGATCTCCTTCAAGATAAGAACTGAGACCTGGCTTGCATCACTGAGACCTGGCTTGGGCCTGAGAGTGAAGCAGTGTGGGCACAGGCCCATCCAGCCGGATACTCAGTGAAGGACCAGATCAGGTTAGGTGGGCGGGGGGGGCGGTGTTGCCTTGGTCCACAAGAACACCCTTCCTTTGACCAGGAACAATGTCCGTACAACTGACTTCATCGAGTGTGTTTACCTGACCCTGAATGCCAGGGACAGACTGGGGATTCTGTTTGTCTACTGTCCACCCCGTGCGCTAACAGACTCCCTGGCTGAGCTGACACAACTGGTCTCGGAACTGGTGTTGGAGTCCCCTAGGCTTCTTGTCCTGGGGGACCTCAACATCCCCTTCGAGACCAGTCATGGTCCAGCTGGTGCGGCTCGGGAGTTCATGGCTACCATGACTGCCGTGGGCCTGTCCCAATTGGTTTCAGGGCCCACACATTGTGATGGTAACACTCTCGATGTCGTCTTTAGTACGGACATGGATGTTCCGTGGGCAGAGGTTGTTAATATCTCTGCTCTATCATGGATGGACCACTTCCTGGTTGAGGCTAGAATCAAGGCTTCTACCTTAAGTCCCCCTGGGGGTGGAGGACCTATTAGGATGGTCCACCCTCAAAGGCTGATGGAACCCAAAAGGTTCCAAGAAGCCCTAGAGGGGTATATGGTTGCATCTGACGGCGATTCTGTTGATGCCCTGACTAACACCTGGGATAGAGATCTCTCCAGGGCTATACACAGTATCGCTCCCAAGCATCCTTTCTGGCCTGCTTCCAATAAACAACCCTGGTATACGGAAGATCTCAGGGAAAGGAAGCGGGCCGTGCAACGACTAGAGCGCAACTGGCGAAGACACCGGCACTCAGCTGATAAGACACTCCTTGAGTCTCTTTTGAAGGCTTATGGAATGGCAATAAGTGCAGCAAAGCATTCGTTCTATGCTGCACGTATTGCGTCCGCGGAGTCGTGTCCGGCAGAGCTGTTCAGGGTAGTGAGGGAGCTGACACAACTGTCCCCCTCCCTGAACCCTATTTTAGAACCATCTAAAGCCTGCTGTGAGGAGTTTAACAACTTCTTCGTGGATAAAATCTCTCGGGTGAGGGCTGATCTCGACGCCAGTATTTTTTCAGAGCCTACTAGAGAGGTATCCAGAGTTTCTGTGGATTCCATTAAACTGGATCACTTTGAGTTTGTTAGTACCGAGGAAGTGGACAAGATTCTTCAAAGTGTTAGGAAGATGACTTGCTCTCTCGATCCCTGCTCTTCATGGCTGGCAGCCCAAGGGGGGATGGCGGTTAACTCCATGCTTCACCATATAATTAATTCACCTTTCAGGGAGGGACAATTTCCATCAAATTTAAAGACAGCAATAGTAAAACCATTGCTAAAAAGGCCCTCCCTTGACCCCCTGATTCGGAATAATGATCGGCCAGTGTCATTGCTGCCTTTTTTGGGGAAGGTGATCGAGAGAGCGGTTGCTTTCCAGCTTCAAGGGATCTTGGAAGAAACAGATTTTCTAGACCCATTTCAAACCGGCTTCCGGGCAGGCTATGGAGTTGAGACTGCCATGGTCGCCTTAGTCGATGACCTCCGTCTGGGCATGGACAGGGGTAGCGTGTCCCTGTTAGTGCTTTTGGACATCTCAATGGCTTTCAATACCATTGACCATGGTATCCTTCTGGAATGCCTGAGAGAGTTGGGTATCGGGTGCACTGCGCTCCAGTGGTTCCGTTCCTACCTCTCGGGTAGATTCCAGATGGTGCAGCTGGGGGACGTTTGCTCCGATAAGAGGGCACTTACATCTGGTGTCCCCCAAGGAGCTATTCTGTCTCCCATGCTATTCAGCATTTACATGAAACCGCTGGGAGAGATCACCCAAATATGTTTTTCTGTGCCCCCGACTGCTGCAGTGACTAGGGATGGCGTCTCTCCTCTAAATGCTTGTTTGGAGTCGGTAATGGGCTGGATGAGGGAAAACAAACTCAGTTTGAATCCAGAGAAAACGGAAGTACTAGTGATAGGCTCTCCCGGTCAGGGTGGAGCAATTTGTCCACCTGTCCTGAATGGGGTCACGCTTCCCCTGAAGGACTCAGTTTGCAGTCTGGGGGTGCTTTTGGATTCGTTGCTCCATTTGACTTCTCAGGTGGATGCGACGGTCAGAAGCACCTGTTATCAGCTTCAGCTGATTCGCCAGCTGCGACCCTACCTAGACCGGGGGGACCTTGAAACGGTGGTACATGCTCTGGTAACCTCTCGCTTGGATTTCTGTAATACGCTCTACATGGGGCAACCCTTGTACCAAACTCGGAAGCTTCAAATAGTACAGAATAATAATAATAACTTTATTACGGCCAATTGGCCAGCACGAATAGTACAGAATATGACAGCCAGGTTGGTGTCTGGATGTTCCAGGGCTGACCATATAACACCGGTTCTGTATGATCTTCATTGGTTGCCAGGTCGCTTCCGGGCACAATACAAGGTGTTGGTTATCACCTATAAAGCCCTAAATGGCTTGGGCCCAGGGTACTTGTAGGACCGCCTCTCCCCATATAGTCCACCCCGCACACTCCAGTCATCTGGGAAGAATTTGCTGAGGATCCCTTCGTCTAGATATATGTCTACCTCACAGAGAGCTTTTTCTATCTCCGCACCTGGGATCTGGAACACCCTTCCCGAGGAACTCCACGCCGCCACCTCCCTAGACCTCTTTAAAAAGAGATTGAAGACCTTTTTATTTCACCATGCCTTCCCCGACGTCCCTTGTTAATGCGATCCTTCCCCTATAATGTGCAATATCTTCAAGTATTTTAGTTGGCTTGGTCTTGTTTTAGTGGTTTTAATGTGTAATGTTTTAGTGGTTTTAACTATGTATTGTATATTGTTTATTGTATTTTGTGTTGCTCTGTGTATTGATCTTTTTTGTACACCGCTATGATCTAATTGGAATAGCGGTTTATAAATAAAACATATTATTATTATTATTATTATTATTATTAAAACACTCTACAACAAGCAGTCTTTGTGAAATATGAGTGTATAGTTGCATCAAGGTGCTTTTTGTGAAGTTTATTCATGCAGCACACACAAAGGTATGTGCCCATCAATAGAATGGTATAGAAAAAGGGCATGGTATCAGCCACATATTATCATTACATAGAGTTTCCTTTTCATCAATCCATACAATGTCCACTGGTAATGGAGAAGATAGTACAAATATGGAAGAATGTAATTAACTGGAAGTTTCCTCAAACTGTTCAATTGTTTTAAAAAAGTATTTTTTAAAAAATATGGACTGAGCCCCATGATCTCTACATAATTGTGAAATATAAAAAAGAAACAGTGTGACCAGATTGTTCAAAATTATAGTGTCTCAAGAGAAATGTGAATGTGCAGAATTTCAGAAGAATCACTAAATCCTAAAAAGATAACATTTGTGATATTGTGCTTTGGAAAAAAAGACAATGTGCGTTTTCCCCAAAACAGAACAAAGGTTTTAGAGATGGATTTTATGCAAAGGCACAAAGGCATATATTTCAGCAATTTTCAGGGACCAGGGCAGGGAACTGTTTTTCTTCTACCTGCAGGTGGCATTAGCAGTAAAAATGGATTTTCTTTCTTTCTTGAAAAATGTTTAGCAGCAGAATCAAAGAAGCTGGGAGTGGATCTATTACATGGCTGGATGTTTGAAGTTAGCTACACTAACTGCAGATGGCATTTTGCATGTTTTCTAAGATATAGAAATGAAAATGTTCTGGTGCACTGGCTTGCTCATAGAGGATCTTTTTCAACTGTAACAAAAGAAAAACTAGAGTTTTGATTCTTTCTCCTTTCTTTCCTTAATGGGAGAAGAGTCCAGTGGGGCTTGAGAGCAATTGTTCCTGCTTCCACATATTGCATCACAACAGCACTCAGCAGAACTGAAATGAATATTCACACTGATTTTGAAATTCACCAGCTTTCCCAAAGGGTAGGACTTTGTGGGAGTCGCATCAAAGACAACACTTACAGTACAAATACTTCGGGAGATTCCAAAGTGTTACAACATGCTACAAAGAAATCCTACCTCACTCCCCACAATAAATCATTTATGGCTGAGAAAGTTTTCCAGCTTGCAGTACTTGCTAGCCTTTCAGTTTTGGCAACAAAACAAAGCTCCTAGGATGATTTCCTGGTTCTTTCATGTACAGTAAGTGTCCAAGCTTTCTATGTCAGTTGTGTATCTATATGACAGCAGTGGTGCATACCTTCCAACATTTCACAGATGGAAAATGAAACATGTGGCCAAGCAACACCACAGTGTGGTCAGTATGGCAAAAGTTATTAATTACAAGAACGTAATTTGCTTTTGCTGAACCTACTAGGATGGGCAAGATTCTGCCTCTCTCATTTCTCTTCCCCCCAGAAGAGTTAATGGAGTGCAAACTACTTTTGCACTTTGAGTTTGCAGCAATTGCACTAAGGTGAGAACAAAGCTGAAAGTGGGAGGAGAAGAGAGAAACTAAGAAATTAAAAAAAAAAACAGATGAAAAGTGGATTACTGCAATTCACTTTACATGGGGCTGCCTTTGGAAACTCCGAAAATTCCAGCAGATCCAAAACCCTGTTGCCAGGTTGCTGACTGGGGCAGATTACAGGCATAATATAACCCTGAAGAATTCAGCTTTTATTGGCTATGATCTTTAAAGCTTCACATGACTTGAGTTGAAAAAAAGTATCTTCCTATATGAGCCTGCCCATGCTCTAAGATCTGCGAGGGAAGGTTTTGGCTTGTCCCCCACTATTATCCCTGGCATGTCTGATGAGGACACAAGAAAGAGTCTTCTCAGTAGCTACTCCCAAGTTATGGAACTTTGAGGGGATACAGCTGGGCGGCTCCATGCCACCCATTTTGCCCCTTATCGGCGCTGTGACAGCCACACAGCATGGCACCGACACACTCCTTAAAAAGGAGTTGCTCTAGAAGGCTTCTTTTTAGGGGCATCATTATGGTGCTCATGTGCCATGCTGCTGCTGCTTGTGACGAGTGACGAGTGCTGCTTGGGCACTCGGATACCCCTGCATCATTGCTGCATGTCCCATGTGAATGGAGGTGTGGCAATATGGCGCATGGACACTGAAAGTAAGACTTGGCGCATATGGATGCCCAGCCCTATCAAGCCTTAATTTTGGCCCCAGGCCTGTGCAAAGCTCCAGTCTATACAGGGCTTTTCTTACCTTTGGGAGGTCCAGTTGCCCACTCCCTGTTGTCTTTCCACTGACAGGTAAATACCTTTCTAATTAAGGAAGCCTTTAGCTTTGAGCATATGCAGCAGATGAAGCTTTTAACTGTGTTGTAGTGTTTTTTATTTCATTCTGTCTTTTAAATATGTTTTAACTTGTTTTAATTCTGTCTTTAACTGTTTTTAACTTGAGTTTTTAAAACAGAAGTTTAGTTTGTGTTGTAGCTTTTGCATTAACAGTTTTTAATTGCAATGTGTTTTAAAATGTTGTATGCCTTCCACCCCATGTTGGGAGAAAGGTGGGATATAAACTAAATAGATAAATAAATACTAAAATTAAGATAAAGTGAAACACAAGGCTGTCCCTGCCACAGTGTGATAGTAAGGATATTCAGGTTATGAAGACTTAAAAGACATATGAAAGGCAGCTATGAAGCCAGTAGGTCGGGCCCTCAAGTGTAAAGATATATTACTGAATACCCAAATCAGTATCATCCATTCTGTTGTATTTCTGAATTCTAGTCATGGATGTGAAAGCTGGCCAATGAAGAAAGTTAATAGGAAGAAAATCAACTCATTTGAAATATGGTGCTGGAGAAGAGTTCTATGGATACCATGGACTGTCAGAAAGGCAAATAACTGGATCCTACAGTAGGTTCTGAATTCTCACTGGAATCCAAGGTCATTCAATTGAGGCTGCAATATTTTGGACATGTTATCAGATGGTATGAATATCTGGAAAAATGAAGGCAGTAGGAAAAGAGAAAGACTGAAGCCATGTCTGCACAGGCCAGAATATTCAGGGAGCAGCCCAGACTATTCTAGCTGTGAAGCTGCCCCAAATTTCTTCCAGTTCAAGGGATTCTGTAGCAATGTTGTATGGGGGCTGCTGCTGCTGCCTAAGATCTTATATCCCATCTTTCTCTCAGTATAAGGACTCAAGGTGGCTTCCAACAAATTTAAAACAGTATAAGTTAAAAACAATACATAAGCATTAAAAACAATTAAACTATTAAAAACAGTTAAACAATTTAAAAAAGTTAATACAACTATGCATTATAATATTCAAATGTTTTTAAAAACTGTATACAAACTCTCACCTGCTGCTTCTGCAAGTCACTTCCTCTGAGACCAAAAATGAAGCGATCAACATTGATCATATATCTGGACACCATGTTCTGACCTCAGAGGAAGAAACCCATGCCAGCAGTGGTGGTGGGTAGACAGCTACCCAGCCTTGCTCTGGAGGGCTCCAGATTTTCTGGCAAGATCTGGAGCAAAAGGTGAATTTTTAAAATCTGTTTTAAGGGTGGTATACCATGGATTCAGTGCTAACCGGGCCTTATGTCTTCAGGACAGTTGACACCAGATTTGGGGATTGGGCACTATGTCTTCTGGACTGATTGTCATGAGGACAGGTGGAGGACCTCTTATTTGGCCAGTGCAAACATGGTCCACAGCACATGTGTGTCAGCGCAACTGCTGGGGTCCAACAACCACTGTCAGCAACTCAAACGAGTCCTGGGGTTAAATCAGACCTTTGTAGCAGAGCTAGCAATTTTAGAAGCAGAAGTGTGACTCCAAAAGCAATTGAAATAACAGCAACTGGATGTCTTCCAGGAACTGAAGCAATGCAGGAACCTCTGGGGACACTCAGCAAAGCGATGCAAGACTTCTACTGACAAAACACCAGAGAAGCCAAATCTCCCAAAGTGCTCTTTATTCACAGTGCTATCGTACAAATACAGATCTCTAAAACTCCAAACCATACCAAACCAACTCCTACTACAAACCCACAAGCTATCACTTGCCACCCCTGGACTTATATAGATTCCAGACCATGTGGTCTCCCAAACCCAGTGAGTTCCTGTGTGTAACTGTGTCATGCGTCCCCTGTGCAATCCAGACACATGGTTTCATTATCCATGGCTACGTGCACCTAGACACTGAAGTGTCCTTGAGCCAATGAGCATCAGCTGTGCTGATCAACCTTGTCCTTCTGTTGAATGCTCATGGTCAAACACACACACATCAAGCATTTCCCTGTGTGCTGTGTTTTAACCGTTCAAATCCCTGACAATGTGGACTGATGCAATCACAATGCCAAGTTCACAATATATGAGCAGAGCAGATGATGGCCATAAATCTTGGAGGTCTCTTATTTGCTAGAATTTCAAGTTGACTTGATAGGAAGTGCAGTAATAGCAATCTGGCAATGCAATGCGAACCTTCTGCCCCACAGTACAGGTAATACTGGAATCACTGTATACCAGTGGTCTCAAATCTTATCCCAAGAGAGGAGGCCCAAAAGGATACTTTGGTTAATTTGTTGTTGTTGTGTGCCTTCAAGTTGTTTTGGATTTATGACGACCTTATCATGTGTTTTCTTTTCTGTTCAGAGGAGGTTTGCCATTGCCATCCTGAGGCTTTGAACATGTGACTGGCCCAAAGCCACCCAGTGGGTTTCATGTCCAAGTGGAGAATTGAATTCTGGTCTCCACAGTCATAGTTCAATACTCAAACCAGTATGCCACTCTGGCTCTCACAACAGTCAATATCTGGTATTATTTCCAGGTTCTCTGAAAAGTGTGGACAGTAGACAGATTCCTGGAGAAACAGAGGCTGTATACACTGAAGATTACATTTCATTTATCTTTAGTTGTGTTTGGATGCTCAACAGAATAATTGGTATATAAGACTTTGCCGCAGGAGGAACCTCCAGTTTCATGTTAGGCAAAATCTGTTGACAGCTGAATGCAGTTTTGTTCTCTTTCAACATGCCTTAGATGTTCCACCTGACAAGGAAGATGTGAAAAAGTTTTGTAGGCAAAATGTCAGTTCTTGCTTATCTGAAAAAAAAATTGTGCCCACCTTTCTGCTTTTGCTTTATCATTGTGGTCCAGGACCACTAAGAAAAAAATCCATAATAAAACAGGTTAATGCAGATGAAACCACACATCTAAAGACACACAATACAAAAAACAAAACGAGCACGAGTTTGATAACAGGAAAGGAAGAAACAGCATTTCTTACATTTTTGTAAGAAGTTAAGGTGACAAAATTGCTATTTTTGTTGTTTTGATTACGTCTAATCAAATTTCTCTACATTGTTGTCCTGTGCTTTCATATTGTTCATGACTTATGGCAACCCTAAGGTGAACCTAACACTGGGTTTTCTTGGTAAGATTTATCAAGAGGAGATTTACTATCACCCTCCTCTAAGGTTGAGAGAATAAGACTCACTGAATGTCATTGGATTGGTTTTCATGGTTGATCAAGGATTTGAACTCTGGTCTCCCAGAGTCCTAATCTAACACTCAAACCTGTACACCATATTGCTCTCCATTGCTATCCATCAGTGCCTTCAAGAATGGCACACAAAGAACAGGGGCTTCCAAAATGATCCCAACACTTGTGCAGTTTAATGTGGCAACTCTACACACTGCCGACATTGTGTATCTGCCAAAATTGCTTACCAAATTGCTTTGTGTTTGCATGTGTCATTGAGAGAAGGGAAGCACAGTGTGAATAAACATATACCAAGTATCTATTCCAAAGCAACTTTTCTTGTTCTGATGAGTTTTTTTCTTAGTGTGAATGTACAATACTCAGAGTTGTGGGAAAAGTGTAGTAACATGGCAGCAAGTCTATTTTCAGTGATGTCCCTACAGTTCTTTGCTGTTTCTGTTATTGTCCCACCTTTCTGCCTATCAACAAGCCCCCAAGATGGATGCTAATAAATGAGAATGGATCTTTATTACATGAGACAACTTGACCCAACTTATAAGGGTGCAGATGGAAACCACCCACTCCCAAGACTTATGTCCTTTCTGTACTGGCCAGGTTACTCCAGAGGCAGCCTGGAATATTCTGGCCCCCCAGAGCTGCTCCCACCTCCCCCCATTACCTTAGCCCTTGTTCTGATGCTGGGTGCTGTTTGCACAGGCGTCCCGTTCTGCCACTCGTTATGGCTGCTGCAGCAGCAAGTAATTTGCTTCTGAGGTCAGAATGAGGTGCCCAGCCTTGATCACATGGCGAGTTGCCTCATTCAGAATGAAGCAGCCTGCAGCAGAGACCATGTCAAGTGGCAGAGCAGGACACCCATGCAAACAGCTGCCTGGCATCAGGACAGAGGGCTCCAGATCCTTTGGGCAGACCTAGAGCAACTGGTGAATTTTAAAAAATATGTTAATGGTATTATACCCTAGATTTGGCCTAGAATGGCCCAGACATCATGTGGATTGTTTGCTCAAGACTTGGGGTTTGGGCCTAGCATTGTCCATTCTCCCTGCCAAGAGGCCAGGGGGAAGCTAGTTGATTTGCCCTTGCAGACAGGGCCTTAGAAGTTGGTGTAAGTGGTGATGTGACTATTTCCACTACCACTTTTAATGGGTAAACCAACCACCTCAGATTCCTCTCTGAACTCATATCACAGTGGCATTTTTGTGCCATTAGTTTTCCACAATATATGCCATCTGGAAAGATTCTATTCTATGACAGCATTTAATTTGCATAGCATTTGGAATATATTTCAGTTTTGCTTAATTTTCCCATGCTGTCAGTCACAACAAACAGAAAGACCAGGGGCCCTTTCATGCTATACAGTTTTAATTCAATGATTCTGCTTTAATTGTCATGGACCCCCATTTGAATTTCTGGGATTTGCAGTTTAGGGAGAGTTATTTTGAATTCTCCAATAGAGAGGTCTGGTATCTTAACAAAACAACAATTCTTAGGATTCTGTAGGGTGTATCCATGGCAGTTAAAGTGGGATCATCATAGTGCTATAACTGTGTAGTATGAAAGGGCCTCACTTCTCACCTTGGACATCAAAAAGATACTCCAACATTTAGATGGGTGGACTTCTTGTTTAGCCATCCTTCTGGTTGTTCAGATTTATTTGCTAAGGTAATTTCAAGTCTGTAGTTGCAGCCCTGAAATGTAGAAATTTGTTATTGTTTTTAATGACAACAATGGAGGATTAGAGTCTTGAGAAGCTCCATTCTGCATCAAAAACCAATCTTGTATTTTTTTTCCTGTACTTCTGTGGAACTGAGGTCTGCACACAGTCTTTGATTTACACTTATCTTCTACACACATCTTTGATTTCAACTCATTTCTACTAGGCCCAAGAGCCCATTGATTTGACTCAGTATCAGGCAACCCCTTATATGTACAGCTCAAATCCTAGAAGGTGGCAAATGTATTCTTTTAACTTCCCATTCGCATCCCCCCCAACGTCTCTTCCAGGTGTGAGAGACCATTTTCTGTAATTGATCCTTGCTGCTCTTACCATGGTGTTTTCTTGGAAATGATTTCCTTTATGCATTAATTATACTTTGGCTTGGCATTGCCCACAATACACACACACACACACACACACACACACACACACACAGTGTGCATACACATAACGTGCCTTCATTAAGCATCACATATGCTGTGCAGCTATTTAAAGGCAGTTCTGCCATCACCACCTTCGAGATAATCACAGCATGAGTTCCAGCAACCAAAGCTAACGAGTACAAAATGGGGGGTTATTGTTTGCTTATATGCTGTAATGGTTCCCATATATTCCCTGCTGGATTCCTGTGTTGCAGCACCAAGGGGACGGTTGGAGGGGTAGCATGGAGTGTGGGGTGCCAGGGGCCAAGTTTACAAACCATCCTTGAATTGGTTTGCTTGTGGCTGTTTGAGTCCATCACTTTAGTCAAGGAGGGCATTCACACTCATTTTTTGTCCCTAGGATCACCACGCTGATGCATATCGGGTTTGTTGTTCCCATTATGTTTTGGGTTTGTGAATCTCTTTGAGTCATTGTAACCCTTATGTTATTCACACATGCCATTGTTTCAGGTTAAAATGCAGCCGCCTCTATTCCTTTAATGATACAGAGAGATCCAAATTGATTCAGAAGTGTATTCACACTACTGACAATGAGGATTGATGTGGATCTTTCAGGAAAAATTGGAAAGAAACCTGGTATCGAATATCCTGGGTTAAGTGGGGTTTTTGCCAGCCCCCTCTCAAAGTGCATTGAGGGCATGCAGGATGTGTGTGAACACCAAGTATTCAGATTCATCCTGGATTATTTTTGTAGTGTGAATGGGACCAAGAACAACACTCACATAGTTCTTTCAGGTTGAAAAACCTATAGCATCATTTTTATTTTTCCTTTGTTCTCTGAGAAACAACAGGCCTCTGCCTGCCAAGAAGAAGAGCCCTCCTCCCGACCACCATCTTGAGGGGAGAGAAGCAGAGTCATGATGTGTTATGTATTGTTAATCTGATATTGGAAACCGCTTTGATCGTCCACGGAAAAGCGGTATACAAATAAAGGTTATTATTATTATTAGATCACTCTGCACAATTATAGTGGTTTGAAACCTGGTTAACTGTTTAGGATCCATCTCAAGGAATCCTTGGATTTGTAGTTTGGGAAGGTGGCACAGTGGTTAAATGCCTGTACTGCAGCCATTCACTCAAAACCACAAGGTTGCGAGTTCAAGACCAGCAAAAAGGCCCAAGCTCGACTCAGGCTTGCATCCTTCCAAGGTCGCTAAAATGAGTACCCAGACTGTTGGGGGCTAATTAGCTTACTTGCTAATTAGCTTACTTGCTGTTCACCGCTATGATCTTTGGAATAGCGGTATATAAATAAAACAAATTATTATTATTATTATTATACAGACATGGTTCCTCCATCCTTATATATAATAGAAGACTGAAAGTCTTTTGCTTTATGTCTGTCAGCCTGAACCTGTTCAGATTTTCCAGGAGTTGCTGGGTTGGTCACTTAAGCTCCCACGGGCATATCCATACTGCAGAATCTAAGCAGTTTAACATCAGTTCAACTGCCATGACTCTATTCTACAGGATCCTGGGATTTGAAGTTTGATGAGGCACCAGAATTCTATGATAGACTGGGCTGAATGCCTCATCAAACTATAAATCCCAGGATTCTGTGGGAAAGAGTCATGCCAGTTAATGTAGTGTCAGAGTGCTATAATTCTGCAGTGTGAATATGCCCAAGGTGGCAAAACCCAGTTCTATCCAATAGTCAGGACAGATCAATGTCCACTTAAATATTCTTAAGCTTTAGTCTATCAGGAAATTAACAGGAGAACAAGTTGCAGCTTTTGTACTATGATTTATTCTAGTAACACAAATAAATGCATTGTCTTCCATAACAAAGTTTACACAGATTTTAAATCAGTTTTGGCATAATCTTACATCTCTATTAGAATTATGTAGCAAAGAGTTAAAGCCCTCCTCCTAACATGTCTGTTTGGTTGCATTGGGTATTAAATAGCAATTTTCATCAGGAAGGGAATATCTGTCCATGCACAGGAGTTCGGGTTATCAGCAATAACTTGGCAGTAGCCGTAGAGATGGACTAACTTTGTAAAGAGTAAAATCTGGTGATTTGCTATCAAAGGGTTTCAATTTTATACCCTCCTCAGTCTTCATTTAGCCATTCCTCCTCTGCTCTCTCATCCAATCAAAAGAGAGGTCTGAAATAAGGTAGGTATCATTATTATACTATCTCTTTCAGTCAGTGTATATAGAGAGGTTTATTGTTTCTCCCACTCTACTGGTGTCTCCTTCTCTTGTGTACAGGTGCAAAGGTTTTTTGATGGCATTAGGCCAGTAACCTTGTACTGTCAGAATTGTTATTATTATGAGCCAGCTATTACCTTAGCCTTATCTTTGTTTATACTGAGGTTGGCTCTGTTCCTGGAGCAAACATGCATTTATTTTCCTAACATGCTACTCTGCAATACAGTCCGCCCTCATATCCATGGATATATATTTTTTAATCCATGGATTCAGGCATCCACAGATTGAAAATATTTTTTAAAATATAAATTCCAAAAAGCAAACCTTGATTTTGACATTTTTATATAAGGGACACCATTTTACTTCCCCATTGTTTAGAATGGGACATGAGCATCCACAGATTTTGGTATCCATGGGAGGTCCTGGATCTAAACTGCAGCAGATACCAATGGTCCATCTCTATACATCTCTGCAGCTCCAAAAGCTTAAATGAGTCAAACAGAAATCTAAAAAGCAGCTTAGCATTTCACAGAAAATTACTTAGATTTCTTTAGTACACATCCCTGAACAACAGGCAAAATCCAGTATTCCATCCAGCTGAACCAATTTGGTTGTATGGATTCATTCTTTGTCTTGCTATTCCATGCTGGCTTTAACTCTAAACCCAGTCCCTTGAATGGGTGCAGATCTGCATATATATATTTTGGTCAGAACTGAACAGGCCA
Source organism: Sceloporus undulatus (assembly GCF_019175285.1). Taxonomy (NCBI): domain Eukaryota; kingdom Metazoa; phylum Chordata; class Lepidosauria; order Squamata; family Phrynosomatidae; genus Sceloporus; species Sceloporus undulatus. The sequence continues at coordinate 11,827,780 of NC_056522.1, forward strand.
AACTTTAAAGATATGTCAGAGATGGTTCAAAGGGGGGCAAATGGTTCCTGACTAGTTATAAGACAAATTGTTCTCATTTTACTGCATTTAATTTGTCCTTACTTATATCAAGGTTGCACAGACTCAAATAAGATTGGCTACCTGGCATTGCGAGCATGTCGTGTCTAGCATAAAAGACCCAATAACTCAAAATGAGGCACAAGTATGTTTGATGATGACATGGGAGATGGACCTTTTGGTGCTGCTTCCTCTCATGGACCTCTTTATCATAGAAGGTAGGTTGGTCATCTCTCTGCTCTCTTTCTGTCAGTACACAAAAACTATTTTGCTTAGCTAGGCTTTTTCCAGCATGGCATAGTAGTTTGAGTGTTGAATGATGACTCTGGAGACCAGGATTCGATTCCCAGCTTGGCCATGAAACCAGCTGGGTGACCTTGGGCAAGTTAAATGCTCTCAGCCTTTGGGGAAGGCAATCGAAAACCTTCTCGGAACAAATCTTGCCAAGAAAACCCTATGATAAGTTCAGCTATAAGTTGGAAATGACTTGAAGGCACACAACAAGAATTTTGACTATTAACTGTCCATTGCAAAAGGTATTTTAATTGGGTTGTGCTATATTTTGATCGTTACCATTGTTGTGATTACAGTGACGATGATGATGTTTTTAAGGCCTTTTAAACATATTTAAACATATTAATTTGACTGCTGGCATCCTGTATTTTAGTTATGAAATTGTAACCTGGGACATATCTGCACTGTATAAATAAAGCCATTTGACTGTCATGATGCTATCCTACAGAATCCTGGGTTTTGTAGTTTGGTGAGGCCCCAGAGGTCTCTGACAAACCAGGCTAAATACCTCACCAGAATATAAATCCCAAGATTCCACAGGGTGGAGCCATGACAATTAAAAGTGGTGCCAAACTGCTTTATTTCTGCAGTCATGAGTTTTTCTTCAGTCCCCCAAAATTCTAGCTTTGCAAAAAGAGAGACTCTGAAAAACATTCATGCCTAGAACTCTTGCATTTGTTGTATTCACATTCCCTTGGTCACTTCACCTGCCCCTTTTCTTCAGATGCCTAAACTGCATTTCTAAATGCTCAGCTTAAGTTATTGCAGTGCTTGGAATTGGGGTGACTGAAAAAAAAAATCATTTGGGATGGCAGAATTGCTATTTTGGGGGGCAATGCCCTTGCCCCAGCTCCTCATAGTTACACTCCTGGCGTGTCGCATTGTGTTCAGACACTGGTTGTAGTCTAGAAACATCCTGATGTCTACTAGTTCTTATAGTTCTAATAGTACTTAATCATATTAGTAATAATAATACTTCTAACATTTCTTGAGTGCATGTGGGTACTAGGAAGAGGGGTGAGAGAAGATTCCTACCCTCTCTCAGTGCAGTTAGCATTGTACCATGCCTTTGAAGAAATGATAGCATCATAACCATCAAACTGTTTTCCTCTTCTTGGTGACAATGTTGCAGAAGCAAGAAAATGCCAAGAACAGCAAGGAAAGGGTTACCCTTTTCTTTTACTGCTGCTCCTTTTTTTCCCCCTTGCCCAGTGAAATGTTTATCGACTTGCAGGGAAGGTCTCCTTTCTTTCGGTGAGTTAAGTCAGCCTCTGCTTTGTTTGACGCTGCCCATTTGACGAAAGCTTATCCCTGACCTTCTGCCAGAGAGACTGATGACAAGGACAGTTTGCACTAACCTTGACATTCACGAGGGTAAATGACTTTTCTCTCTCTCTCCCCCTTTCCCTCCGCACAAGTAGTTGGCAAACAAGCGAGAGCCAGTCAAGAGCTAATGAATCTGTACCTGAGAGAAACTGAACAACCATTGTGCTTTTAAAGAAGAGGAAAAGGAGGAGGAGGAGGAGGAGGAGGAGGAAGAAGAAAAGGAGGAGGAGGAGGAGGAGGCCGCCACAGCAACACAGATGGTACATTGTGCTTTGTGTGGTGTAAATATACACCCATGTAGTTCCATGGCGGTTGTGCTGCACCGCCCTTCTGCTGAATATCAAAATTGTACAACTGTGTGCATATTTGGCAACGTACTGGTTTAATATCCCATTCTGCCATGGGAAATGCAGAGTGGCTGACATCCTGTTAGTGACATGCAGAAGTATCATTCCACCTTCCACTTCTGCATGTCTCCGTGTGTGTGTGGTTGTAGAAGTTGGTATTCTCTTCTTCCAGCCACAGCAACTAAAGTCCCTCTACACCAGGACTGTGATAGCTGCCCTCAATAGTACTTCTATCACCTTTGGAGAACAGAGGGCATTGGAGAGGTGTCTGGCTATGTCCCTACAGTTCCATGATAATGGTGGTGATAGTGGTGATGATAATCATGATGTATTTTTATTTATTTATTGGTATTTCACTCTCTCCCTTCTCAATTTAAGATTCAAGTTGGCTTTCAACAGTTAAAGCAAACATAATTATCCAGTAACAACATATAAAAGTTAAGAAGCAATAAAATAATCATAAAACTGAAATCAGTTTAAACAAATTAAAACAGAAAAGTCCAGCAAACTGTAAAGGTGTGAGGAAAGCTATCACAGTGAATCCTGGAGCTGGTGATATGGGAGCCATAGTGGAATTCTGCTTGTGTATCTTTTACCCTATGTATGACCCTCTTGGACAGCGCTTATCTCTACAGTCCCAGTGGGTCAAATAAGACACTGAAGACACTGACAAAGAGATATCTACTGGCCAAGAATGTGCACTGACATAAGAAATGGACTTTAAGGACTCCATTTACACAACTGTAAGCTGAATACATCCATAGTGCAATAGCCCAAAGAGTACAAGCACCTCAATAAGGGAACTTTCACTTTTGTATGAGACCAACAGGATTCCAATCAGAGAGCGTAGAGGAGAAGGGGGGAGATAAGTCTGAATGTGGAACGTCTTGAGAAACAAATCAGTGGGCTGGTACACACCACCAGGAAGCAACATCCTGGCGGCAATAGTGGGGCTCGGGAGCGCGCACCAACCACATGCTTCTGACCCCTATGCCCTGTGGGTGGCACCATTATTGAGTGGCACCACCCACACGGGGTATGTGTAGATGACGTGTGGGCATCTCAGTGCCCACACATTTCTTAGGGGAAGCAGCATCGTAGGGCTGCATCACAGCCCTTAGGATGCTACAAAAAGGAACCACACTAGGCGGCTCCTTTTTTGCTGCACAGCTTTGCTGTGCCGTTTGGTTGGTGTGGCAATGCTGCGCAGCAAAGAGGGGTGGCATTTGCCACCCATCTGTCCAGGGCCAGTGTATCAGTTACGAATATGCTTCTGGTCTTAAATCAAGAAACTGATGTTAATATTTAAAGCCCTAAATGGCCAGGGACTTCAATACTTGAGGAAATCTTTGTCTCTCTCTTTCTGTTTTATTACACTAGCGGACAAACAGGATTTAAACGAGAGTTAAACTAGAGAAAACCAAGAAATGTCTGAAGTTTATCACATGATATTTCCTGGTTTTCTCTAGTTTAACTCTTGTCTAAATCCCGTTTGCCCGCTAGTGTGATAAAGCTTTCTCTCTCTCTCTCTCTCTCTGCCTGATAACTGAGGTCTCGTGGTAGGTTCTATTCTGTATTCCACCAGCAGGGAAAATATATTGGGGAAGGACATGGGAGATGGCCAACCCCAGCTATAACATGCCCTCCCCTTGGAGACCTGATTGGTGCCAACACTAATGTCATTTTAGTGCCAAGTCAAAACTAATTGATTTTATCCAGGCTATTTTATTCAGTGCTATCATTACACTGTTTTAAATTGTTTCTGCCGGTTTTAAATTGTCTGATTTTCAACTGATAAACTGTTTCAATCTTTTTCAATTATTGTTACTGTTTATTGTATTAAATTGATTTTGTTGTAAGCTGTGCTGAGATTTTTGAATACAGGAGGAAATTATGAGATCTCCAAAATCCAAAACTTTTTGACTTACAACTGAAATTGCATAGTACGTACCTGTAATGTATTTGTGAGGCTGGAGAGAGATGTGAGGATTTGTGAAATGTTGGAAATCCATGCCTCCTGCCACTTCATAGACCCTCAGTGTCTCTCCAGCCTCATTATGTCTATATATATATATATATATATATATACACACACACACACACACACACACAAATACGTAACACTTCTAGTCCCAAACATTTTGAATAAAGGATACTCAGCATTAGTTTTTTGTGGGTTTTTCAGGCTATGTACTGGGTTCTGGAAGAGTTTATTCCTGATTTTTCATCTGCATCTGTGGCTCGCATCTTTAGAGAATGCTGGCATGGAAGTGAGTGGGATATACACACTGTTTGGTTGGGAGGAAGTGATTTACATGTTAATCTCTGTGTTGGCTTGTTTTTGAATGGCAAGGCCTCGGGGTGTCTGTTTAATTAGTGATCCATTGTCCGCTGGGAAAACCAGAATCCCAGATAAAAACTTTTTTAAAAATATTATATTGTATTGTATTACATTTATTATATTATATTATTATAGTATCCTGCATTTCTCCAAGGCAGCTTATACATTTTAAATCCTTCCTTCCTTCTCAGATAAAACTTATTTGATTCAAAAATTCAAATATGGGGTGGTGGTCTTAAGGCTACTCCTGATTTTTTTGGTCTTAAGGCTACTCTCTGAAGATTAGAGGGGAGAAAAGTTGGCGGTAGCTTTAAAACCAAAAACAGTGAAGAAAGCAGACAGAAAGAAGAACAACCCATTTGAGAATGTGGTGCCAAAGAAGAGTGCTGAGGATACCATGGATGGCCAAAAAGACAAACAAATTGATACAGTACTAGGAAAGATCAAGCCTGAACTCCCTGGAAGCCAAGACAACTAAATGGAGACTGCTATATTTCGACCATATCATGAAAAGGCATGACTCACTAGAAAAAATGGTAATGGTGGCAAAGATGGAGGACAGTATAAAGAGAGGAAGACTACATATGACATGGATAGACTCAAGTCAAGTAGGCCACAGGCTTGCAGGACCTGAGCAGAATGGTTAAGGATGGGGAATATTGCACTGGCAATATCATTATTCTCCTCTACCATTGCTCAGTCAACAGCACCATTATATTCCAGTGTGAGTGTGAGGAGATCTTTATGAGAATTCCTACCTAAAGCAGTGTGTTGGAGGGGTTAATCCATGGGATATGTGATTCAAATCCTTCAAGTCTGTCTGAAAAGTGGAGCCTTGAAAACTTGCAACAAGTATATTGTGCATTTTGGTTGGCCAATAAGGGCATTACTGTTTGGTGGATTTTTGTTTGAATTTGGTAAATGGCCAACACAGCTACCCCTGCATATTTTCTGGGCAGGAGAAGAGTTGAACTTACTTAAGAGCCTCAATCTTAAGCATTTCTTCCCTGAACCAGTGGATTATAACACTCGCCCATTGGATATATTATTAAAATCATTTGAGTTTTGTTTTAAAAAATAAATGAGGCAATGGGGAGCTGCAAGTAAAACAAGGAGGTTTAAGTGGCTAAGATGATGATTTCTCATTAGCAAGAGCTGCTAAATAAATACATAAAGTTTACAGCCACATGCTATGATTTTAAATGCCTAAGCACATAAAAGACTTGGTGACCTTCCGATGGCTGGCTCCAGATTCCACTGAGATCTTGTACAATGTTCCATGGTATCACATGTGAATGAGAAGCAGCCTGGTGACTGTAAGGATAAACAGGGAGGTAGCTTTGTCTGTGGTTGGGGCTGGGGCTGTTTTTTTGCATTTAGTGATCAAATGCCTAGGCATCCCTTGAACTGTCAGAACATGAAATGCAGAAGGAGCTCAAAGGGAAGGGACAAACCTCTTTGCACCAAGAACAGTGGGCGCCCCTGGGTGAAGCCTGTCAGGAGCGAGTTGAAGGCAGATAAGTCTATAACCTTGTGAAAGTCTAACGAGAGACCTCCGGTAGTGGTAGGTAGGCTCACGAAGAAAGGGGAAGGCAGGCTGTACACAACTAAGGAGATGATATTTTCATTTCATCTCCCTCTGGGTCAGATGCTTTTCTTTCTTTTTTTTCAGAAGAATGTGGCATGCTTCAGATTTGAGCCTTTGCAGACAGACAACTCCTACAACTTAGCAAAGGTCACTCTAAATCTCTCTCCCTTTCTGCTCTGATATCCTCATCATTCCTGTCTCAGCCCATCACCTTTGGTTTCCCAATTTTGCCTCTCTCTCTCTCTCTCATCCACTCTCTCAAAGGCTCTGTCTTGTCTCCCTCCAGGGCTGTAGCTACAGGGTTGTGTGCAAAATACGGGTGTCACCCTCCTGTAAGAATTTAACCCCCTCCATAAAATTTTCCTTCAGTCCCCACATTTCTCATACTGAAGTCACCTAAATGCTTCAACTGAGCATTTAGAAATACAGAGTAGCATCCAAAGAAAAGTGGCAGACCAAGTGACGAAGGGAATGTAAACACAGCAAATATGAGAGTTCTGCTTGTGAATGTTTTTTTAGTGTCTCACTCTATGCAATGCTAGAAATTTTGAGACTGAAGAAAAAGTTCATTTGCGTAGGCAGGTCTCTTACTTGGGGTGAGCAATACATTTATTTGGCCTCCTCTGAAACTATGGAGATTATTGCACCGAGGAATCTCAGTGGATCTAAAAGACAAAAACAGATGTTATTGCATTTACCTGTGCCCATCTGCAACCCGGACTTCTCCCATGTCTATTTCAAGAATGGCAAAATCTCGTTCTTGAAAAAGCCATGGGAGAAGTCCGGTTTGCAGACGGGCTGCCCAAGTGGATACGGGCTGCTGACATGTGTAATAAATGCAATAACATTCATTTTCATCTTTTAGATCCCACATCTCTCCTACCAGAATTCCTGGATGCCTTAATCTCCTATCTCTTTCATTATAGCAATAGCAAGTACATTTCTATATCAGTGTGCACTTAAACACTTCCTAAGCAGTTTACAATGTGTAAGCTAATTGCCCCCAACAAACTTGGTACTCATTTTAGCGACCTTCAGAAGGACACAAGGCTGGGTTGCATTGCCCTTTACATAGGAACCGTTTCTCAGAGTACACTAGTCATCCAACCCTGCCTTCCTTATTTCCTGCTTGCCTGTCTGGTGCAAAAGGTACCTCTATTTGCAGTTCTTGTGCTGTGCAGCCTGTCTTGATGAGGAAACAGAAGTGAGTTGTGGGGTGGGTTCTCAAGCAGTGGGTAGGGTTTCTTGTGGACTGGAGCGAGGAAGTTGAGAAAGCCCTTATGGGAGGAGTAGGGTGGGGTTGGCTTATATGTAGTTGGCATGGGGGTTCCTTCTCTCCTGCCTGCTCTCTCTACCTCTCCTTATCCTTTCCCTCTGTCCACCCCTTGGGATAGGGGAGATGAGGGATGGGATGGTTCATCAGCACCCTTCTTTTCTTTAGTTTTTCTCTCTCCCTTATTCTCTCTTTATCCTTCTCCGACTTTCCTCCATCTACTATCCGATCTCCCCTCCTTCTTATTGCCCTGGTATCTTCTGCTCCCTCTCCTACAGTTACCCTGACCCATCCCTTTCCAACTCTGAGTCTCTCTCCCAAAACTGTGCCATCAACCTCTTTCCCAGACTGCTTTTCTTTGTGTAACCCATATGAGTCTTTGCCCTTGAGGAGGCCACCTATTACCTTTCACCAAGAAGCACATTTGATTGACTTATATGCTTCAGATGTTCTCAGACTGATCAACAGGGCAGGGGTCAGATGATCACCTTAGGGAGGGTTTTGTCTGGATACATGTGCCCATTCAAGATTTATCAGGTCACATAATTGTCAGTTCTTTACTCATTCATTCCATATAGGAGTAGTTGCGGCTGCTCTGAACATGGTTTGCTTGGTTCTACTATTCAGAGGTAAGGTGTTGGTGTTCCAGAGCCTTTTGGCCCTGTGCCAGGTGATAGGTGGAAAGGCAGCTGGTGGGGCACCATAGCAGGTTGGCCTTAGCCTACTATTTAATTCTCTATATTTCTTGAGCAGGTAACCCCAAAAGCCAGATGACCATCTGTCAGGAGTGCTTTGATTTTGTGTCCCTGCAAAGCAGGAAGTTGGACCAAATAGTCCTTGTGGTCTCTTCCGGCTCTATGATTCTATTATTCTAAAACTGTGTGCACACATCCTCAGTTTCTGGCTGAATGACTTGCGGTATACCTCAGCATCCCACATCTGGCAAGCATTTGTTACAGGAGTCAATGAGGTATACTGTGAAGGGGGATTTGCTCCCCCAAATCATTGAATTGAAGGCAACATAGCCCCCACTCAGCATCCTGCCCATTAACCTGGGGAAGAATGATCTTGTTGAAATGCCTTGTTCAGTTTGCTGGTATGATGTTGGCTGATCTGCACCACATACAATGCTTGTTCTCAGAAGCCATCATATTGTAGTCTAAGATACTACTGAGATGAGTCTGGCAGGGTGCTTGTAATGATGCCATGATGAAATAATTCTTGCCGCCAACCCAATATGGACATATGCATAAGCTCACCTAGACCAACAGTGATCAGTGTGCCACTCAGATATTAGGTAAGATTTGGCATTACTCTACAGGGGTGATGGCATAACCTCTCACCCAAGAACTGTGATCTCTACTTGGACTTCATCACCCAGAATCTTCAACTATATATTCAAAGGTCTGGGAGCGGGGGAGGGATTACCCATGTTGGCTGGCCTCCTCCTGTGGCAGGTATGGAAGGGAAGAGGGGATATTGGGCATGAGATAAATTGTGGAGAGGACATGCCTAGACTTGCACAGTGACACCCCACACACACTCTGATTTATTAAGTTCAATTTATTCTCTCCTTTTGCATGACAAAGGAAAAATTATTTCTGTCACAGTGTCGACAGCAAAGCATTCAAAGGAAGAGAACTTCCTAAGGTGTCCTTAACAAGAAATATGCCTTCCTGTAACCAGAGACTCCTTTATCTTTAAGGTTTGTTCTTCCTGTCCCATTTTGACTTCTGAAAATTTCTAATTCCATCTTTCCCTTCTAAACAAGAGATGCAACTTTGCAACTCTTTTGCCGAAGGAGGAAGAGAGAGAGGTGGGGACCAGAATTATCCCTGCAGTGTCTTGGTGGCTTTCAGCTGAAGGTAACTGTGCAGCTCTGTACTTTCTTACTGTCTCAGTTTGGCAGGGAGAGTCCCCACTGATCCTCTGTCACCCCACTTTTTCATCAGCTTTTACAATGTCCCAGTTTTTCTCTCCTCCTTCTATCTCATTTTGTCCTCAGCTTACATCTATTGCTGCAAACTGAGTCAAAAGGGCAAAAGTAGTTTGCATGCAATTAATACAACAAGGTGGAGAGAAGATACTGACCCTATGGATGAGACACCTCCTAGAACCTCTATCCTCCAGTGATCTTCTCAGGTCCTGAAGACTCAGGCCTGTAACTTCCCTGATTGAGGGCATGTGGTCCACCTTGCCTTCTTCTGCATTCTACCTTCCCAAGCATTATTTTCTTTTCTAATGAGTCATGCCTTCCCATGATGTGGCCAAAGTACAACAGCCTCAGTTTTGTCCTCTTGGCTTCCAGGGAGAATTCAGGTTTAATCTGTTCCAGAAGCCATTTGTCTGTCTTTTTGGCTGCCCATGCTATTTTCAACACTCTACTCCAGCACCGCAACCCAGATGAGTTGGTTTTCTTCCTATATACCTTCTCCTCCTCCTCCTTCACTGTCCAAACTTAACTAAGTAGTAGATGTAGAATAATGGCCATTGTTTGAAACAACGTCCTTGCTACTGGTCAATTTCTGGGCCCAGTTCAAAGTGCTGGTAATGATCTGTAAAACCAATCCAACTTAATCCCAGACAACCTGAAAGTTCCTATCTCCTCCTATGAGCCCATTTAATAGATAATTCAGTGGGTCTACTCTTGTTGAACCTGTGTGATTCAGCTTCCTGTAACATTATTATAGCTATAAATGAATATGGGCTGACTCGGCTGTCTTATACCAGCCTGGCCATACTGGAAAGTATAAATCAGCATTCATTTTAATTATTTTTTTTAAAAGAATAGCCTATCCACATGGGTAGGCTAAAGACACCTTCTACTGATTTTTTGTGGGTTTTTCGGGCTATGTGGTGTGCTCTAGAAGAGTTCATTCCTGATGTTTTGCCAGCCGGTGAAACGTCAGGAATAAACTCTTCTAAAACATGGCCACATAGCCCGAAAAACCCACAAAAAACTATGGACGCTGGCCATGAAAGCCTTTGACTTCACACCCTCTACTGTCTTGTATTTGGTTTCTGTAGACTGTGCTTCTCTGAAATAACAGAAAACCTGGGGAGAGCCACAGGCCTAAAATGGAAATGGAAAAGCCTTTTTGAGAAAAAAAGAAACGAGACTGAACTCTATGAGCCAGTGGTCTCTTCCTTTAAGCCCTATGAAATATGCCCGTCTCCAAATCCAGGAGTAAACAAAATTATGTGTTTAACAATCTCCAGGCCCCTTTTGCTTTCTCACAGAAGTGACCCTTAGAACAGTAATAACAAAGTGCTGGAGAAAAAAGGACAGACTGGCCTCATGGTGACCTTCCTGCATCCAGGTGCAAGGGAGGGAGGCGGATTGGATAACTTCAGTCTAGTGCATTCCAGTTGAAGTTTGCTTTTTTTCCTTCTTCAAGTGCTGATGAAAGAAAAAGGGAGGACAAGGGGGTGGGAGAGATTCTTTCAGGATTCAGACAGGGATTCCAAATGAGAAAGTTCCGTTTTGTTTTAATTATGGATGAACAACTAATATTTGGGGGGGGAGGGGGATAAGGAAAAGAAAAGAGCCATGGAGGGAGGGGGGATTTGTTTTTCTGACGAAGTCTGGGACTGTGTCCACACTGCTGAAATAATCCGGTTTGACCCCACTTTAACTGCCATGACTCAATGCTATGGAATTCTGGGAATTAGAATTTGTTGTGTCACCAGAGTGGGAATGGTGAAATGCCAGACTCTACTTAGCCTAATGGGTATCTTAGTACTCAATTTCCTTATTTCTGGACTGCTTTGGTTACCTGTATGGATTATGCTTTTGCCCTATTGATGGGTAGGCTTTGTTTTGTAACAGTAAGGACTGCATCGTTCTCTATCATTTTTAATGCAACTGCCATCAGCCTTAGCCAACATAGTTACTGAACTCATGGGATGGATACAATAGGACAATCCCATCGTATCATGCCTGTGGATATAACCTTTTCCTCTCCCTGGCATTTACCTGGTCTGACATGGAGACAGGTGGGCATTCAGATGCCCACCTGCCACCATTCCATGAAGCCACTGCTGCTTCTTCTGCCTCACTCATCATCGTCATTCTCTATAAAGGTCCCACCACGGCCCTTAAGGGCAGAAACAGGGTACCTGGCTTCACCCACATGGCCAGGCCCTCCTTTCAACATCACAGGCCATGACTGGGGCCTCTACAGGGAATAGAAGTAGCAGTGGCAGGTAAGGGAGTGCCCGACGATCAGGTCTACAAGCTGTTGCAACAGAGTTTCTGGGAAACTCTGCCACAAATAGCCAATTCTTTTAAACTGGGCCAGGGTTGGGCCGGATCTGCCCAAATGGCATCTGGCTGATCTGTTCCTGGCCCAGGCCTGTTGACCCCTACATAGTCTAAACAGCATGCCAGGCCAAGTGCAAAACGGGCCTTTTGGCCCCATAGCCAGTTTGTTATGTGCCTTCAAGTTATTTTTGATTTACAGTGACCCTTACGTAAACCAATTACTGTATTTAAACTTAGGTTTAAATCTTGTGTCTTCTTTATTTATGTGCCTTCCACTCTGGATTATGGAAAGTCTACAACAGGGTTTTCCTGGCAATGTTTGTTCGGAAGAGAATTGCCATTGCCTTCATCTGAGGCTGAGAGAATATGATTTGCCCAAGGTCATCCAATGAATTTCTATGGCTGAGTGAGGATTTGAACCGTGGTCTTGCAGTGTCCTAGTCCAACGCTCAAAACACTACACCACACTGTCTCTCCTAACAGAACAGACAGTAGTGTGCAAATCTTGACCACTCAAACTTTTGAGGCTCATGGTGTGACTTGCTCAGCTTCACCCAATGGGTTTCCATGGCTGAGTAGGAATTTGAACCCTGGTTCAAATCAAGAATCTTAGTCCAGCATTCAAACCATTGCATCATATTGGCTTTTCCAATGGGACTTACTTCTAAGTATCTATTAATGCTGGTTCTCATATACCCAGAAAGTAATTATCACTGGCTGCCTATCAGCTTCCGGGCCCAGTACAAGGTGTTGGTTATCACCTTTAAAGCCCTAAATGGCTTGGGTCCAAGCTATCTTAGGGACCGCCTCCTCCCGTACAATCCTCCCCGCACAATCCTCCGGTCCTCTGGGAGGAATCCTCCGGTCCGCAATCCTCCGGTCCTCTGGGAGGAACTTACTACAGCCTCTAAAATCTAGGCTTGCGGCGACCTCCCAGCGGGCGTTCTCTGCTGTCGCCCCCAAACTCTGGAACGACCTGCCGAATGAGATCCGTCAGATAACATCATTCGACAGCTTTAAAAAAGCGGTCAAGACGGATCTCTTCCGGCAGGCCTTTCCAGATTAACGATCCCGGCCCAGGTTCCTGATTCCCTCATTCTTCCCATGGCCCCATCTTAGTGATGGTCGAGGATCAACAGAGGGATATCAGGGTTTTTAGTTTTTAATTGTTGTTTTTATGCATTGACATTGTGTTTTAATATGTTATACTGTTTAATACTGTCTTAAGGGGGGGGAGGGATAAAGTGTTTTTAATTGTCATATTTTATATTTTACTGTTGTTAACCACCCGGATTGGTTTGCCAGAGGGCGGTATACAAATAAATATTATTATTATTATTATTATTATTATTAAAGATAGCAACAGTCCAAAAACCAAAAACATTTCCACATGGCCAGAAGGAGAAGGAGCCTTCCTGCAAAGATATTCTCCCCAGCATACCATGTTTACTAAAGAATGAACAAACATCTACTGTATTTAGGCCCTGAGTGTGGTCATTTCACATTAGACAAAAATGCCCAACTACTTATACAGCAGAATGTACGCAAGGATAAGACAGTGAGAAGACTCTGGCCTAAATATTTGGCAAACTTCTGAAAGCTGCAGCATCAAAACTGGATTTGAGTCATTGCAGAGATTATTTTAAAAATGTTTACATTGGATTGGATACATGGTAGAGAGTGTTAACAAAATGCTTGGATAAAGTGACACCTTGCCACAAATCTGTAACAGCTCTGTATTCAAGAAGATTGCACAGTTTTGCTGTAAAACTATGGAAGTGCCACTTCTGCCCACATGTTCCTTAGTTATGCAAATATAACTAACTAAGGCAATTTATAATATCAATTATTATTATTATTATTATTATTATTATTATTATTATTATTATTATTATT
>NC_056522.1:11841175-11867540 GCF_019175285.1 Sceloporus undulatus
GCTTTCACCATATACCAGGTAGCACTATCTAGACTTTTGGTCTATTCATGATTTAGATTCTAGGTATAATCTAGTTGGGAGTAAATGAGGTATTGTCAGATCATGTGGCATATTCCAAGCAGTGTCACTGTTTCAGTTTGTACTATTGGGATCCTGTCAATCATGGTTTCATTCAGACTTTTTTTGACAGTGTTTGGAATTGTTTCCAGAGTATCTATCACCACTAAAAGAATCCCAATTCTTGCCTTCTCCTTGGTGATGTGTTTCTCCAAGTCATTTTTTTATTTATAGCAACCCTAAAGTGAATTTATGATAGGGTTTTCTTGGCAAATTTTTTCAGAGCGATGTTGCCATTGCCATCTTCTGAGGCTGAGTGAATGTGACTTGCCCAAGGTCACCCAGTGAGTTTTTATGCTTGAGTGCGGATCTGAACCCTGGTCTCCAGAGTAGTAGTCCAGTGCTCAAACCACTACACCACACTGTCTCCCTTTTCTTCTCCTAGGCTGCATCCACATTGCAGAAATAATCGAGGTGGACACCACTTTAACTGCCATGGCTCAGTGCTATGGAGTTCTGGGAATTGTAGTTGTGTGAGACCTTCAGCCTTCTCTGCCAGAGAGCTCTGGTGCCACAGCAAACTACAATTCCCAGAAATCCATAGCATTGAGCCATGGCAGTTAAAGTGGTGTCAGACAGGATTACTTCTGCAGTGTGGATGCACACCTAGAGGCACTGAATCTCGATTTATAGCTTTCAGTGTTTAATTATTTAAAAATGAATAATGCAGTTATTCCTCTTCCTCCATCTCCTCCTCCTTGTTTATGTTTAAAAGATGGGATTGAAACGATTGAAGCACATATGAGGCAACTGAGAAAAGGAAGCAAAGAAAACATTGAAGGAGATAACTTTGCTATTTCTATTCCAAAAATGACGCTGCTCCCTTTAATTGGCCAGATAACCCAGGCAAGCTCAGCAGAGAATGTATTTGTAATTGGAAGGGTGTGTATGTGTGTGCAAGAGGAGTAAAGAGAAGCAGACTGAAAAGGGACAGGGTTGAGGAGAAGCCCGGTGGGTGTCAGGCCAGACAGGAGCCCCTGAGCCATTTCGACAGGGGCATAGTGCACTCTCCTATTCATTCTCCTGGCCTGCCATTGTTGAACCAGACATACTCCATTCATGGCCATTCCCTTTCCCCTGTTCAAGGATGTTGCACAGTGGTCTTGCTCTGTTTGTTGTTAAGAATGGGCTGCTCAGAGCAGGAATGTTTCCCAGACGGGAGGTCGGGAGGTCAGTCTGGACCTCTGGACATTTGCACTTCACAATGTGGAGGCATGTCATGTGAAAGACCGTGTGATCCTTTGAGCATCTGATGGCGGGCTTGTTTGCAGTTATGCCGCAAAGCAGTACTTTAGATCATAAGATTAGCTGTGAGGTCATCAGCTCTGAAATCCATTATTAAACACATGCGTATACACACACAGACACACACACACACACAACCAGAGGATTGATGGACTTGCAGCCTTGCCTCGGCATGTGCAAAACTGGCCAAAAATAATAAATAATTCCAGGAGTGTGTTGTCAATTTTTTGTAGATCTGCAAGTGTGTGTCTTAGAAAGAAAAAATGCTGTAATTTTTTTTCAGAATACCTGGTCACTTTAGTTTAGAATAATCTGAACTTGGCTTTAGGAAATAATAATAAAACAAATGTCTATAGAAAGTTTGTAGTGGACTGGAAGAGAAGAATAAATTTTAAAAAAGGAAAAGGAAGGCACAAAACAGTGGGGAGGACATGAAAAGATTCCTCCAAACCGAGAAATCTATCCTCTTTTGACAGATTAGGTAAATACTGTGCGCAAACAATGCCTATTGTCAAGAAGTCGGGTCATAATTTACTACCTGAACAGGTTATGAATTTCCGGAGATCTGAATAATGATAGAAATTATTGTTTGGAACGGTGAAGGGGAAGGGGAAAGTAAACAAAGTAAGGAAGGTTTTAAAATATGTGTAAGAGTTAGAAAGCCTAACAGGTCCCTTAAACTAAATGCTATACAGGTAGTGCATCTTTTCCCCTCCTTAGAAATGTTAGTTTCATTTTTGTTTTGTTTTGTTTTGTTTCATGCTTTCCTTTCCTTTTTTTTCCTAGGCTGCCTGGCATTTTCTGCATACCTTAGATGGAGGCAGGATAACTGTGTTTGCTTTCACAATAATTTAAGTGGAACTGTAAGATGCAAACTCCTTGCCACGGAAAGTAAACTGTGCAGGTGTTGTGTGTTGTGTATGACAGGGAGGGTGGGAGGAGATCAGGGCAAGAGAGAGCAAAAGAAAGGAGAAAGGCACAGGAATGTACAAATTTATTTAGCTGTTCATATTCATAAGCAAAATCTTAGATCATTTCCCCCTGCTTGTCACTGCTAAATACAAACCCATTCCAAATCTACAGCTACATGCACATCATTTGCAAAGCAGAAAAGGGAAAGAAAAGGATGTGTATATTCATATATGGGAATAAAACCCACTTGAAAAATGTACAAAGGGGCATTTCAACTTCCTTCATGATACATTATGCTTGTGGAGTTTATCTTTCATTTCCTTGACCCCATGTTTTTGCATTCAATATATTTTTCACCGTAAATAGTCCTGAGCTTGATCAAGATTTTTTTAAAAAAATATCTTTATTGATCCATAAATGAAAAGAGAGCTTTACTGTCCAACCTTGTCAGTATTATGGTGGAGTACATAAACATATACACAAAGTGTGAATACAAATATACAGATTTCCTCTGCCGGGCATCAGCAATACCATTCAGTAGCAAATATAGGCACTGATCCCAGGCTGAGGAAATGTTGCCTTGAAATGTATTTTATTCATGACAAGATTATTATTATTATTATTATTATTATTATTATTATTATTATTATTATTAAAATAATAAGCAGAAGTAGTTGGCATATTTCATCCTGTAAAAGATACCCGATAGTTTGCAAATGGTGCCTTTTTGATTTGGTCAGAAGATTCATTCCAGATCTTTTCTTCATTGTAAATAAACACCAAACATCATGACACCTGAGCTCATGATTTGGAATTCGCTGTGTACACTCTTCGACATGGCTTGGATTGAACGAACCATGGATGAACATGTTACTATTGTACATTAGTCTTTTCTTTTCTTTTTTTAAAAAAAGGGAATTTGCATAAAACAATTACCCCATGGACAGTGGCTTCAGAGTTGTCTAGACAACATCCTTTAGATGATATCGCTGACCTCAGACACACTAGGCTAGCTTTAAATTAGCAATGAGCAAGACTGGAGGGTTGTATTATGGTAGTTATAAACCATAAGAAGGTATTTAAATAGATAGATAAGACACATGCAAATCTGTCCATTGCCATGACAACCATCTTGATATAGGTTTTCCATATGTAGCAAGAAGGGCAGAGCAAAAGGCATCAGGGGAAAAAAATAGCATAGAACCTGTAAGGATAATGAACCCTGACAATGTATTAGACTAGCTCTTGGTCACTTATTAACTCTTAATAGAATACAAACTTCTATAGTAGTACACTGCTCACTGGGTCAGAGAGCAATTACTTCTAAACCTCTGCCGGTAAGGATCTTTGCTATACGGTTACACCTAATGTACCAATTCTTCACAAATTGATCAGACTGATTAAAAAACACTTTGTGATTAGATGCAAATTGCCTCGACGCTCAAAAGTGCTTGGTGCGTGTGCGTGTGACAGAGAGAAAGAGAGGGCGGCAAAATGTGTCATCCCCCACCTTCTCAGACATGTCTATATTTCTTTGACTTTGAGTTTGATTTTAAAACCAAAGTCTGTGCATCCACAATGTCTCCTATCAATTCACATCACACTGAGAGGAAGAATGCACATGTAAAAAAACTAAACAAATAAATAATAAAATTGACATGGATTTTAAAAATAAAATTCTACTTATGAATTGAGGATTTGAAAGGTGCTGGAAGGAGGTTCAAAGCCCTTCCTTTTATCTCCAGATATTAAATAATAAGATTAGAGAAGATCCGAATATCGAAGGAGTAAAAATAAAAAGTCATCAGTGGAAGCTGAAAGCATTCGCTGACGATATAATTTGCTTTGTGGAAAACCCACAAGAAAGCATAAAGCATTTAATAACAACTATTAATGAATTTGGTAAATACTCCGGTTTCAAAATCAACCAAGAAAAAACATCAGTTATACTTAAAAATGTAACCACATCAGAGGAGAAAGATATACAAAAGAAAACGGGTTTCAAGGTTGTAAATAAAGTAAAATATTTAGGGATAACTTTGACTAAAAGAAACATAGAATTATTTTCAAATAACTATGCGAAAACATGGAAAGAAATAAAAAGCAACTTATCGAAATGGACTAAATTAAACTTATCTTTAATGGGAAGAGCCGCAATTATCAAAATGAACATTTTACCCAAATTGATATTTTTGTTCCAAAACCTATCTAATGAGAAATATTTTGAACAATGGCAAAGAGAACTGTCACAATTTTTGTGGCAAGGGAAAAAAACAAGGGTAAAGTGGAAAATATTGACTGATGACAAAAATAGAGGAGGCTGGGCTCTCCCAAACCTCAAACTATATTATTACTCCTCATGTTTAAACTGGATAGAAGAGTGGATAAGACTGGACAACGAACGTCTATTAAGCTTAGAAGGTTATAATTTACGCTATGGATTTCACGGATATATGTGGTATAACAAACTGAAAACGGATAAAAATTTTGATCATCATTTTGTGAGACGGTCCTTACTTAAAGTTTGGAGTAAGATAAAAAATCAATTCTATAAAGAAATACCACTGTGGGTATCTCCGCAAGAAGCTTTTTTATACAGAACAAAAACAAAAAACGAGAAATGGGTAAAGTATAAAGATATATTAAACAAAGGATGCAATAACGAATACAGCATGAAATCTATGACCCAAATTCAGAATGAGCTACCAAAAATAAATTGGTTTGTATACAATCAACTGACATTGCAATTCAAGAAAGATTACAGAGAATTTGGACTATCAAAAAGCAACAACGAATTGGATGATATCTTTATTAAAAAGGACAAGGCACACATAGCTAAATTCTACAAAATATTGAAAAAAATAGACCTGGAACAAGAAGCAGTCAAACATACAATGGTACGATGGGCAATTGACATCGGAAGAATGATACAGCTTGAAACCTGGGAAAAATCATGGAAAGATACCAACAAATTTACCCTATGTCAAAACTTGAAAGAAAATTATTTTAAGATGTTATATCGTTGGTATATGACCCCAACAAAAATAAATCTGATTTATAAATCTGGAAAGAGAAACTGCTGGAAATGCGACAAGACTGAAGGAAACCACTATCACTGTTGGTGGACATGCCACATGGCTAAAGAATATTGGAAGAGGATACAACAAATGATGAACGAGATCTTACAAGTCGAAATACCATTAAAACCAGAATTATTTTTACTTAATATGATTGGAATAGTGCCCAATAAAAAGATTGAGAAATACACAAAAATTATACTGTATATGGTGACATCTGCAAGAATACTATACGCGACATACTGGAAGAAACCCCAAACCCCAACCAACGAGGAATGGTTGATTAAACTAAGAGAAAACATGGATATGGACATACTTACCAAAATAATGAAGAATGAATCCCCTAAAGAGGTTGAGAATGATTGGAAGTGTTTGAAAGAGTATGGTAAAAACACAGGATGGAATCTGAGCTAATTTAAACGAAAGATGTGTGAAAAAGAAAGAAAATATTAAGAAAACATAGAGATCGTATGGAAGGTTGTAAGATACTACAATTGATCGAGATATATTTTTCTTGGTAAGCCAATCTTTAAGTTTTAGCAATAACAAATATGAGAATAAGATATTAATTTGTTTGTAAATCAACAAGAAGACATAAAAATTAAATAAATTAGAGAAGGTCTACTGCTAGTTTGTTAATTTGCAGAATCAGGAGAACCAATTTAATGTCAAGGATATGGATTTAGCAGTTAAGATAGGGAAGAACTAATATATCAAGGACTACTACATGAAGTTAAGATTGTGATGTTTTAGTGTTTTGTTTAATATGTGTTTAATGTATCTGTTCAATGTATCTCTGTGTGTCCTCAAGATGTTTGTTCTTTTTTAAACAATAAAAAAATGAAAAAACAAAAACAAAGCCCTTCCTTTTAAAAAAAAACAACCCAAGATTTTTTTAAAAAGAAATTTTAGTGTGCTAAAATAGTTGTATTAATTGTGCCTTCAAGTAGTTTCTGATTTATGGCAACCCTAAGGGGAACTTATCATGGGTTTTTCTTGGCAAGATTTGTTCAGAATTGATTTGCCATTGCCTTCCCCTGAGGCTGAGAGTGTGTGACTTGTCTAATGTCACCCAGTGGGTTTCATGGCTGAGCAGGGAATCGAACCTTAGTCTCCACAGTCCTAGACCAACACTGAAACCAAGCTGGTTCCCAGGTAAATGAGAAAAATATTTATTCTTATTTATCTGATCTTATTTAGCTGCAGTTACTGTAGATCCTACCTTTCTTCCAATGAGCTCAAGTGCTCTCTGCCTTCTACCATACCATGTCAACAGCCCTGAATGCAAGAGAGAGCGAGAGCGAAAGAGATGGCTGGATGGCCATCTATCAGGAGTACTTTGACTGTGAGTTCCTGCATGGCAGGGTTTTGGACTGGATGGCCCTTGGGATCTCTTCCAGCTCTATGATGCTACACCATGATGGCTCTCTTTTAGTTGGCTGTTGACTTCTGTACTTCCTGAACACTGATGTGGCTCCTAAGAAGAAAAAGCTCTAGCATATCAAAATATGCATAGCGTCTGTATATTGAGATAAAATTGGTTTATAGACATATATCATCAACACTGATTATCCTCCACAGATAATATTTGGTTTTGTCGAATGAAGATCCACAGTTGTTCCTTCTCATGCAATAGGTTGCAATAGGCCGAAGAAACAGTCTGGTTGTCTGAACAAGTTCTCATTCACACATACTCAGAAATACAATTACATGATGATTTGTGGTGGGCACTGAAACATGAACCAACTACCTAGCTCTGCCTTTACAGATACAATAATCTGGCTCCTAGCTCTGTGTTTACTGGATTTTAAAAGAGCTTAATTTTCTCTGGCATGAAAACAGTGATCTCAATTCTTTTGGCAGTACCAACTAGAGTTGATCCATTGAATTAATGCAATTTGCATACGAATTGACTAACCGTTCAGCAGTCTATTCAATGGGTATGCTTTAGTTGGGACTATCAGGGATATTCAAGCCTATAGTAGCACTACCACTTCCCTTGATATTGGAAAATGGGAAACCCCTCAGACAACATAAAGCAATGTCAGTCTGAGACTCCTCCTTGTAGCAAGGACAAACTAAGACAAGTTGTTGCCTGAGGCCAAAGGCAAAATGGCACCTCTCCCATTTCATATTCAAATGTTGGCTGCATTGGCAGTTTAATCTTATATGTGAATGAGTACATATGAAAATAAATATTCAATATACAGTAGTAAAGAATGCTCATTGGAAGAGAATATTGTCATTTGGAACAAGCTTGTTTTCTGCTGCTCTGGAGAACAGGACCCAATGGATGCAAGCTACAGGAAAAGAGTCAGCGGAACACACTTCCTTGGAGAGTGGTGGAGTCTCCTTCCTTAGAGGTTTTTAAACAGAGGCTGGATGGCCATCTGTTGGGGATGCTTTGACTGTGAGTTCCTGCATGGCGGGGGGTTGGACTGGATGACCCTTGTGGTCTCTTTCCAACTCTATGATTCTAAGAAGATTGCAGGAAAAGAGGAAGACCACAGGTGGATAGACTCTGTCAAGGAAGCCAAGCTCCTGAGCTTAAAGACCTGGGCTGGGCTGTTGATGACAGAGTGTCTTGAAGGTCACTATTTCACTATTTCATAGGGTCACCACAAGTCAAAGTCAACTTGACAGCAATTAATAACAATAACCCTTGGAGCTTTTCTGTCCCTAAATTAATGGGTGATAAGTTTGCAAAGGATTTCCTCTGCAAGGGCCCAATGGAATTTTGAAAGCACTGTACCATATGTAAGGGAATTGTGGAATTGTGAAAACAATGTACCATAAGGAATTGAGAAAGCGTTGCAACATATATAAGCCAAACCATATGTTGGCTTACTCTGTGATGCACTACTTTTCTTATACTTCTTTACTCACTTAACTTGACAAGAAACCCCATTGGACTGTTTAGTTCTGAGCAGATGTGCAGGATTGTACTGTGTTGGTGGGATGTGTACACACTTCTTGTTGTTGTTGTTGTTGTTGTTGTTGTTATACTTTATTTATATAGCACTGTAGATTTGCACAGTGCCGTACATACAATCAATAAAATAAAAATAAACCTGCCTATTGCATATATTCTACACTTACTGTTGAACTTACTTTTGGGTAAACATGTATAGTTTTGATCAACATGCACAGGCTGAAAGATTTGTAACTGTTTAATTTCATTTTTAATTGTTGACTTTAATCTATAGTCACCTTGACAACAAAACTGGCCACTAAGGCCTTTTTCTTGTTGTTGTGTACCTTCAAGTCATTTCTGACTTATGGCGACCTGATGCCAAACCTATCACACAATTTTCTTGGCAAGAGTTGATTGGGTTGCTTTTACTTCCCTCTCAGGCTGCGAGTGTGTGACTTGCCCAAGATAATCAAGTGAGTTTCCATAGCTGAACAGGGATTTGAACTTGAGCATTGGACTATAACTATGGAGATCAGGGTTCGAATCCCCATTCAGCCATGGAAAGCCACTGAGTGACCTTGAATGAGCCACACACTCTCATCCCCAGAAAACCCCATGATGTGTTTGTCTTAGGGTTGCCATAAGTCAGAAATGACTTGAAAGCCTTCAACAACAACAACAACAGCTTCATAGCCCAACACTGAAACCACTATACTATCCTGGCTTTTATGCTAAGATGAACTATAACTCTTTTTCCAAAAAGAAAAATATAGATTGAGATCTTATATCACAGTCTACATTTCATAACTTTACAAATTAGTAGCTATGTTGCAGAAACACAGTGAAACCTTATACTGAATTGTGAAGACATGCATGTAGACACCAGAAAGAGTTGCCTGATTCACATTTGACATTCCTGTTGTGCTTTGGCACTTTCTGTCCAGTGGGCAGCTACACATTAAGGAGCACATTGATGTCCACACCTGGTTATGGTGAGTCAGTCACTTCAATGGTTACCACTAGGCAATTAGATCATAGGTTGTCACAATACACAAGGGTGACCAGACCTCCTCCTTTTCCAGGGCATGTCCTACATTTCAGCCTTCTGTCCAAGAGGAGTTAAAAAAAATCTTCCATTTGGAGCATGACTAATTAGCATGACTTCATATTTCTATGAGTGTTCTATAGCTTTTCTTTGGTCACGTACTACATTTTTCTAGAATGTCCTATATTTGGGAGTTAGGATATCTGTTCACCCTGCACTACCCTTCTTGCTAAGTGCTCACAAATGTGGAAAAATATTAAATTCAATTATATATATATATATACCATTTATAAAGATGGAAGTCCCAAGCAGAAAGCAAACAATTTTTTTAAAGAAAAGGATCATTGACAAATGAAATTCTTTGTTTTAAACATATTTTTTAAAGAAAAAACCCCTCAGGGTGTTTTTGTATGCTTCATACTAAGTTTCTGAATCAAACTCCCAACTTATCATAGTAGAAGGAAGGCATGGAGGATGGGTAAGAAAAGGAGCAAAGTGCTAATTATCCCTTTATAACAAAGCAAAACAGAAAAGCTTCTATAAGAACCCTTGGCTACGCACTTAGATGTTTGAAAAGGTGGAGGTGATGGGATTTCCAGGAGGGCAAGGCAGGATTGCAGCCTCCCTCTCTAAAGAAGGGGGGGTATCACAGCTGTTTATTGTATGGCTTGCCTTGATCACAACCTTTATGTCTTTATTGCTTACATACCATTCCCTTGTTTATAGTGTCTGTACCAGCCAGCGCCCTTGAACTTGGCCTCGCTGAGCCACCCATCCTCCCGGAGCCGGGGACCCCCTTCCTGGCTCACTCACTCACTCTGGTCACGTCTTCCATCAGTAAATCTTGAGACAGGGCCTGGCTGAGAGCTGAGCCCTGAACAGAGCAATTAACAGAGGACTAAAGTGTCATTCCGAGGCTTGGCTAAGAGAATTGCCGTCTGGAGATGACAGTCCTAAGTTCTGCTGTGACATCAGGCCAGGCAAATGATGATGATAACCAAAGGAGGAGGAAGAGGGGCAGGAGCAGGAGGAGATGTGTGCTGGAGGAAGAGAGGGAGGGGAAGCTCAAATGTCAAGAAATGGTCCCACTCACTCTCCAGTCCCTTTGAAGAATTGTTTGCTTCTCCAGACAGGATTGCAGCTGGATGGACAGCTGAAAAGAAATGCTCTCTGACCACCACCCCAGGCTCCTTTGAACTGCATCTGCCATGGGGAAGATGGGGAAGCAAAAAAAGCTTTGCCCCACACTGGCCGATTAAATGGGTCACAATAAATAAAGATCCGGAGAGTAAGGGTGTATATCTTCACTTCTGTTATTCTGGTGTGAAAGAATGAATTATTTCAAGCATTTCCCCTCCATGCTGTATGACATCATATGAGTTTTTGTGTGCATTCCTCTTTTTTTCTTTTTAAAAAAGTTCAAGACAATATTAAGTTGAAGGCTTTGATGGCTGGCATCCATAGTTTTTTGTAGGTTTTTGGGGCTATGCGGCCATGTTCTAGAAGAGTTTATTCCTGATGTTTCACCAGCATCTGTGGCTGGCATCTTCAGAGTGGGCATCAGTAGTTCAAGACATTTTAACAAAACATGTGCACCAACCTCTTTGAGTTTTATGAAAAAAGCATACCTTTCCTTTCCTTTCTGTTTGGATACATTAAAGTGTTTTCTGCATAGTTTCTTTGGTTTTCTGAAAAGGCCAAAATGAAGTTTTCACACCAAGAGTCTTGAAATAAATCACGGTGATTGACTACTTCCAGGGGTCTAGCAAAAGGGTGGTGATTTGATGAGGGCAATGTAATCAAAAGTGTCCTCTCCAAAGAAATATTCCCCCACACTCCAAATTTCTAGAATTCCAGAGAGTGAGACATTGTAAATTGTCTGTAACTAGAATGCTTCTATTTTCTGTGTTTGCTTGACAACTGTGCCTGCGACCTTTCTCTCGATGCCCCGACTCTACTTCTAAATGCTCAACTGAAATTTCAAATTACTGCAGTACTGAAAATGTACAGTCTGAAAGACAATGTTATTGGGGGGGGGGAGGAATCCCTATGGTGGGGTAATTGTCTCATTTTGCCTTCCTTGTTGCAAATCTAAAATCATTGGGGCAGTGTACTTACAAAAGAAATATGTGCTTTGCTGACACTGTACTGTTAAGTACTCACAATAGTTTAACCAAAGATCTACAGGTGATCTAAAGTCCATAATCTAAATCCTAATGTCTTATTTAAAGACAAGGAACATCTGTGTTTGGTACCTATAGTGTAGTTCTTCGGCAAATCTCTGTTGACAGGGAATTCTAAATATGAGGTGCTATAACCAAGAAGGCCATGGGTCTAAATCCAGTTGGTAGTCCAACTAGAACAGATCCATTGAACCAATAAGAACACTAATGAAATTTATGGGTCTCTTCTAATTGAGATTAACAATGTGTTAACTAAGGTTGCCATATTCCAGTCCCTCATATCCAGGCATCCAATTTGCATATCATGCAAATCATTGTGCATATGCATATTTTAAATTTGCATTCTGATTATGCAAATTCAACACATTAAGCATTGCATTTTGTCTACCATTCTGTTTCAGTCTCAGTACCCATACCATGCTAAGAACTCTTTTTAAATTCTCCCCCACCTCCAGATGTCATGAAGAGAGAGAGGCTTCCAAGCAGTCTTTATTCTCTCAAGGCAATTTGGAAGTGATGTTCCACCATGCTGCCCAGCCATAGGCTCAAGTCGCTGACACAGTCACCATACAACACAGTTCTATCTCTCCTTGCCTGCTTTCCTCTTCCACCTTTTGGGCCTTTTGAGGAACTGAAGAATAAGGTGGCAATGCTTTGCCTGTGCAGTAGCAACTGGGACAGGCAGAGTAGGTGAGTCTTCATTGTCACTGCCACATTTTAACTACCTATCATTCTGTGATGTAGAAGGAATCTGAGATTTACTGCTTCAAATGGCCCAGCCAGCTGGGACAATTTTTGTCCCTTCAATCTAGGGTTTTCCAGGACAAATGGCAAACCTAGGTATAACAACGAGGCTGAGTAAGTTGCCCAGGGCCACCCAGAGAATTTCCATGGCCAAGCAGGGATTTGAACTCTGGTTTTCCAGAGTTCTAGTTCAGCTCTCAAACCATGACACCAACTGACTCTCCTAACAGAACAGACTGCTGTGAGTCACTCTTGAATTTGCTATTCTTTAGCTGATGCTTTCTCAGTGCACATTTTCATTGTTCCTCTTTATGCAGAGCAAGAGGCCATTGCTATCCAGGCAAACTGTGCTGGAAAAGGGATTGGGCCATAAAAATGCATAGGTGCTAACAAAGACTGGAGGGCTACCAGCCACACCTGGGGATCACTGTGCTCAAAATCTCTCTGACTAGTAAATCACCTTGCTATCAGTGGTTTCATTTGCTGCATCAGACACAAAGGAAACAGCTGTTTACTTTGGTGTTCTTGATTGGAAATTCAAATGCTGAATCAAAAGATATTTTTAATCTGTTTTGTTGTGATGGAAAGACTTTCCTTCTGTTCTCCACCTTACTTTAAATCAGATGTCAGCAGATGGCATTTCTCATGCAGCCCTGAGATCATTTGTGGCCCAGTCTTGGGGCTCTTACCCCTTCCAAATTCTCTAACTGCATTTCTTTTTCTGGCCAAGAGGGTGGAAAAAAGATAACAGTTTGAATTGCCCATTCTGGAAGCTGCCAGGAGAAGCCATTCATTTTTTTTATTTTTTATTTATTTTTTGCATAGGTTGCAAGGGCTCCCAGTTTGATTTTTCCACATTTTATCAGCAGTCTATGTGGTTCCTGAAGGGGAGAAAACTGATCCACAGATTTACCACTATTACAGACCTCCTCCATGTAGGGTGTAAACATAACCAAGGTGGGGAACATGTGACCTCCTGGTGATTATAGAATACAGTTGCTGTCAGGACTAGCCAAAGTAGATAATGGTGTGAGAGACATGATAGGACTTGCAATCCAACCACATCTGGAGGGCCATATGACTTTCATGCCTGCCAAATGCCAATCTCATACTCTCCAACTTTCCCACTTTGGCAAGGACAGTCCCCATTAATCCTACTTCATCTGCCTTTGGAGTCTTCTAGGTGGGATACATACCGCCCCTTTGGGGCGGCCTGCACCTGCCCCTTTCCCAGACGGATCGGGGCCTCAGTGGAGACAGCGGCAGCCCCAGAGGCCCTTATCTGCCACTTTTCCAGGCCGTGGGGAAGCAGCAAAAAGCTGCTTCCCCACGGCCTGGAAAGGGGTCTCCTTGGGGTTTCATATCTCAAGGACACCCCAACAGCGGGGGGGGGGGGGCAGAGAAAGAGGCCGCTCGGCCCCTTTCTCTTTTGTATCGCTGGTGCAACCTTTACACAAGTGCTGTTGGGGTGTCCTTGGGGCATGAAGCCCCAAGGACACCCCTTTCCAGGCTGCGGGGAAGCTCCTTCCAGCGCCGCTGAAAGGGTGCCACAAGCGCCCTGCAATGGCGCGCATGCGTCACACCCGCACCGCTCAGTTTGGAGGCGGCGTGGCCATGGTGTC
Organism: Sceloporus undulatus; assembly: GCF_019175285.1. Taxonomy (NCBI): domain Eukaryota; kingdom Metazoa; phylum Chordata; class Lepidosauria; order Squamata; family Phrynosomatidae; genus Sceloporus; species Sceloporus undulatus. The sequence goes on from NC_056522.1 coordinate 11,855,035, forward strand.
ATAATGGCGGTGCCCATGTAGACAGGGTGCCACCATTACAACGCCGCAGTTACGTGCTAGGGTTGAGGGGCATCTGTAAAGGATGCCCCGAGGCAACCCTAGCACATATCCAGGCTGGCACAAAGCGCCGGTCTGGATACCATCCTAGTTTCTCTCTGCTACTTCCACTTCCTCCCTTTGTCCCCAGTTTACTTCAATTGCTGCAAACTGAATTAGAAGTACAAATGTAGTTTGCACTCAGTTAACCCATGGGGGGGGGGGGGGTAGTTGAGATGAAAGGGTGGCATTTTGATCTTCCCAGGAGACTAGTCAAAGGAAAACTGCTGCAGCATTTCCTAGCTTGTGTCTTCTTCTTCATTAAGAACTTTTGCCAGTTTTCCTCTGTGACATGAGCAGTGCCTGTCATTTCCCATTGCTTTTAAATGCAGTACTTGTCATTATGTCCACCCCTCATGAACAGACCTACTCCTTTTAAAAGAGGTAGAAGTGCACTGAAGAAGGGAGAGGCAAAAGCAGGGGTGCAGATGTAATGGAACGCAAAATGAGGTCATTGCTGACCAAATAATTGTCCTCCCTTAAATATTGTTTTTATTCAGTCTCTGAATTTCTAGCATTACTGTAGCTTAAAACTTCAACTGAGTATTTGGAGCTACAGCTATAGCTTAGACATCTAAAGTCCGATACACACTGGCCAAAAGCGGTATGGCGCCACTAATACTAGGATTCAGGAGCGCACAGCAAACCCATGCTCCTGAACCCTAGTATGTATGGATGCCAGCATCATGGTGGCCTCCCATCCATACAGTGGCTGCCATGATGCTGCTGCTGCTGTACAACGACCAGACATCGCTAGCAGGAAATGGTGTCATGGTGGTGCCCTTCCTGCTTCCAACATTGCAAAAAAGAAGCCACTCTAGGTGGCTCTTTTTTTACAGTGCATCTGTGCTGCAGCATAGGGATGCTGCAGTACAGATATGGGCAAATATGGGCAGCACGGAGCCATCCATCTGTTCTGCCCCTTAAGAAAAGGATCTACTAAACAACAGGGGAACCAGTGAACATCAGGAAGTTTCAGGATGACAACCAGTGTCTGAACACACCAGGGATGAAACTACAGTGGTTGGGATAAAGGCACTGCCCACTGAAGGAAAATTTTGTGGGGGTGGATTTAAGAGAAATTCCTGTCATGGATGCAATGCCCTCATTTTGCTGCCCTCCCCAATAGCTATATCCCAGTGGCAGAGACAATTTAAAAAAAAAAAATACCCTGTTTTTCACTACTTTCATCATCTTCAAGACGTGATATCCTCAACTGATCTGCTCAGTTTCTGAATGCTCAAACTAGTGGCCTCCCTGATTGAGCCTATCCATCTGGCATGTGGTCTTCCTCTCTTTCTACTACCCTTCACCTTTCCTAGCATTATTGTCTTTTCCACTGAGCCATACCTTCATATGCCGTGGTCAAAGTACAACAGTCTCAGTTTAATCGTCTTGGGCGCAGTACAGACCACCAAGAAATGGCAGCCTACCGGTGCCTGTTTTTACTCCAGAGGGACGGTGCAGCCCCCAAACCATGCCCTGTTACTCCAGAGTAAAAGAACACGGAAAAACTTGTCTAGTTCAGGTATGATCTTTCATGGTTATTATTTTTGTTTTCTTAAAGTTCAGCATTAAGCTTATCTTAACACTTTACTTCTTGATCTTCTTCAATAATTGTTCTTATTTTTTTAAAAAAAAAATTGGTGTGGGGGCTTCAGAGGCTGCACGTTCCAGGGGCTGCACATTGTCCAGCCGTGCTCTAGAAACTGACAACAATGACCTGTGTTCCTTCTCTATGGTTTGCACACTCCTATTGTATTGCAGCCACTACAGATAGGCTTGCTATAACCCGGCTGCAACCGGGAATTTCCCAATTTTGGGGGCCCCGGGCCCCTCCCGGCATGGGTGCAGCCCCAAAACCGGGAGTCCCCTGGTTGCAGCCTGGGTTGCTGCACCCCAGGCAGGCCTCGCTGCCTCCTCCTCTTACTCGGGGAGTGGGGGGAAGAGGAGGGCAGCGAGGCCTGCCTGGGGCGCAGGAGGCGAAGCTGGAGGCGGCACCTCCCCGCGCGCCCGCTCTCTACATGGCGGAGGAGGCGAAGGTGGGACGGAGGCAGCACCTCCTCCACGCGGGGAGGGGGAGAGGAGTGGGGGAAGGTGGTGGCAGGCGCGCGGGGAGGCGGGGGATTCCCCCGGGATCCCCCCCCGGAGAGGCCCTGGATGGGGCTCTGTGATCGCGGAGTCCTCCAAGGCTGGCATGGGCTTGGGGGACAGGCCCCCAAGCCAATGCCAGGCCCTGGATGGGGCTCCGCGATTGCGGAGTCCTCCCAGGCCTGGCATGGTCTTGGGGGGATGCTGTCACCCAGGCCCATGCCAGGCCTTGGACAAGGTTTAAAAATGCAGGACCTTTTTTTAAAAATTTCCTGGCCAGGAAATTAAAAAAAAAAAAAAAAAAAAAAAAAAAAAAAGTCCTACATTTTTAAACCTTGTCCTACATTTTTCCCGGTTTGGAGGTCCCCAGGGATGGCAACCCTAACTACAGATATCATGGCTAATACCCAGTGATGGGTCGTTCTTCTAATCTGTCTAGCCATTATATAAAATAATATGAGCCAACTCGAGTAGACTCATTGAATGAGCAGGATTGAAACTTCTTACCACATTCACACAGGTTTGTTTTGTGCAGAAAAAAGCATTTCACTGAACACACACACAAATAATATTTCAGCAATATTATTTTCTGTGCTAGAACAGAATTTTTTTGTGTGTTCTGTCCTGCACAGAATAATCTACATGGCATAAGCAAAATGCCTGCACAAAACAACTACATGTAGAGAGATCTTGTAGCCCCTTGGAGTAGTCTCAAAGGTGCTGCAAGTTTTCTCTACATACAGATTCCACAGACTAACACGGCTATATCCTTGAAAGCAACCACATGTGATTTTGGGGTGCAGAATAAAGCTCAAACTGCACAGTTTTTGAAGACTTTCTCACAGCAGCTCCCCCCCCAAATTGCTAAAATTGCACGTCTTTCTTCCTTCAAGAAAAAAAAACCCTCATGATCTAAGACACCAATAGGTGTTTGCCCTATATTTGTACTATTTGTGATTCTGATGCACCCGCCTTCCCTTTTCAGAGTTTGGAAATGTATTTTTTAAAAAAACTTTAAAAACTGGGCAAGGGCTCTTAGACTCTGCAAACCAGCATGGTCACTGGCCAGAGAATACTATCAGTTGTTGTCCAAAAACGTTACCTTTTTCAACCTCTTCAATAAAATAACTTTTCAAGCTTTGATGCTTGTAATGTCCCATCCTCCTCCTTAGTTGCCCCTTCTCAAACCTCCTTTAACTGTCATTAAATCCCACCCTTTGGGATGATAAGCAGTCACAAATCAAAGATTTCTTAAAGATTTCTTAATAATAATAACTCCCTTTCTGGCTTAACATTCTACTGTGCAGCATTTGCACTGCATGTCTGCATTTGCATTTTGCTACCCTGAGAAATAGGTGGAAGAGAGAACTTATAGAGGGAACTGTTGTAGTCTGTACAAGTTCTGCAGCAAAGCACCCCGGGTTGCCTTCCGTCTGTGCAATAGCTAGGCAGCTACAAGCACAAATGCTTTATTGCCGTCTGGAAGTGTTTATTTTCTGGACATAAATTCAATGGACAGAGTCAAGGCATGTGTAGAAATAAAGCATACCATCATTTGAGCTAAGCTGACAAGGACAATTTACTGTACCATACATTCGCTTTGGGCCCCGGTCAGAAGAAGCTAGCCTATTAACAGCCTGAAATTCCTGCTGTTCCCTCTGTATTGTCCCTTCCCTGAACTTTGGGAATGGCATGTATTAACCCCTCGAGAGCTTTTGAGGCACAGCATGCAGCTGGAGAAGAGACACTTGTTTAGAGCCTGGTAGGCATATGTATGATGTCCAGATATTATTGAGGGTTGCCAGCCGGTCTGCCTTTCTGAAAAGCCATGGCCTCTGAGTGGCCTGTCAAGGGGCCCAGCGGAGGGATTAACACATTTCCCAAGAGTGGTTTCAGTCCTGTGCTTCAACTTCAACTGGTTTCAGTCATCTGTCATCTTGACCTTGGGAGGTGGGGAGGAGCAGACATGAAGAAAAAGGCCATGGATGAAATCTTACTGTTAGTCTTGACTAAAGGAAACCTATTGAGTAGGAATTTACCAATGTGTTGACTCACCATTCAATAATTGATTCAATAAATTCTAGTCTACTTGGGATTGTTGTTGTTAACTTCCCTTGAGTCGGTCTCAACTCATGGTGACCTTGTGGATAGCAATAGCAATAGCAATAGTAATAGCAAGTACATTTCTATACCACTTATCAGTGCACTTAAGCACTCCCTAAGCGGTTTACAATGTGTAAGCCAACAAGATAGGTACTCATTCTAGTCACCTTGGAAGGATGCAGCGTTCAGTCGACCCTGAGCCCCTGGTTGGTACTGAACTCAGAAGCTTCTGGTTTGTGAGTGAGTGGCTGCAGTACAGGCATTTAACCACTTTGCCACCAGGGCTCTGGATGAGACTTCTCCAAGACCCCTTGTCCTCCGCTTCTTTGCTTAGGTCCTGTAACTTCATACTTGTGGCCTCCCTGATTGAGTCATTCATTCAGTCAGTCAGTCAGTCAGTCAGTCAGTCAGTCAGTCTGTCTGTCTATCTATCTATCTATCTATCTATCTATCTTGTAGTCTTCTTCTCTTTCTACTTCCCTCCACCTTTCCTAGCATTATTGTCTTTTCTAATATGTCATGCTTTCTCATGATGTGGCCAAACTACAACAGCCTTGGGACTATAGAAGAGGATTTCAGCCAATAACCTAATAATAATAACAAAATAAAACTTTTATTTATACCCCGCTTTTTGTTAAAACAATCAAAGCAGCTTACAACAGTTGAAATAGTACATCCATATATACAAAGTATCCCCCCTTAAAAAATTAAACAATATAAGATTTAAAATTACATAACCTTTTAAAACCAAAAACAGTGGCAGAGTCATCACATATATGTGGGGGAATCATCACATGGCCCAGTAGTTTATTCTGGAAAAGCCTGACGGAAGAGATCCATCTTGACAGCTTTCTTGAAGCTAAGTTGGTGATTTGACGGATCTCATCTAGCAGGCAATTCCATAGACTGGGAGCAGTTGCAGAAAAGGTCATCTGGGAAGTTGCAATCAGTCTGGTTTTTATAGGTTGCAATAAATTTTTCCCAGAGGACCTGAGTGTATGGGGTGGATTATATGGAAGTAGGCGATCCCTTAGATAAGTTGGGCCCAAGCCATGTAGGGGTTTAAAGGTAATAACCAACACCTTGTACTGTGCCCAAAAACTAATAGGCAGCCAGTGGAGTGACTTTAGTACTGGTGTTAAATGGGCACTCCTGGATGTTCCAGTGATCAACCTGGCTGCCATATTCTGTACCAGTTAAAGTTTTAGGACTAGGCACAAGGGTAGCCCCATGTAGAGCTCATTGCAAAAATCAAGTCCTGAAGTTACTAGTGTATGTACTACAGTTTTGAGGTCCCCCGGTTCCAGGAAAGGGCATGGCTGGCATACCAGCCAAAGCTGATAACAGGTGCTCTTGACCATCGCAGTCACCTGATTTCTCATGTGAAATGATGGATCAAGAAGCACCCCCAGACTGCGAAGACAGTCCTTTGAGGAGAGTGTGAACCCCTCTAGGACTGGAGGTTTTAACCCAATACCTAGTTTGGGGCCCCCAACTCTAAGTACAGTATGCGCTCCCCGTGGGGAGTGCATAGGGTGCAAGGGGCGGTGCATCCCATTGAAATGAATGGGGCATGCACCCTTGGCACCCCGCATGCTCCTGCGCTGCCGTGCCACTGTGCACATGAGCTTCATTCAAATGAATGGGGCTCAAGTATATGCGAAATTAGCCTTATGTGGGGGGGGGGGATCCAGAATGGATCCCCCACATAAGGCAAGGGTCCACTGTACCTCCTTTTGTCTGGATTTAGCTTGAGCTTGTTTTCCCTCATCCAGTCCATTACTGCCTCAAGACACTGATTGAGGGGATAAATGCCATCTGTCTTCATCACCTGATAACCTGATAACCTGATGGTACAGAACACACTTTGTATGCAACATGTACCAGGCAGAACTGGAAACATTTTGCTTGAAACTTGGTAATCAGGAATGGAAAGAATATTTAAAAAATATTTGGAAAATGGCTACTGCCCCCCCCTCCCCCTACACATGCTTTTGAAGTGTTGAGAAACCTTGATGAGAAGAATCCTGGGCGGACAGAAATCTTCATACTTCAGAATTTGCTCTGCACAAAATTTGCACAGGATTGTTTTACACAGGAAACAGCATTTTCAGAGCTGGAAGCAACATTTTCTGCAACAAAAACAATATTTCAATACAGAAATATTTCCTGCTAAATAACGGCTCTCATGGAAGGTTGGCCTGCTTTTCTTCTTGCTTGCCTTCTCCTGGCAGACAAAGCCTATTTTATTTATTTACTTAAATTGGACAATTAGCTGTCTGCTGCAGAAAGGTCTCTTAAAAGTGTAGGTGCACTGAACTTTTATCTGCATATGTTGTAAATCCATTGAAATTGTTTAAAATTAGCGCTGTTCATTGGATGGTTTGTTTAATCCTTCAGCATTATTCTATAACAGCTACTTGGTTACATATGTGTAGTTAAGTTATATATTCAAAGACATAGCTATGTTATTCTGGAAAATTAGTACGCAAAGGGATCCTGTAGCACCTTTGAGACTAACTGAAATAAAGTAGCTGATAGCAAAGTGGACTGTGAGTGGCATTCATGTAGTTTTATAGTAAGACTATATAGTTTTACAGAATACAGAACAGTTACAGATATGTAACTCTGGGATTATGAATCTGTAACTGCAATGCTTGAATGCCAGCCATTGTTTTTTTACTCAAAGGCAGAGAGATAGACAAACAAACCAACAAACCTGATTTAGGGAAATAATGAGAAGAAACATGTAGAAACCTAATGGGGGGTGCTCCTTATCTTGTTCTCACAGAGGAGGTGAGAAATGCTGTAGGTGTCAGCAATTTCTCCATAGGCTGTCTTGGTATGTCAGGATAACCTGACTTATCAGGAAAGGGTCATTTTGCAAGAATGTTTCATATCCATACTCGCCACCCAAATAAATCGGTAGAATCTGTAGGTAGAAGGCAGTATAATTGGAGAATGAATAAGAAGTTTTTTACTGACAAAGAATTCAAGGAAAATATAAAAGTGAAACCATATTTATACCTGAAAACTAGCCCCAAGCAATGGACCACCTGGTCAAGTAACAAAGGCTGAATGTCTTCTCCCAGGAACTGACAATGAGATTCCACACTGGTTGATGGCTTTAATTTTTCTGTGACAAAAACAGTAATTGGATCAGAATATCCTGAGATGGTCAGAAGGGAAAGTTTGGCTGGGAACACAACAGGGAGTAGACAGAGAAACTGGCATATTGCTTTGGTTGTGAAGAGATCTTTTGTCTCAAGTTGAGAAGAAATGCAGATAACATGGGGAAAAGAAGGAGCACTTAACTCACACATTTAGATCTGATAATCTTGTTTTTCTGGATGGACACATGCCTAGGGACATGTTCCTTTTTTCCTGGGAACCTCACCTCATGTTCCTGAAAGGTCATTGATCTCTCAGAAACATGCTATCTCCAGATATGAGATATGAAAATATGAGGACCCCAAAATACAACGTGCACATTTCTTTCATTGGCTGAAATATCTGAGTACACTTTTCAAGAGAACCCATGTTTAGTCCTGAACATTTTCGGCAGTGTTTGCATGCTTTTGTGTGCATGTCCCCCTTTGTGATGAAGCACAAGCCCTGCAAATTTACAGATTACTAAGGAAGATGTATTATTCAGTTCTGTTGGCAATGCTGGGAAATGCCCATTGCATATTTCTACATAGACAAGTGAATCTGATGAATTTCCTTCCTATTCTCAAACTTTGCTATGCACCGAATTTCATGCTCTTCTAAATATTGAGGTGCAGTTTGCACTGGTTGAAAAGTATGAAAATAGGCATTATTTTTGATACATATTTAGAGAAAGAAATACACATTTAAATATGTATTTCAAGAATATTTCTTTTTAATAATGATAGAAACAGAACAGAATGATGGGTAAACATGCAGAGATGACATCATCTGGAAACAGATGAATAAGAAAAGGAAGATGGCTGGAATTTGCTATCCCAATTTATGTTATGTAGGTTTATGTACACTTAACTAAGTAGCTGAGATGCTAAGAAACTGTGTTAGTGAATTGCAAAGATGCAGAGATGCATAAAAGGACACCAGGAGGAGTACCACAGGATTGAGACTCTTCCAAATTTTATCTTCCCCTTGTCACACTTTGCTAACATGTTGCTGAAGGGAGTGCTTTGACTTTTTTATTTGAATGCAATGCTAGTCACCTTATCCACCTTCCATAGCCATAGATTCTGCATCTATGAATTCAACCATCCACAACTTGAAAATAATAATAATAAAAAATAAAATCCAAAAAGCAAATGTTTATTTTGCCATTTCATATAGGGGAAACTGTTTTACTAATCTACTGTATATAATAGGACTTGAGGATCCATGGATTTGGGTATCTCTCTGTGTGTGTAACAGAATCAAACCCCAGAGGATACCAAGGGACAATTGTATTCATGAGATTTATATGCCACTCCTGATTCAGTTAGCTGTCTTATAGAAAAGGAGAGCTAGTCTCAGAGGTCTCTATGAAGGCACAAAGGTTTCAGGGTGCCCCTTGACCATGTGAAGGATAGGGCAAGAGATGGGATCCTCTACCTACCAGCTGTACAAAGAAAAGAGATTCAACCTCAGCATTAGGAAGAACTTTCTGATAGTAAGAGCTGTTCGACAGTGGAACTCACTCTTTTGGAGGCTGGAGGAGTCACCTTCTTTGGAGACTTTTAAACAGTGGCTGGATGCCTATCTGTTGGGAATGCTGGGTGGCCTTTGGACTGGATGACCCTTGTGGTCTCTTCCAATTCCATGATTCTGTGATTCTCATGCCAAAGGCATGAAGCACTTTATGTCTGTGACACATTTGCATTGAGACTATTTATTTAAAAAAATAAAGACATATATGTGCCATACCTGGAACATGGATTCTGGGGGAGGAACACAGGTTGTAGGTTTTAAGTTAATGGAGGGGATGCCAGGGAGTTAAGGAAATCCCTTCATCCCCACAGTTAACTACACCTCATCCAGGACAAACCCCTGGTATATTTAGGGCATGTGGGAGTATAAGCATTGCAAAGTGTGACTGGTACAAGGCATTGCAAAGTGTAAAATCCAGGAACAGAATAACTTGGCATCTGTATGAATTATTGAGCCATCTGGATGTGCCTGGTGAATAATAAATTATTCAGACCTGAGCAGGGACAGTCCAAAATATTTTGCTGCTGGAGGAAGATCAGTGAATAACTCCCCTGTCCCAAGTCAAAGTGCAAGGCTGGCCACTGCCGTAGAAAAATCTCACAAGTGTCTCCCCTTCAGAGTAAAAATACAGTAGAAATTTACTGCCTTCTACATATCCAAGGCATGAAGTGGCCACCTCGCTTCACCCAGTCGTAGAGCTGGCTCTACCAACAGAATGGGAGATTCAAAGAAGAATGAAAAGTTGTATCCAAAACAAGAGGAAAACAAGATATTTTTAATTTGTAATTTGGAAAAATCCCTTTCCCTTTCATTGTCAAATATTCAAGGCTTAAAAAAAAATAACCTCAAAAACCCCTGCCTGATGTCCGTATCAGTTAGCCTCATTTGGAAAGTTAAAAAGGAATAATAGTGTTTGATAGTTTTACCTTGCCCTGCCCGGCTACATTAAGATAACAGTAAATGAGATTATTATGGCTGTCACAACATTTAACTCTGTAGGGTTTCCTGTCTGAGTAATCGAGGGAGATATGCAAGGTGCAAAAGGAAGAGGGGGAGGGAGGTAATTTTGATTTTTGTGCCCCTCACTTTTGGCAACCAGCTGTTCACAACCCAGCGCAATTGCCAGTCCAGTGGTACACAAGCAACTTCCTCTTGCTGTTGTTGCTAAGGACTGGTGGACTTGAACCGGTGACCTCTGGAGATCTCCACCACTGCTGAGAACCTGCTGTCTTCATGCTCGGCTTCTCTCCCCCTCCTTCCCTCTCCCCTGAGTCTCTTCTCCTCTTCTGCCTCCCTCCTTCTTCCAGTCTGTCATCAATCTTACTAAAATGACAGCAGACAGATGTTAGCCTTTGCAAAGATCAAATGAAATCTATGGCTTTAGGGCTCTTCACCAAGGAGCAGCATGGCTCGTACCAGAAGCCGGGCACCGGCAGTCACCTCCTCTGCATCAGCCGGCCTGGAATCAATTTGGCAGGCATTGCTGCCTTCTCTCCACAGGCAATGGAGGAGTCCTGAAAATAGATTCTGACAAACTTTTCATGCTCCTTGTCCTCCCCCCCCCCTTTGACAAAAGAAGGGCTTCTGTACAGGGAAGGCTTTTCTTTTTAAAAAAATTCAACTCAGTCCAAACTTTGAAGGGGATCCTGTCCTTTCCCTCAAATTGTGTACCATAGCCCTTTTGAAAAATAATCTCTCAAGGAGGGTTAATTGGAGTTCATACTCTTTGGACCGTCTATGTCCAAGCCTCTGAATGCAGTAAGCAAGAAGGGAGGTGAGAGAAAGCAGTCTATTCCACAAATATACACTTTGTCTCCTTGTCTCCTTGTCTTTACATAGATATCTCTGCATATTTATCCCCAGTAGAAATGTTGAATTAATCTTGTAAATGTCAAATCATATGGTACATGTTGTAAGGATTTGGGGAGTTCCCTCCCTCCCTCCCTCCCTCCCTCCCTCCCTCCCTCCCTCCCTTCTTCTTTCTTTCTTTCTTTCTTTCTGAAATGCTCTTCTTCCTTCTCTTCTTTTCCTTGCAGACCAGGGAAATCAGAGTGGAAGACCTTTGTCCTTCAAGACTTTAGGCCTTCAGTTCCCATCAACTTCTATACAGGACAGTCAATGGCAAACAATTAAAGGAGGTATATTTCAAAATCCAAATATTTCCTGTCTTTGAGGTAAAGGTTCTGTTCTCTTGTATTGTATTGTATAAGATCAGCAAGTATCTCACTCATGGCATACATGGTTTAAAAGAAATCCAAAATTTTCCTGTCCTTAAGGTAAATGGAGACCAGAATGTTTGAAGAGATCAGGACAGGTGGCCTAGCCTTCCTAAATGCGAATGTGATGGTTAATGTTAGTATTTTATGATGTGAAAGCACATGCATTTCTCCTGCACATATAGGATTTATTCTATTTTTTAAATTACTCTTGAGATTTTACTTCTATATTCGCACAATTTTGTGGTTTTCTTATTTATTCAAATGGCTTATATTATGTGTACTGAAAAGCTGTGGCTGTGTTTCTTGAAATGAACTGTTAGTAATACTGTCATTTAAATATTAATACTCTCCCTATTGACATGAATTTGATACACTTATTGCAATGTTAGCAGGGGTTTTATTGCCATGTGCTCTTGAAAATGGTTCTCCTGTTTTCCAGTGAAACTTTAAAACCAGTGCTGGCTGGAATCTTGTTGTTGTCACAGACTTGTGTAAAATCTCTCATGCATACACTTGTACTGGGGGGGGGGGGTATTATATGATATATTTAATCAATGGCTGTATAGGCAGGTTTTCATAAGTGTAACCATTTCACATGGCCCCGATCCTATTGCTAGTCAATTGGATCAGTTGGATTTATCTATATGCTGGCCCATCATTGAACAATGGCTTCAGTAGAACTATTATAGGAAAAAAGCTCCATGGGGACTAATGCTAAATATGATTTAGTGGGAGTTGAAATGCTTCATGAAGTCCTTCTACAGGGAACCAAAAAACTTGCACACTTTGTGTATTTGGACTGGTTTCCCTAAAGATACTGATTAGCCAACTATGGGTTGATTTATTAGTCTGAGATTTACCAATGAGGATATTTCATATAGAAATCTATAAAGATTAATCCCTATGCATATGGCTACCTATAGACATATAAGGCTAACATGGGTATGAGAAAATGTGAGGGGGTACATACATAAACCCCATTTCACCCCCACATGCCTATTAGTTGTTTATATCATTGAGAGATGTGATCTTTCCTGGAGGAGACTGGGCCAGATGGGTGAGATGGACATGCCTCATGGAATGATAGAAACGTCTGTGGGGCAGACAAAGCCCATAACCAGAAATATTCCCTCTGTGTTGTTCAACTCCACACCACTTTCAGATAGGGAGCAACTAGAACAATGATGACTAGACATCTCATCCAGAGCTGAGTCAACTGTTCCTATGGACATCTGTGTGCACATGAACTTATGTGCATAATAATAATAATAATAATAATAATAATAATAATAATAATAATAATAATAATAA
>NC_056522.1:11867550-11867806 GCF_019175285.1 Sceloporus undulatus
ATTGTTTATTTGTTAACCGCTTTTCCTACGATCAAAGCGGTGTACAATATCATTAAAAACAAACATTAAGAACCATTAAATATCCACATCTAAATACATATTAAAAGAAGTAAATTGAAACAAGATTAAAAACATATTATAGCACATAATAATAATAATAATAATAATTTGTTTTATTTATATACCGCTATTCCAAAGATCATAGCGGTGAACAGCAAGTAAGCTAATTAGCAAGTAAGCTAATTTGCCCCCAACA
>NC_056522.1:11872806-11900105 GCF_019175285.1 Sceloporus undulatus
GGATTATGTAGGGAGAGGCGTTCCCTCAAGTAACCCGGGCCCAAGCCATTTAGGGCTTCAAAGGTGATAACCAACACTTTGTACTGGGACCGGAAACAAATTGGCAGCCAATGTAGAGATTTTAAAATAGGTATTATATGTTCGGACCTCGATGTCCCCGTAATTAGCCAGGCTGCTGCATTTTGAATCGATTGAAGTTTCCAAACCTGATACAAAGGTAGCCCCATGTAGAGCGCATTGCAGAAATCCAAATGAGAGGTTACCAGTGCATGTACTACTTTTTCTAGGTCCCCCCGGTCCAGACAGGGACGTAGTTGGCATATCAGCTGAAGCTGATACCAGGCACTCCTGGCCATCGCATCTACTTGAGATGATAACTGTAGAGATGGATCCAGGAGTACTCTCAAACTACGCACTTTGTCCTTCAAAGGGAGTTTAATCCCGTCAAGGACTGGATGGGAAATTTCCCTGCCCGGGCTAGGGGAACCTATCATGAGTACCTCTGTTTTCTCTGGATTCAATCTGAGTTTGTTTTTCCTCATCCAGCCCATTACTGCCCCCAGGCAGGCATCCAGAGGAGAGATGCCGTCCTTAGTCACTGTATCAGTCGGAAACACGGAGAGATAGATCTGGGTGTCATCAGCGTACTCCATGGCTCCGGATGATCTCTCCCAGCGGCTTCATGTAAATATTAAATAACATGGGGGACAAAATGGCGCCCTGTGGAACGCCTGATGTAAGCTCTTTTTTCCGAGAGCAGCTGTCCCCCAGCCTCACCATCTGGAACCTTCCTGAGAGATAGGACCGGAACCACTGGAGTGCAGTGCCCCCGATACCTAATTCTCCCAGGCGTTTCAGAAGGATACCATGGTTGATGGTATCGAAGGCCGCTGAGATGTCAAAGAGCACCAGCAGAGTTATATGTCAATGGCCAGACGGAGGTCATCGACTAAGGCGACCATGGCAGTCTCAACTCCGTAACCCGCTCTGAAGCCAGTTTGAAATGGGTCAAGATAATCGGTTTCATCCAAGACTGCCTGGAGCTGAAAAGCAACTGCTCTCTCATTCACCTTGCCCAAGAATGGTAACAGGGAGAGCGGTCTATAATTGCTCATAGATAGGGGATCAAGGGAAGGTTTCTTCAACAGAGGCCTTACGAGAGCTTGTTTCAAGGATGTTGGAATAGTACCTTCCCGAAGAGATGTGTTTATTATTCGATGAAGAGCAGATGTTATAACATCTCCTCCCTGCACGGTCAACCAAGAAGGGCAAGGGTCAAGAGGGCAAGTCGTCTTTTTCATGCATCCAAGGAGCTTGTCTACGTCCTCAGTACTCACAAACTTGAATTGATCCAGAATAACCTTGTTACCAGAGGCGCTGGATGCCTCTACTAAGGGTTCTGCTTGAAGACTGGCGTCAAGATTAGCCCTTATCTGAGAGACTTTGTCAGCAAAGAAGTTGTTAAAAGCGTCACAGCAGGCAATAGTTGGTTCCAGTAAAGGCTTCTGGGTGGCCGGGGTTTGAGTTAATTCCCTGACCACCCTGAACAGCTCTGCTGGGCGAGACTGCTGACGCAATCCGTGCAGCACAGAACACATCCCTAGCTGCACCGACTGCTGCTCCGTAGGAACGTAACATGTTCTCATGGAGTGTTCTGTCAGATAATTTCTGATGTTTCCGCCAGTAGCTCTCTAGTCGTTGCGCAACCTGCTTCATCTGGCGAAGATCTTCTGTATACCAGGGTCTTTTCTTTGGAGCGGGCCGGCAAGGACGCTCGGGAGCGATACTGTCTATAGCCCTGGTGAGATTCCTATCCCAGTTATCAACCAGGGTTTCGACAGCATCGCCATCATTCCCAAACATAAAACCCTCTAGGGCATCTTGGAACCTTTTGGGTTCCATCAGCCTTCGAGGGCGGATCATTCTAATAGGTCCACCACCCCCGAGGGGTTTTTGGATAGTGGCATCCAGTCCTATCTTGACCAGGAAATGGTCCGTCCATGACAGGGGGGAGATGGCATTAATTCCGACCCACGGACATTCTCGGACCGTACTGAAGACTACATCGAGTGTGTTACCAGCACAGTGTGTTGGCCCTGAAACCAATTGAGACAGGCCCATGGCTGTCATGGATTCCATGAACAATCGAGCCGCACCTGTTGGATCTGTTAAGCCGGCCTCGAAGGGAATGTTGAGGTCCCCCAAGACTATAAGCCTAGGTTCCCCAAGACTATAAGCATATGCACACTGGAGGGAATTGTGGTGCTGACAAAGTCTATTGACCCTGCCTCTTGGTTTGTGCAAATAGGGGAAGGCTCATCATAGCTATCCAACTAGTTTAGACCATCAGTAGTGATGGACAACGTGTCATTTGGGCAGCAGTCTCCCCACAACTTCTCCAAAGGTTCTCTTTGTAGAACCTTTGAAAAGAAACAGTAAAATCTCTAGATTCCACAGACAAGTATACGAAAGTCAAGAGGGCTGTATTATTGACTGAGTCACTCTGTATTCAACACAGATCCACAGAGAGAGAGAGTTGAGGGTAGGGGTGGGGGAGAAGTGATTGAGGAAGAGTGAGAAAGTGGGGCCACATCTAAAATGAACTGTCTATTTGTCTGATATCTAGCAACTGGGCTGATAATGAGTGAGATGGAGAGATACATTCACACACCCAGAAAAATAAGAAGCGATAAGTGATTGCCCAGCTCTGTATCATATTTCTTGAAAGTGATGAAAAGCTAAGGATGGACTACAGATTCTTGTGAAAGATGACTAAAATCTTGCTTTCCACATCATATCTCTAGAACATTGACCTGGGCTGGACTGCAGGGTTAGTATGGTTAAGTGTTGTGTCTTCCTGTCTTTTTCGGTACTGTTGTTTTATAGCAGAATGTCTCATTCCAGTTGCATTTCTTCTTTGAATCACTCAAATAGGGACACATAGGCACATTTATAGACACACACACAGCTTTCAGACAGTGGGTTGCTGCATCATCTAGTGTGCAGGAGAAAGGCTAAGCCCAAGGACAATTTTGAAACAGATAGACAATGATTAAATACCCTCCAGCATTTTGCTTCTAAAAATAAAAATGTCCTTGTACATTTGTAAGGCCCTTATTCTGACAAAAGGATGACTGCTAACACTATCTGTCCATGGAACTCTTGCGTTAACTTTTTTCCAAGGGGTGTGTTACAGAAATACATGGACTACAGCCCCCATCATCCCTAGCCATGTTTTGTGGGGACCACAGGGCATAATGACTGACCACTCTGGTGAGTACCAGATGTGCAAAGGGTACTAGAGGGTTTGCCACAGTAGCTCAATGTGACATCTAGGGATGGCGAGGATTGTCTGTTTCACCCTCTCCCAGACTCATGGACTTCACTCCAGTGGTTAAGCGCAACCTGAGTAAATATTTATTTATTTATTTATTTAGTATGCTGTCTTTCTCCCAGAGTGAGACCCAAGGTAGCATCTCCTTTAATATTAAATTGATGGTCTGGAAACCTTGCCCTATGAGGAACGACTCAGGGAGCTGGGGATGTTTAGCCTGGAGAAGAGAAGGTTAAGAGGTGATATGATAGCCCTGTTTAAATATTTGAAAGGATGTCACATTGAGGAGGGAGCAAGATTGTTTTCTGCTGCTCCAGAGAACAGGACCCGGAACAATGGATGCAAGCTCTAGGAAAAGAGATTCCACCTGAACATTAGGAGGAACTTCCTGACAGTAAGGGCTGTTCGACAGTGGAACAAACTCCCCCGGAGTGTAGTGGAGTCTCCTTCCTTGGAAGTCTTTAAGCAGAGGCTAGATGGCCATCTGTTGGGGATGCTTTGATTTGGATTTCCTGCATGGCAGGGGGGTTGGACTGGATGGCCCTTGTGGTCTCTTCCAACTCTATGATTCTATGATTCTATGATTCTATGATATCAAATATGAGGGCGATCAGGGGTCTGACCTTGGAATAACAACACCTTTAAATTACAGTGTCATATGCACTGTCTAGATATATTTTCACATGCATAGTTTCATGTGGTTAAAAGTGAAAATTTGGTAACATGTGTTTCTTTTTTTAAAGAAAATTTAAAAAGAATTTTAAAATTTAAAAGTTGTTTATTTCTTTTATTTTTAGAATTTTAAATTTAATTTCTTTTTTTTAAAAAAAATTCTGGGTCCTCTTCTTTCTCCTTCCACTGAGCCTTGTGCCACTCACGCAATCTCTTCAACATTTTAAAGGGATACCGCTGAATGTCACAGTCTGTTTCTTCCAAAAGGCAGATATTTGAGAAGCAGTGGTGTCTCATATACCCTTAGGGTATCACCTGGTGCAACTGACACCCATTGCAACCCCTAGTGGTGCACCTTCCTAGAGAACTATTTGATCTACAGAGAGGTGAGTAGTAGGGTCATGTTTGTGGGACAGGGAAATCTCAGGACTTGCTGCCTTGTCTTCTTGCCAAATCCTGTGTTCCTTGTAAAAATGACACAGGAGGTGACACAAAGGTTGCACTGAAATGTGGAGCATATGGAAATTACCTCCTCTCCCACTTCTGTTCATGGAAACCTCTGCCAGATCAAATTGTGCTCCAGGAATGGAAAGACTGCCTCTATTTTCAGACTACAGATACACACTGATATAGGGTAGGATCTAACCCTTTATCTGTATCTATCTGTCTAATAAACAGTGAATATTTAACTAGTACATGCTGACTTCTCGATCCCTGCCAAGATAAATTCTGAAGTAAATTTTCTCCCATCATAATCCTAAAACATATAGAATCATGGACGTGCTATTTATATTAATCTGGACACATTTTTGCTGCTTGTGCTTCTGTCTGAGTTGCTTTTCTGATTGAAGATGCTTTGCTGGGCCTCCTAAAACATACCATTAAGGATTTCATGCATGAAGATGAGGAATTTATTTTTATTGTGAGGAGTGGAAAAGGAAGAGGGTATATTTATTCCAGTGACATGGATAAATATGAGGTGGCTATTTCTACATTACCAGAATTTAAATCTCACTTTGTTCAGAGCCTTTAGAGCACAGGAAGGTGATGTTGTAAGTGTTACCTAGATATGTTTGCTGCTTTGGGATATAATTAACTTTAAAAGAAGAGGCCTCAATGAAGAAAACAAACTTCACCTGACAAATCTAATTTCATCAAATTCTCCCTCTCCATCTCCAAAGGTGTGGGTGTGGGGGGGGGGGGGCTTTATTTCTGACATCTCACATTTCCCTGTTTCATCTTTCCAGTGGCTTTTATTGTGCTTTGCTATTTGTCCGTCTGAAAGATACAGCATGCTAGGCTTCTGGTGTATGTGTACCAGTTGCTCATTCTACAGTCTTAAAAATATGAGCTTTTGTAGGAAGCAAAGAAGAATCAAAAACTTTAGACAGATTTGGATTGAGCAAAATAAATGAAGCAGGTGAGCGTCTGATAGATTTTTGTAAAGTCAACAATTTATTCATTACAAACATATTTTTATACAACCAGAAAAAAGGCAATACACATGGACATCACAAGATGGTCAACAGAAAAATCAAATAGATTATATAACTGGAAGTAAAAGATGGCAAAACTCTATACTGATGACCAAGACTAGACCAGGCACCGACTGTGGCACAGATCACAAATTACTCATACCAAAAATAAGACTAAGACTCAAGAAGAAAACTAAACTAAAATATGATCTAAATAATATCTCAACAGAATTTACTGACAACATAAGAAACAGATTCACACTACTAAACATAATAGACAGAGAATCAGAGGTACTATGATCTGAAGCCAGGGACATAATAAAAGAAGAATGCAGACAGACACTTTCAGTAAACAAAAAGAAAGAGAAAAAAACATGGATGACAGAAAAAACACTACAAGCAATAAAGAAAAGGGGAGAAGAAAAACAAAAGGGAGATAGGAACAAACTAAAAATTATGAATGCAACAGTACAACGGCTTGTACAGAAAGATACAGAAAATTACTACAATGACCAATGCAGAGATATAGAAGATAACAACAAAAAGGGAAGAACAAGAGATCTGTTTCATAATATTTGTGAAATCAAAGAAAAATTCAAATCAAGGACTGGGATGCTCTATGACAATAAAAAATGACATAATTCAAGACCAAGAGGGAATAAAAAGACTTTGGATGCAATACACAGAAGAATTATACAAAAGAGATGGCAAAATGAAGGATACATACAACGAAGAGACATATGAAGATGAACCCCAAATTCTAAAAAGTGAGGTGGAAACGGCAATAAGAAAAATAGTGAAAAACAAATCACCAGGAACTGTTGATATTCCAATTGAACTGCTTCAATCCACATTGACAGAGTCCACTCTAGTGCTAGCCAACATATGTCAACAAATATGGAAAACAAAATGATGGCCAACAGATTAGAAGCAATCACTATACATCCCCATTGACAAAAAGGGGGACACAAGAGACTGCAGCAACTATAGGACCATAGCACTGATCTCTCATGCATGCAAAATTATGCTCAAAATTTTGCAACATAGACTTCAACCATACACGGAGAGAGAAATCCCAGAGGTTCCAGCAGGATTCAGGAAAGGAAGAGGCACTAGGGACCACATTGCAAACATATGATGGCTAATGGAGCACACCAGGGAATTAAAAAAGAAAATCAGTTTGTGCTTTATAGACTGTAGCAAAGCCTTTGACGTGTAGATTATGAAAGGCTATGGAATGCCCTTAAAGACATGGGTTTGCCAACACGTCTGATAGTCCTGATGAGAAATCTGTACTCAGGGCAAGAGGCTACTGTCAGACCAGAACATGGAGAAACAGAATGGTTCCCAATTGGCAAAAGGGTCAGACAAAGATGTATCCTTTCACCCTATCTGTTCAACTTGTATTATAAGAAAAGCAGGTTTGGACTCAGAAGAAGGAGTGAAAATAGGAGGAAGGAATATCAACAATCTAAGATATGCAGATGACACCATAGTACTAGCAGAAAACCTCACAGACCTGGAACACCTACTAGAGAAGATCAAAGAAGAAAGAGCAAAGGTGGGCTTAATGTTGAACACAAAGAAAACAAAAATAATAACCACTGAGAACCTTCACAAGTTCAACCTAGACAATGAAGAAATAGAAATAGTAAAAGAATCCCCATACCTGGGATAAAACATTGATAGAAATGGGGACAGCATTCAGGAAATCAGAAGATTAAGAATGGGGTGGGTAGTATGAAAGAACTGGAAAAGATTCTAAATTGCAAAGATATACAACTGAGCACAAAAGTTAGAATCATACAAGCCATTGTATTCCCTATTACTATGTATGGATGTGAGAGTTAAGAAAGGAGATAGGAAGAAAATCCATTCGTTTGAGATGTGGTGCTGGAGAAGAGTGCTGAGGATCCCATGGACAGCCAAAAGGACTGAAGAGTCCAGCCACAGATGCTGGTAAAACATCGGGAAGAAACTCTTCTAGAACATGGCCACATAGCCCGAAAAAGCCAAAAAAAAAAAAAAAAGATAAACAATTGGGTCCTAGAGCAGATCAAGTCAGAAACCTCCCTGGAAGACAAGCTGACAAAACTGAGGCTGTGGTACTTTGGACACATCATGAGAAGGAAGGACTCATTGGAAAAGACAATGATGCTGGGAAAAGTGGAGGGAAGTAGGAAGAGAGGAATGCCACATGCAATATGGATGGACTATTAAAGGGGTCATGGGTATGAGATTGCAGGAAATAAGCAGAGCAGTGGAGGTCAGAAGGTCTTGGAGATGTCTCATCCATAGGGTCGCCATGAGTTGAAATCGACTCGAGGGCAGTTAACAACAATGAAAGACTAGGTCTACTTTTACAGATGCATGGAATGAACTTGTGAGCATCTGAAGAAAGACCTAGTCTATGAAATTTTATACTACAACTTCTTTCACACAGGGCCTTATTGCATTTCAAAAGAAAGACCAAAAGCAGCAACACACAAGTAGCTTCTGGTTTACCTTCCTTCATGACATTGTAGTACATCCAGAGGGAGATGCTGGTAAATGCATGTTTTTTGCCAAATGGTTTTTTTCCAGCAGTACAAAACCAAATGTTTATGACCCTTAGCAATAGAGTGGAAGTGCTTCGTATGTGTGTGGAAAGGTAATACAGTGCGTCCTCGCCTTACGCGGGGGATCCGTTCCGGATCCCACCGCGTAAGGTGAATTCCGCCTATGCTCGAGCCCCATTGGAAACAATGGGGCTCATGCATGGCGGTGCGGCTGCGCGGGCGCGCGCGCGCGGGGCACAATGGGCGCGTGCACCCATTCAATTGAATGGGACGCGCCACCCCTTCCGCCCCGCGCGCGCCCCGCGGCTTGAGCGCGTATGCTCAAGGCCGCGTATGGCGCGCCCGCGTATGGCACGGACGCACTGTAGCAAGTACATTTAACAAGTACATTTCTATACCACTTAGCGATGTACTAAGTGGTTTACCAAGTGTAAGCTAATTGCCCCCAAAAACCTGGGTACTAATTTTAGTGACTTGCGGAAGGATGCAAGGCTGAGTAGACCTGGAGCCCCAGGCTGGTATTGAACTCACAACCTGCATTACAGACATTTAACAGCTGTGCCAACCAGGGCTTCTACCAACCCACTTCTGTCTCGCTTCTTTCATCTTTCTTTTTGAATGTGATAAGATCCTTAGTCTCAAAGATGCTACAAGATTGTTTTGCATACTGATATTGCAGACTAACATGGCTATTTCTCTGAATTAAAAAATACAAGAAGAAGCATGTAAGATGCAGCTTTCCTGTGTTGGCAGAGTCCTACCTTGAACTCTTACTAAGGTTGCCATATTCCTCTTCCTCAAATCCAGGCACGTGATTTGTATTTCATGCAAATTGTTCTAATCATGCAAATTACCCTAATATGCATTCTAATTCTGCAAATCCAGCACATTAATTGTTCCTTTTTCTTCCATTATGTTTCAACCTTTATACCACTTTTTAAGAGCTACAGCTGATCAGAGATCAGCACTCAGAATCCCTGATCTTTGATCATGCTGAGTTGTGGTTCTTGGGAACTGACATCCAAAATACCTGGAAGACCAAAGCAGAACCGCTACACTAGAGGTCTCTTGCAGAAAATTTTAAGTACTGCCCCAAACTAGAAATCCATGGCTTCCGTAGGATGGATAATTTAATGTGCTATCAAGCTAACATAACTGTTTAGTACTGGTACATCCTATATCCCTAAATCTAAGTGAGTTCTTGTCAGCTCATGCTCCAGCTGCTATAAGAAATCTGCTGCTGCATCACCTCTGGTAGACTGTCATGAAGCCTTTCCTTCAAAACTTCTAACAAAGGAATGTCTATCCAAGACAATCTGTTCCATTGTTGAACACTCTGAAATCTCTTCCTAATGGGCACTCAGAATCTCTTTTTCTGACACTTTGCACCTGTTGGTTCAGGTCCAAAGCTCTGCAGCAAAAGAAATCATTTTTGCTCCATCCTCTGCCGGCCTATGTTTCAGTTGAGGGAAAATGTCTATGGTAACTGACTGCTCTTCAAACTAATCACCTTTCAACTTTATTCCATATTGATCAGATCTAAGATGTGGGGTCATGTTCAATTTTAGCTTACACACTGGATGAAGAATATAGAAGGATCCTGGTTCTTTAGGGAAAGTAGCACTTGAAGAGATGGGGTAGGCTATATTTTTCACTGGAAAAAGGCCCTGTGGGAAAGGGTTAACCTCTTTTCCCACAGCATTGTGGTCTCAGTTGTACCAAACCCATTCCCCAGGCTGTAATTAAACTTTTAAAAAGCAGCAGGAGTCTGATTGCAGATCTCCCATTGCCACATCTAGCTGTCCCCTCAGAGGCTTTCTGCCATCAAAAGCTGTCAAACCCAATTCCATTGCATGCCAACCATCAAATGGAATGGCATGTAGAATTCCAAAGGAGAAGAATACCTAAAACGTCACCCTGCACCCTACATTTATAAGACAGGCGGTGTTAAATGCAGTTGAGGAACTGAGTAAATCATGCTTAATGTTCTCTTCACCTTTCTTCATTTTTCTCTCCACTCAGCCATTCCCCTGCTTTCCTGTGTTCTGGTTTCTATCTTTTTCAGAAAGATGTACTCTCTTTTCTTTGTCTCTCCACCACAAAGTGCCCTTTAGTGCATCTCCTATTGATTTGGCTCCCTCCTCTGTGGTCTACTGTGTCATGTTGGTGAGGCTCCCAACATCCACTGACCTGGAAAACAGGAGAGCCTCAGTCACTCCAGCAAGATGTTGCCGGTCTCCCACGTGGTCTCAGGGAAAGGAAACTCGCCTTGAGTCACTGGACTGTCCAATTTATTTAACTTGGTGATGTTACTCACTTCAAGTTACACTGTGTTTTCGTTGAGAAGCTCCTACCCTGAGATGCCCCGTGGGTTTTGTCATACTGGTGAAGTTACAAAGGGTAAAGAATAAAGAGCGTTCAGGATGATTCAGTCCTAACCTTTGTTTCCAGTTGCCTTTGCAATGGAGCTGAAACCAAAGAGGCCTGATATTGTTCAGTTCTGGGACAAGAGCTACAGCCTTAGACTCTTAACTGAACCTCTGTCCTCTTGCCATGATGGATATTGGAACCAAGATGCTGATATTAATGATTTTAAATGGCATTTTGTTTCTTTAAAAATAAAATAAAATGGCGATACAAGGTGCTTCCTTGTCTGACTTATTTGCCACATTAAAATCTAGTGTAACTTCATGCCTGTGCCCAGTAGTTAGTGAGAATGCTTTCTTCCCTTCCAAGTGTCACAGCTATGGCTTCTGAGGGAGAGTAAAACAACCAGGTACAGTTCCATTGTTCCTGGGCTCCAGCAGTTAGTGAGAACCCATCCCTCCATTCCAACTGCCATTGCTATGGCGGCTGAGGAAGAGAAGAGCAGCCAGGCACAGCTTCATTGTGCCTGGGCCACAGAACCTAGCAAGAACCCATCACTTCAAGGGGCTCAAGCTTGACTCCACCTGAGGTTGCTAAAATGAGTACCCAGGTTGTTGGGGGCAAATTAGCTTACAGTTGTAAACCACTTAGACACTGCTTAGGCAGTATGAAGCAGTATATAAATGAAGCTTGTTTGTTTTGTTTGTTTGAGAGCATGGGTTTCCATACACCTGACATGACCAATCAAATGTAGATATTTACTCTCTTTGAAATCTAGGCATGTTTGCCAGGCTCTCTGAAGGCAGCACAATATCTCACTATACCTAAGCCAGTTTGGCAGGGTCTCCATGCAATGGGATAGGCAAGACAGTTAGATTGCTCACAATCAATACAACCATTCCTTTGTTGAGGGTGGGAGGAGTGACGGAATTCCCAGTCTTGCCATTTAAAAGGAGGCTTAGCTTTTCCAAGATGGGCAAAGAGGCCAGGCCACAGCCCTACATTGTCCAGTATGAATTCTTTAGACTCTGGAAACAGACAGTTTTCCTGTCTTGTGCATCAAATTCTAATATTCATATTTATTGATTATACCTCATTACATCATAGCTTTGGGACACCTGGGATTTTTTTCCCTGCAGTTAAGAAACTTCCTATGAAAGCTGCACAGCTCATCCAAAAAATTGCAGAGTTTTCCAGAAATGAGGGAGACTTTGGTACGGAAACCAAAAACTCCACACTTTTCCTTATTAGAAAGAGATTGCACAACATTCAGACTGGCAAAGACAACAGTTTCAGTCAGCTTGAGATCCCCTCCCCTCCCCTTCTGGCATGTAACATTTGATTTACTCAACATTTGCACCAGCAAAATCAGTGCATGAAAAGACCACAAGCATATGTTTTTAGAGAAAAACTGCATGGCCTCTCAAAATACTGTGCAGTTTTTCAAACTCCTCTGTGGTTTCCAAAAATTGCACAATTTATGTAATTTCTGGAACAACAACAACTACTTTCCCATAAGTTGCAGGGACTCTCTACATGCCATTTTTGTTCTGGTGCAAGTTTCTCAATTGGATTAGAAACTCCAAATTGGATCCTACTCAATGAATTTCCATTCCATCCCTATCATGCATACAGAAGTGAACTGTTGATAGATATACAGCATACATGGAATACATTGTGCATCATGCTAGATTCATATGGTACATGGATGCACATATGTATTTGGTTTCACATTTAGTGTCTTTGTTCAGCTGTGTAATGTTGCCATTCAATCCAAGGGTTGCATAGCAATATTATCATCCACACCCAATATAGCATCTTAGCTAAGATGGGGCCATCTTTCGCACAGTGAATGCTGAAAGCTTACCTTCTTGTGAAACAACAAAGGGGAAAGCAAACAAAACCCTGGGTCTCAGTTCTGTTGGCAAAGCTCAACAATGCTAGCTTTGGTATACTTAACAAGTGCTGCAGTCTGTACACCAGGGAAGAAGCCCCATTGAACTTGCTTCAGAGTAAACATGCTTCAGATCATGCTGTAAATTAGTTAAATAGCTTTCTCTCTTGGGGAGCATCATGACAGACTCTTGGCAGACTTAGAAAAGAGAAGCCCAACAGGTAGCTGAATTGTGGGGGGGAGGGCATTTTGTTAACTTTTTAACTGGTTGTGTGATGACAGAATTGCTCAAACTGGCAGCTGACCCATGACATGTTGCTGCCTAAAGGAAAGAGAAAAAAAAACAGTAACCTCTACCCATTCCTCACACAGAAATTGACTGAGACACAGGGATGCTGGTCTTCACCCATTGTATTTCAGCATGCAAGAATGATTTTTTAAAATATTTTTCATAGAATCACAGAATCCTAGAGTTGGAAGAGACCCTAAGGACCATCCAGTTTACAACCCCACCATGCACAAAGCACCTCTGACAGATGGCCATCCAGCCTTTGTTTAAAAACCTCTAAAGAAGGAGACCCCACCACTCTCCAAAGCAGCACGTTCCACACCAGGAGTGCACTGAAAATGAAGATTTCTGTGCAGTTTTTCAGTGTTTGTACATGGCAGTCCTCCTTGGGGGTTATTTTGCACAGAATTGCACTTTGTTTGTTTGTTTTTCTGAAGGAGAGAACATTTTCCTGCATGTGAAATGCTGCACAAAATACACTCCTCCACCGTGGAATCTCAGAGTTGGTGTACAGCTGGGTGATGGTGATAGTTGATGATGACTTCAACTCCCAGCAGCCTTAATCAGGCAATAAAGAGGAATGGTGGGACTTCCAATTTAACAACATTGAGATCTCCCCCACCATTCTTTAGCGTACTAATTTGCTGATTATGAGGTGGAGAGAAAAATATTCTGTCGTTGGATCGCTTCTTCTCGCTTTCAATTCCACTTGAATAATTCTTCCTCTTAACTTCTCTTCCTTTAATTACTTTTATTTATTTCATTTTTGTAACATTTTTTTAATTTGGAAAAAAAACGCCTTGCCACCTAAATAGGCTGCAGTTTAGAGCACAAACATCGAGAGATAACAATTAGTGAAATAATTACACTTGTTCTGTCAGCGTGACCCTGTGACCCAGAAAGTATTACAAATCCATTTTAAAACATATTAAATGTTCATATTAATGAAGAGAATGCAGTACAAGGACCAGCAAACTAAATATTGTTAATGATTTTGAGCTATTAAATTCATTACCGTTTCTTTTCATAATAAAGCGGTTACTTGCTAATTAGACCTTTTTAAACTCGTCGTTATTGAATTCATTATTTGGCATGCCATTAACTCTTCCAGAGCTGTTGGGGTGTGCATATTCACAATGAGAACATGAAGCATAATGGTTTTGAGACCATATTTGAAGTGATACAGAGCCTGGAATTCCTCATGTGGATTTTGACAGTCCCTCCATGTTCTTTTTCTTGGAGTACATTTTCTTGACACATCATGCCTAACAGCTTCTGAGCTGTCATAATAAGTTTGACAACTCAAATTCTAACACACACACACACAACGCAAAAGATATACAAAAAGTGCATACAGTATGCATTTAATTCAATGGCTTTTAACTTTGTGTGGGTGTGGGTGTGTGCAGGGGGGGGCACTGGACTCATGGATCCTTTTGAGAATCTTAGGAAAGTAAGATTCCCAGATCCCAGGGCTTGGATCCTCTTATCCAATTTTCAGGGTCAAGGGCAGGAATCTCAGAAGGACAGCACACTGATGTAAAAACCTTGTGTATGCATATTTTCTTCATTTTTTTAGACATGCTTTTTTATGTTATGGAATCATCTATCAAGGCCAACCTCCTGCTCAATTCAGGAAGTCCAACTGGAGCATCCCCAGAAATAGCTGTGCAGCCTCTAACTGAAGATATCCAGGGAAAGATACGAACTGTTTAGGGCCCCATTCACAACCAGTTTAAAGCTGGGGGCGGGGAGGTCATTCATACTCACACCAATTGTCTCTAGTGCAGTTTGTGAGGGGCCCGATGCAAAACCCACTTAGACCGGTGCTTTTGAATCTGAGGCATTCTTTTCAAAAGCACAATTTCTTTTTTCAGGAAGCTGCTGATAGGAACTCACTGCCAATCCCATTCAGATCACCCCACCACCACCTCTGCTTTTCCTTCTCTTCCTCCTCTTCTCCTCCTCTTCCTCCCTGTGGCCACCAGTACTCTTCCTCCTCTTCCTTCTTCTCCTACCCTCTCCCCCCACCCTCACTGTCGAGTGTGAACGGCATAAAATGGCACAGAGAGATTTGATCAGGATAAAGGGAGTGGCAACTTTGATTTGGTTTCACTGACCCTGGATCTCATTGGTTGAGAACCTGAGTGTGAATGAGCCCAAGGTAACTGGTTCCATTGCCAAACCACTTTTACCATCAAGAAGTTCATTCTAATGTTTAACCAAAATCTACCTCCCTGTAACTTAAAACCATTAGATATGGCCCTACCATCAGGGGCAGCAGAAAACAAACTTGTCCCTCCTCTGTGTGACAACCCTCGAGATATTTGAAAAGTACAAAACTGTTACTCCTTGGTCTTCTCTTCACCAGGCTGAACATGCCCAAATTCTTCAACATTTCCTCCTCTTTTTGGTTCTCAGTTCCTCTTATCATTCTTGTTTCCCTTCACTGAACTTTGGACCACCCTTTGTTGCCCTTCTCTGACCAATTTGAATGGCATATTTTATGCAGCTGTGATTGATGATAATCCATCATGCTTGCAGACATTGCCAGGTCCTGCTCCTTGTAATATCAGCCTTGCAAGATCACCACCTGCCCTCTGTGATATCACAATTTGTTCCTCAGTCTCAGATTTTGACCCTGAAATCTCAGAGGCTGGGGTAGATACAGCTGACTTGGCAGCTACAGTTGAAAGTTTTGCACACCATCACTAGGTGATTATGACACTAGTAGTCAGTTGTTTCAGGTCATTCTGTTTGAAAACTGCTTCTCCTGTTACTCACTCAAAAAGCTGGTGTAATGGCAACACACTTTGGTTGTACATCACAGCATTTGCACTTCAATAGCATTAGTTCTTGTATTTGTTTTCTTGCACTTGAAAGGTGACATCATCATTTACAATACCCTGCTTGTTCCAACACACTCAGTTGTTTTTTTTAAAGGAAGCTGTAATTGATCAATCTGGTTAAAATACATTTTTAAAAGTGAATGTTCATATGTGTTTTTTTTCTCCTAAAAAACTCCCATGTGCAGATGGATATATAAAAGGAATGGAAAGGAGTTGCAAATCAATACATGTAAAGAGCTATGGATTACAGGTAAACTGATGTGTCCATCTGTACTGCAGTCAAGATACCAATGGTCATGGATAGGTAACGTTCAGGGTTTGAGGGACTAAGGCTGCTGCCACATACACAGAATGAATGCAGTTAGACACCACTTTAATTGTCATTGCTTGATCCTATGGAATCCTGGGATGTGTAGTTTGTTGCAACATCAGAGTGCTCTGGCAGAGAAGGCTACATAGCTCACAAAACTAGCAATCCTAGAATTCCATAGCATTCAGCTGGAACAGTTAATGTGGTGTCAAACTACATTCAATCTGCAGTGTAGATGTAACCTGGAATTCATCTGCCTCAATCATACCCCCTCCATTTAAAAACAAACAAACATGCCAGTTCTCTCCTCAATGCACCCTAGGTGGTCTGGGGAGCCATTTTTCAACAAGAAATATCTGGAAGTCAAACATTAGATCATGTCCTGTTAAGAAAAGTCCTCTCTTGGCATTAAAATGACCAAGGACTATACAAAACATGATGAAATTGCCTCCATGCTCCCAAGAGCACTGAAGGAGTATTTGGGAGACATAAAAAATTTTAAGAATTTTTTGGAAATTGCAGGCCTCAAAATACATCTTTGGGATTGTACTTTCCCTATTGCTAGTTTATAATCTTGTTCTACTTAAAATACAGATGATCTGTAGTATCCCATCCTTCTCCAGTAGCAGCCCCCTTCCAGATGAACCCTGACCCCCCGATTAACATTTCTTTCAGGGTCATGTCTTCAATAGCTTTAAAAAGTCAACAACAATGTTAAGCAGCACTGAGAAATACAGTGGGCCCTTGGCCTCCGTTGTAATTTGGTTGCAGGAACTCTCTGTGGATACCAAAATTTATGGGTGTTCAAGTCTTGTTATATACAGTGGGGTAGGAAAATGATGTCTCTTATATAAATTGGCAAAATCAAAGTTTGCTTCCTGGAATTTTCTTTTTTAAATATATTTTCAAGCTGCGGATGGTGGAATCTGTGGATGCACAATCCATGAATACGGAGAACCATTTGTACACAGAATCAGTAAACGTATAGATTGGAAGAACACACTAATTATTTTAAAACTGTTTTAACTCATTTCAACAGACTTGTTTTAACTTGTCAAATTGTTCAATATGCTTTTTGTCAGCTTAAGTCATTTATTATAATTTCATGCTTTTTAAATTAGTAAACAGATTTTATCATGTGCTACCCTGAGCACCCACAATATGGGCCTGGCTATAAACATTTAAAATAAAATGAAAGATAAAATATATGTTGAAAGAGCCCAACATTCACATGCTGAACCCCTAGAAAAATCAGAGACTGTTGAAAGCCTACAAAGTAAATGTGAGGTAAGCTTTTCTGGGGAGAGAATGGTGGAACTGGGGTGTTATCACTAAGAAGGACATTGCAGTAGGACACACTTAGGTGAAAATCTTCTTGTGACATTAGTCCACACTTTCAGGAGTGTAACATAGCTAGCCACATTGTCCCTGCCATCACTTCTGTAAGTATGCCAGTAGAGCTTTAAGTTCTACCGGTGTTAAACAGGATGTGAGCCCTAAAGTCCTGAGATGGTAGCGTACCACATCCAATGGTGGGTGGAGTTTGAATGCCTCCATTGTAAATGTTCTGTCAAAGTAAATAATTTAAACCTAGTACTTTAGGTATCAGGAGTGCTTTGATAGTGTCTTCGTACATAGCAGAATAGGGTTTCACTGGATAGCCCTTCTGGTCTCCTCTAACTGTGTGATTCTATGATTCTGTGGTGTAGTGGTCTAAATGTTGTACTAGGACACTGAGAGAGAGACCAGAATTGGAATACCCAGTCATCCATGGAAACCCACTGAATTACCTTGGGCAAGTCACATTCTCTCAGCCTCAGAGGAAAGGAAGGACAATCCCCTTTGCACAAATTCTGCAAAGAAACTCTGTGATAGGTTCCCATTATCATCATAAATCAGAAATTATTTTAAGGCACAAAGCAATAACATTAGGGACGGGGTGGCCCTTTATGAATCACCCTCACCTCAAGAGGAAATGCATTGCCAACAAAAGAACACATAGACATGCATAACATATGCATATGCTAATCTCAGTGTCTAAGCACACATTTGCCAGCTATCACTATAAATTAAATAGGCGTACAGTATATCTCACAATAGTGATGGAAAATTGTGATTAGATTATTTATGAGCCATCTTAGTATGTCATCCAAGTGCTCACTATTTGTGTTGGTTCTTTTTTCCTTCCCCAGGACCCACACTTTAAACTGGACTTGGATTCGGTTGTCCTCCAAAGAAATTTTGCAGGGCTTTAGATAGAAGGCTATCTAATCATTTAGAACAGAAGTTTCCAACCTTTGGTCCTCCAGATGTTTTGGACATCACCACCCATAATTCCTGACTGTTGGCCAGGTTAGCTAGGAGATATGAAATCCAAAACAAATGTAGGACCAATGGTTGGGAACCACGTATTTAAAACATCTAGTGATCCTGATGATGGGGTTGGGTTAGCTGACCTTCAAGAACCCTTCTAATTTTATGTTTCAAAAATAATAAATAAAAACTGAAGGAAGGTTCTAGTATAGACCATCTCCTTTAATGATGTTTTTCTAATTTTCTAATTTCTAATTTTCATGTTCTCTTTTCCCTGAGACATAAAAAACATGGAAAAATGCATGGCTGTAGCTGATCTTTAGCATGGTATAGTCCATTATACCATGTCCAGACACTGCCACATCTCTTCTCATTCTGCTGAATAGCTAGACCTATACTTGGATCAAGAAAGACACAGTTCACCTTGAGAATCACCTCAGATCTCCACTCCAACTAAGAAGTTCACCGGGATTGCCTTGGGGAAGCCAGGGCCTTCCACCTTAACCAGCCTCATGGGGCTCTTGTGAGAATGGAGTCAGATAATCCCTTTGGTGGAGTCAGACACTTCAGCTTGAAGCTCAGTTCAGTGACAACTCCAGTGGTGGGACTGATGGATAGATCCTCCTCAAGGCATGGGGTTTGCCATGGCTTTTTTTTAACCTAATGAGACAGATCTGGCAAGTAATCAGGGGTTCAACTTTCTGCGAAGGAGGATAAGCTGTCTTGGCAGGTAGGTAGGTTGAGGTGGTCCTTCCCATCCTGCCCTTCCTTGCAATAGCCTCAGGAATATTGTCATAAAATAATCCTTTCTCCCTCGACAACAAGTAATTTTGCTGGTAGAGGCCAGCTTTATGTGACATTTCATTCTGGTTTCCTTGATGCCCTGAAACTTTGCTGATGGGCCTGCCCAAGAAATATGATTGGTAAATAATAGATTAAAGACGTCGGCACGGCATGGTTATTGAAAAACGACAGTGGGATCTTTAACGAAACCGGGCCCCTCCTCTCCCTTCCTGCCAATCAGAAAGCCGAGAGACGTGCGGTGGAGAAATAAGTGAGCATTTTAACAGGGCAAATGACATCCTTCCACTCACGTCGCTCAAAAGAGTTCCTACCTGATGTCATATATAATAACAATAATGTGGCATTATTTGCAGCCTGTGTTTTATTTAAAACCACGTCCCTTTCACCCGGAAAGAGCCAGGACATAAATGTATGTCAGTGATTACTGTGTTGAATGCTTTTGGCATGTAAGCACCCCCCTCCACTCTTCCTGTGTCCTTAGCTTATTATTATTTGCAGGGTAGAGCCGTGTGGTTATCCAGTCTTGCTTTAGGCCTAGTAAGCCATCTGGAATGCTTATTAAACCCACAGGCAGATCAAAAGGATATAGCTCCACCATGGTACCTGCATGTTGAGCAGTACTTCATCATCAGAGCATGGCCTTCTAATGATGTAAGAGATGTTTTAGAAGGTCCAGATTAGTATGTGGAAGCATAATAGAGGGATTTTTGCAAAGAGAAACAACAACCTTCTTTTTTAAAAAACAACAACAAAAAACAAGTTTCTAAGATTTTGTAGTCAAGTTCTATATATAAATATCACTCTGCAGATAGCAAAAGGATAATGGAAGGGATAGAGGGAGGAAGGGAGTGAGGGCGGAAAGAAAGAAAGAAAGAAAGAAAGAAAGAACAAAAATTGACCAGTGACTAACTCCAATCACTGCCAGCTTGCATAATAATTTATACTTTCGGCAGAAAAGATGCAGAAATTTTGGCTTTGATGATTCACCCAGGGAAGAGTTTTCCAGACTTGACAGACACCTTTTGCAATGATTTTTTCCCTCTTCTTCTGTGAATGAGGTTGACACCTGGCATACTGAGGAGAGATGATTAAAAATATTTAGCACTGATGTCATTGGTCTTTTCAAAGTGCTTCATATTAACATGACAAATATATATATAAACACACACACACAGTATGTGTGCATATATATGACTTGAGGATTCTGAATCTAGAAACTTTTGCAGAATTGAATGTTCTCAAAAATTCAACTTATTACACAAATGCAGACATATAAGAGATGCTTATTTAAGATGCCTCTTTGGGGAAAGGGAAAGGAACCTTAGCCAGAAAACAATGGTCAATATCCTACATCATGCTTGTTCTGCTTAGTTCCTGCAAAGTCATACCCATGATCTCCTTCAGGATGACCAGATAGCATAACCGCAAAGGAGGAAATAGCATAATAAAATGTAGGACATTCTAGAAAAATGTAAGATGTTTCACAATAAAAGCTAGAAACACTCATATAAATATGAATTCATGCTTCTTAGTTATGCTCAAAGTGGAGGACATTTTGGAATTTCTCCTGGACAGAATGTCCTGGAAAAGGAGGACAT
The DNA here is from genome assembly GCF_019175285.1 of Sceloporus undulatus. Classification (NCBI taxonomy): domain Eukaryota; kingdom Metazoa; phylum Chordata; class Lepidosauria; order Squamata; family Phrynosomatidae; genus Sceloporus; species Sceloporus undulatus. The sequence continues at coordinate 11,893,270 of NC_056522.1, forward strand.
CTTGTCACCCTGCCTAAATCAGGTGTGGTCATTGTGAAGACAATATGCACCTGGTTTGGGTTTTTGTCCCTACATCATATAAACAGGACACAGTGAGTCTGGGGGGAATCTTCTAGAGACGAGCCCCACATTACCAAGTAGTTGTACTACTTTACTCTCTTGCTGATATTGACATTGTGCAACTAGTTGGATATATGCCAATCTGCCTACTTATTTCTCCACTGTATAAAGGGAAATCCACACAGCCTGTTTCTGCAATCCCAGTGAAGAAAGAATAAAGAACTAATGGAGAAGGGAAGAATTGATGCAATTTTCTATGGCAGTACTCTGACTGTGGAACTCCCTATGCAAAGAAGTTAGGCTGGCTCCATCTATTTTAAGTTACCCCCTGGAAGCCAAAACAGTGATGTTTGGAATGGATCTGCTTTAGAATTGGATTTTAGGATTTTTTCCCGATGCTTCAATTTTTTTAAAAGAGTATTATGATATGTATTAATTTTATGTTTGTTTAAAAAATATCTTTGTGCTGTTTTAATCACTTTTATTTCTTCATTGCTCCAAGAGCCCTTGCAATCTGGAAGGTGATACAGAAATGTCTTATCTAAATAGAATGAATAAACTGAGACCATAGAGAACTGTCTTCATATTTCACCAGGTAAAACAGCAGAACCACAGTCTAAGGATAAGAGAAACTAGCACCCCAGCAGTAGAGAACATTGTATCAAAACTTTTTCTTTAAATGGCCTTGAAACTTGCCAAGTATTTTGACTGAGGCCAAATGACTGGGAGATATGACAGGAGGGCAGCATATTTTCTGAAATTTCACAGATGAAATCTGCAATGTTTGTGGTTAAACAAACATCAGAGTGTGGTCAAGATGGCAAAATTATAAATGAGAAAGAACACATAGGATAGGAGAGGCTGGAGCAGTTTGCTTTTGCCTGAGTCTACAGGGAAAGACAAGATTCTGAACCTTACAACACAGGGGCTCCATGGAACGGTGCGAGAACGGAATGAAAGGGGCCGTGAACTAGTGGGGAATGAGTGGGGGATGCATTTTACTGAACACAGAAGTCCCTCACTCATTCCGTTCCCTTTCGTTCCCAATCCATCCCAGAGGCATGCACCCGAGCCTTATGATGTGTGGGCGCCACCATGATTGCATGGCCCCACTCACACAGGGCATGCATCCATGACATGCGGGAACTCGAGCGCCCACACACCTATGGGAAGAAAAGCCATCATAGGGCCACATCGCAGCCCTTATGATGGTGCAAAAAAAAGGAGCCACTCTAGGAGGCTCCTTTTTTGCTGCACAGCATTGCTGCCCTATTTGGTTGCTGCCACAATGCTGCGCAGCAAAGAGGGGCGGTTTTTCGCCGCCCATGTTTCCAGGGCCGTAGTCTGTAGTGTCCCCAGACAAGGCTAAATGTCTAACAAAACAACAGTTCCCAGAACTCCACAGCATTGAGCCATGGCAGTTAGTGGTGTCAAACTGGATTATTTCTGCAGTGTAGATACAACCAGCATGTAAACTACTTCTGGACTTTGAACTCAAGTTTCCAACAATTGAAGTATGCTGAGGAGAAAGGAAGAGAGTGCAAGAAGGAGAAAGAAAATGGGACATTTTAAAAGCAGCTGAAAAAGCAGGATACCAGAGGATTGACTGATACTGTCTCTTCCAAATCAGAACAGTTGCAGGATATGGGGCAACGTAATGAGGAACACAATTCTGTGGAATTGTGCAGATCGAAGAAATTAGCAGTGGGAAACATTTTGTGCCTGTCTTTCCCACTGCTAATTTTTTATGGCATTCTAAATAAAACTCTGCTCAACTGTGTTCACACCCCATATTGCAAATGCCGTTGATGACAGTTTCGCTTAGGAGAAAAATGTGTTTAATGTCTTGCCATTTTGGGGAAGCAGACTTCTGTTTAATGAAGAACCTTTTATTTATGGATTTCATCATTAACTATTTTTATTTAATCTGATTGCTACAGTGTTGGGGAAGGATCAGGATCAGGAAAGGTGTTGGCTCCCTCTATTCATCCCCCCACATGGATTTTTGTCTTTACATCTGAAGGGACCAACTGACTCACAAGAAAAGCCACCTAGACTATCATACTTCAACTGCTGTGCCAGTCCCTGCAGCCTGGAGGAAATGTGTCACTGGGGCTTGTGGTCATACTCTGGACTATACTAGAAAATCAAAACCACTACCTGAAAAATAAGTTTGTTCATTTCACAGAAGAGTCATAAATTCTTCCGTTTCTGTATTAAGCCTGGAGGAGACTAAAATATATTGTTGTTTTTTGGCCTCAATCCAATGGTCAGTTCCACCCAGAGTAGACTTATTGCTCTTCCACACTGCAGAAATAAAACAGTTTGACACCACTTTAACCTCCATAGCTATTCCTCATGGGGCTTACTTTGATGATCTTGGTCACCCTCCTCTGAACACATTCCAGCGTGTCAATATCCTTCTTGAAACTGTGGTGTCTTGAACTGGACAGAATATTTCAAAATCCCATTTTAAACATTGTAGTCCAAAAAAGAACCTTTCCATGGTTGCACTCTGATTACACAGAGTATAGAATGTGTAAAGTTAAGTCTTGTCTACAGTTGCTGGAATACTCTGATCTGCTCCTGGACTATTCTGGTCCTGGAGGTGCCTCCGAACCCCCCCCCCCCCCATTACCTCCACGTTTTGTAGCAATGGTGTGTGGCTATTTAAACATGTACCCACTGTGTTGCTTAGTACCACCACTGCTGCCATGCATTGCTCCTTCTGAGGTCAGAAATCAGGCACCCAGCATTGTTCACATGGGTGGGCACCTCATTTCAAACAGAGAGAGCTACTCACACCAGCAGCAGCGACAGTGGGCAACACAGTGGGGCACACGTGTAGGCAGATGCCCAACATTGCTTTGGAGTGCTCCAGGTTTTCCTGCAAAATCTGGAACAATAGGTAGGGTTTTTCTTTATATGGTTTAAGGAAGGGATAAGATAAATAATAATAAATAAATAATAAAAATTTTATTTATACCCCGCCCTTCCAAAAGATCAGGGCGGCTTACAACATATAAAACATAATACATTCAATACAGTAAAAGATTAAAAGCATACAATTACATCCACATAAAAATACAATAAAAAAAGCCCCATAGCCCAACCTCATGGCCACGGAAGAGGAGGGAGGCCCACAGGATATTTAGTCGGGGAATGCCTGTTGGAATAGGAAGGTTTTTAAGTCCTTCCTAAATTGGGCCAGGGTGGTAGATGAGCGGAGCTCAGTGGGCAGCGTATTCCAAAGGGCTGGGGCAGCTGTGGAAAATGTCCTCCGAGTGGTGGAGGCTAACCTAGCCCCAGGCACCTTCAGTAACTGCTGCCCAGACGTTCTGAGGGTGCGAGGCGGAATGTACGGGGAGAGGCGGTCCTTTAGGTATCCTGGGCCCAAGCCATTTAGGGCATTATAGGTAATAACCAACACCTTATATTGAGCTCGGAAGCGAATGGGCAGCCAATGGAGATCTTTTAGTACTGGTGTTATATGGCTGGTCCTGGGAACACCAGTAACCAGCCTGGCTGCCATATTCTGAACCAATTGCAGCTTCCGAGTTTGGTATAAGGGTTGCCCCATGTAGAGTACATTGCAGAAATCCAATCTCGAAGTTACCAGAGCGTGTACAACAGTTTCTAGGTCCCTCTGGGCCAGATATGGGCGCAGCTGGCGGATCAGCCGAAGCTGATAGCAGGCGCTCCTGACCGTCGCACTCACCTGAGCAGTCAGGTGAAGCGACGAGTCAAGAAGCACCCCCAGACTGCGCACGGAGTCCTTCACAGGGAGCGTGACCCCGTTCAGGACAGGTGGAACCACCGCCATTCCTGGACCAGGAGAACCTATCACTAGTACCTCCGTTTTCTCTGGATTCAGCTTGAGTCGGTTTTCCCTCATCCAGCCCATTACTGACTCTAGACAGGCCACAAGAGGAGAGACACCATCCCCAGTCACTGCATCAGTCGGAGACATAGAGAAAATGATTTGGGTGTCATCAGCGTACTGATAACCCCGCGCCCCATGTCTCCGGATGATCTCTCCCAGCGGTTTCATGTAAATGTTAAATAGCATGGGAGACAGAATGGCCCCTTGAGGGACCCCGGTTTTAAGGGGCCTCTCGTCGGAGCACACGTCTCCCAGCTGCACCATCTGGGACCTCCCAGAGAGGTAGGAGCGGAACCACTGGAGCGCAGTGCCCCCGATTCCCACCTCTGCCAGGCGCCCCAGAAGGATACCATGGTCTATGGTATCGAAAGCCTCTGAGATGTCCAAGAGCACCAACAGGGACACGCTTCCCCCGTCAATGCCCAGACGGAGATCATCGACCAAGGCGACCATGGCCGTCTCAACCCCGTGACCCGCCCGGAAGCCAGTTTGAAATGGGTCCAGATAATCCGTTTCATCCAAGACCGCCTGAAGCTGGATTGCAACCGCCCTCTCGATCACCTTCCCTAAAAATGGTAGCAGCGAAACAGGCCGATAATTATTATGAACCAGGGGGTCGAGGGAGGGCTTTTTTAGGATCGGTTTTACAATGGCCAATTTAAGATCCGATGGAAATCGCCCATCCCTCAAGGATGTATTAATTATCCGGCGTAACAACAATGTTGCCGCCGGTCCCCCCTGGGCCGCTAACCACGAGGGACAGGGATCAAGAGAGCAGGTTGTTTTCCGAACGCTTCCAAGGATCTTGTCCACATCCTCGGTACTCACCAACTCAAACTGATCCAGTTTAACATAGTCCACGGAGGCTCTGGACACTTCTACCCTAGGTTCTGCTGAAATGTCGGCGTTCAGACCTTCGCTTATGCGAGAAGTTTTATCCACAAAAAAGTCGTTAAACAAGTCACAGCAGGCCTTAGAAGGTTCAAGGATCTGGTTCAGGGCGGGAGGGAGCTGAGTTAGCTCCCTGACCACCCTGAACAACTCTGCCGGACGCGATTCCGCGGACGCAATACGAGCACCATAGAAGGAGTTCTTTGTTGCTCGTATTGCCTCTCCGTAGTCCTTCAATAATTGGTCTAGGAGAGTCTTGTCGTGTAAGCAAAGGTGTTTCCGCCAACGGTACTCTAGCCGTCGCAGAGCTCGCTTCCTCGCCCGGAGATCTTCCGTATACCAGGGCTTACATTTGGAAGCGGGCCTGAGAGGGCGCTTGGGAGCGATACTGTGTATAGCCCTGGAAAGACCGGTATTCCAGATACCGGTGAGGGCATCAACAGAGTCGCCGTCATTTCCAACCATGAGCCCCTCTAGGGCTTCTTGGAACCTTCCAGGTTCCATCAGCCTTCGAGGGTGGACCATCCTAACTGGTCCACCACCCCCGGAGGGGATCTGGGTAGAAGCCTTGATTTTCACCTCTACCAGGAAATGATCCGTCCATGACAAGGGGGAAATATTGGCTATTTCCGCCCACGGATTTTCCGCCTCCGAACAGAAGACCAAATCGAGCGTATTACCCGCACAATGCGTAGGACCCTGTATCAGCTGGGACAGGCCCATGGCCGCCATGGTATCCATGAATTCCCGAGCCGCACCGGATGGAACATGGCTGGCCGTGAGGGAGATGTTGAAGTCCCCCAGGACAAGAAGCCTGGGGGTCTCCAACATCAGCTCGGCGACCAGCTGTGTCAGCTCGTTAAGGGAGTCCGCTAATGCACGGGGTGGCCGATACACTAACAGAATCCCTAGACTGTCCCTAGCCTTTAGGGTCAGGTAAATACACTCAATATAGGAGGTCTGTCGGATGTGGTTCCTGGAGAGGGACACGGTGTTCCTGTGCACCAAGGCCACACACCCCCCCGCCCACCTAACCTGCGCTGGTCCTTCACCGAGTACCCAGCAGGCAGGGCCTGAGCCCACACGGCGTCCCCTTCAGGCCCCAGCCAGGTCTCGGTAATGCAAGCCAGGTCACACTTAGAGTCCTCCAGTAGATCCTGGAGGATGTGGGTCTTGTTATTGATAGACCTGGCATTGCACAGGAGCAGTGACAGGGTATGTGGCACGGTTGGAGTGACCCTCAGGTCCTTCAGGTTGGGAGGGGGACAGGAAGGTGAGATAGATATGATGCATCTATCACGCCTTCCCCTGGAACGGAAGTCCCTTCTCCCACCGCCGTACCTCCCCCTGCCCCACACAACCTCAATTGGGGCTCCGCCCACCCAGATGTCATCCCTGGCCCAGGCATCCCCCGCATCCCTATCCTCCCCCCACCCTTCTATGGCTACTAACGGAGCAGAGGTAAGCCACAGCAGGCATCCTCTGCTCCAAGGCTATTCTAAGCCTCCTGCACCAATGAGGCTGCGCAACTGCGCAGGTGCGCAGCGACGAAGCTCCCCAAGTCCGTGGGCGGCACTCCCGGGGCGGTGCGCAGATGCGCACCTCCGATACCCCGGGAGGAGGCCGCCCGGCAAGAGGCGCAGTCCTGGCGCGGCAGCGGCGTCGGTGGTCCGGCGAGGAGGCGGCGGGGGGCGTGGCAGGGAGGAACCGGTTGCCCGGCTTTTGTACCCGCTGCTCTCACCAAGCGGGCTCCTCCCTGCTTCCCCCCAGGTGTCTTAAAGGGCCCCGCTCGCACCTGGCCGCAAAACGCCAAGGCCAAGGCCGAGCCCAGAGTCTAAAAGGGGGGTCCGCCGCGGAGCTCCCCAAGTCCGTGGGCGGCACTCCCGGGGCGGTGCGCAGATGCGCACCTCCGATATCCCGGGAGGAGGCCGCCCGGCAAGAGGCGCAGTCCTGGCGCGGCAGCGGCGTCGGTGGTCCGGCGAGGAGGCGGCGGGGGGCGTGG
>NC_056522.1:11900115-11950084 GCF_019175285.1 Sceloporus undulatus
ATTCAGTAGTGGAACTGACTTCCTGTCATGAAGACGATAGGCACTTGAGTTGAGGATTTTGCCCTGTGTCGTGTAGACAGAATGAAGGGAAGATGGTGGGAAATCACTTCATTTGGTCCATGGCATTGTGGTTTGAATGTTGGACTATGACTCTGGAGACCAAGGTTTGATTTCCAGCTCGGCCATGTGCCTTGGGCAAGTCACATGCTCTCAGCCTCTGGGGAAGGCAATGGAAAACCTTCTCTAACAAATCTTTCCAAGAAAACCTCATGGTAGGTTAGCAATAGCAAGTAACAAGTACATTTCTATACTGTTTATCAGAGCACAAGCACTCCCTAAGCAGTTTACAACTGTAAGCAAATTGCCCCCAACAAGCTGGGTACAGTGGTACCTCGGGAAACGAAATACCCAGGTTACGAAATTTTCGGGATACGAAAAAATCCCATAGGGAATTATTGTTTCGGGTTACGAATGTTTTTTCGGGTTACGAAAAAACTTTTGGTGCTTTTTTCGGCTTTTTCGCACGGAATCGCGGCTTTTCCCCATTAGCGCCTATGGCAATTCGGCTTACGAAGGCTTTTCGGGTTACGAAAGCGGCCGTGGAACGAATTATTTTCGTAACCCGAGGCACCACTGTACTCATTTTAGCGGCCTTGGAAGGATGCCAGGTGAGTTGACCCAGCACTCCTGGCTAGTAATGAACACACAACCTTGCGGTTTGTGAGTGAATGGCTGCTGTACAGGCATTTAACCACTGTGCCACCAGGGCTCTTAGGTTCTCCTTAGGGTCACCATTGAAATGATACTTGAAAGCACACAACAACAACAACAACAACAACAACAACGGCTGCACCTGCACTCTAGAAATAATCCAGGTTGACACCGCTTTAGCTGCCATGGCTCAATGCTATGGTAAACTGGGAACTTTAGTTGATTCTGGCCCCAGAGCTCTTTTAAAGAGAATGTCTCGCAAAACTACAGTTCCCAGAATTCCATAGCATTGAGCCACGGCTGTTAAAATGGTGCCAAGCTGGATTATTCTGCAGTATGGATGCAGCTGTAGATAAGCCCTAAGTCCATTTATATTAAGATACACAAAGAGTGAATTCCTCATACAACTCTACCTGCCAGGACATTGCATTGAAATCAATGGGGTTTACTTCTGAGTAGATGCATACCAGAGCGGACTGTGAAGTTTTCAATTAACACCATTTGATCACTGTGAGACTCCCTTCCCTTGCCATTCCTCCCTATCCAAAGAGGGCAATTCTCCATGGAAAGAATGCCCTCTGCAGGCTACCTCTGACCTTCTTAACTTTGGTGTTGTACTTCTATGGAGCTGCATAAAAGCTCAACAGCTCTAACTCGGCAAGCATTCCATGGCCTTAAGCAGCTTGAGCATTTTAGATCCACAATATTGCCTCTCATCAGCTAATCCAATCTGCTGCAAGAAAGTTCTCTCCCTTTCTCTCTCTCTTTTTTACTGTCTCCAAGTCTTTATGAAAACGTTCAGAGCTAATTGAGACATTCCCAAACAATTAAGATAACCAGATGTGTCTGTTATTTGTAATTACCTGAACATGTATTCCTTTCTTCAACAACAGTTCCATTTCTCCCTCTTCCTCGAGCTTTTTGAACTATTCCAGATAATGGATATAGGAAGATTAACTTGTCGGAAAAGTAATCTCTTGTATGTGCCCACTGTGCCTCGTTCAGATGTGAAAGCACCTACTTTCGGAATTAAACCTCAAAGCTGAAAACATTTGGTACAAATAATTCTGTAATTTGGGATGTGTGTGTGCATGTGTGATTGTGGTATAGTTTAGAGCTGAGACAAAACCAACAGGGCCTGTTCTTGCACAAACATGTCAATAATGTGGGTGTAAATTGGGGTAGACAGCTACAAAGAATGTAGGGGGGCAATTTTCACTCCCATAGTGGCTGCACAATCCTGTTTTCATCTGGTTTGGGAGCAAAAATTTAACAGAAAGTGACTTCTTGTTTGTATTTCTGGGTTCTATCAGTCCTTCCTTTGCTATTGGGGAACTGGGGGAAGTTAAGGCAGGCTCCATTAATATAAACTGCCATTTTGGAGTTTTTTTGGCTGAGAAAAAGCCTGATGGTATGGAAAGGCTTTGTGCCTACCCTCCAACGTTTCAAAGATAGAAACCAGAATACATATGATCATGCAACCTCTGAGTGTGGTCAAGATGGCAAAAGTTATTAATAAGGAAGTACACATGCTCTCAGCCTCAGTGGAAGGCAGTGACAAACCTCCTCTGAACAAATCTTGCAAAGAAAACCCCATGATAAGGTTTGGTGCCCTAGGGTCGCCATAAATTGGAAAAAACGTAAAGGCATACAACAACAACAACAACAACAACAACAACAACAGAACTGGGAGATGTTACAGCAGTTTGCTTTTGCCTGAGCCTGCTAGGAAGGGTGAGATTCTGTCCTTCTCTTCTCCTTATTAACAGAGTGCAAACTACTTCTGCACTTTGAACTCAATTTGCAAGAATTGAAGTATGCTGAGGATAAAGTAGGAAAGGGTGTGATTGAGAGAGAAACTGGGACATTGTAAAAGAAGATGAAACAGTGGGATGGCAGACTGACCCTAAGTAGTTATACTTTGGGGGGGGGAGTACAAATCTGAGGGCCACACAAAGTCCATAGGAGCTATAAGGAGCTCATGCTTCCTCCGCCCCCGCCCCCCAATAAATCATGGCTGAAGTGAATCTTGTTGTGTACACCTTCCACTAGGTATGGGAACACTGGCCTTGTAGCATCAGCATGTGCCCATGTGGGACAAAGTTGTGATGTTATTTCATCCTATCTTGCTGGCACTAGATCATATTAGTTTCAAGAGTCTTGTTTGGCTTGGATTTCTGAAAAATGAAATCCTCCTCCAACACCACATTCTCCTCCTCCTCCTCTTTCTCCTGCTCCTTTTTTTTCTTCCTCCTCCTCCACCACCACTTTCTCTTCTTCTTCTTCCTCCTCCTCCTCCTCCTCCTCCTCCTCCTCCTCCTCCTCCTCCTCTTTCTCTTTCTCTTTTTCCTTTTCCTCCTCCTCCTTGATCTGGACTTTACTTCCTTCCTCCTGGCTTCTTTTCTTCCATTGTCTTCTTCCTCTCCCAGCCAAGGAAAGACCAAGGAGATTATCACACTGGCAAAAAAGACAGCAGCATAGCAGTATGCTCTCATCAACGTCACTTGATAATGTGAAGATTATCACACGATATCACACGACATAGCAATTATCCTGCAATTATTCCACAAATAAAGATATATAGCACCACATATAGCACCGATTTTTATTCTTGGGGATTTTCCAAGAATTCCTCATTATTCACGGGATAATCACGGGATAACCGCGACGTTAGGTGATAATTGCTATGCTCTCATCTTTTTTGCCTGTGTGATAATCTCCAGAGTCTTCACATTGACTGCCTAAGTAGACTTGCATACACAAAAATCTGCTTCATGCACTTTTCTAACCAATTCTAGGAAATACTTGAATGGGTTTTCTGAAACAATATACACTGGAGTTCCCCCGCCTTTCCTTCTTACCTTTTCAGAGGGTTATCTCAACTAGTTGCCCTTGCTTTTTAGCACTAACCTACTGCACTCTGCAAACATAAATACTACATACTGTCCTCTATCCTTGTTTTACTATAACATCCAAAATTAACAAACCAGTAATACCTTTTTAGGCCAGTCAAAACACACAAAATGCATGCTGCAACTTTTTGAAGCTGCACTGGCTTCTTCATCAGGCTGTATTGTTGCACAGTCTGCTAGCTTTCCCTCAAAGAGCTCCTGGGAGATGTGGATTTTTTGGATTGGGGAAAAAAATGAGCAAACTTGTTTCTGGATGTACTGTGAAGGAGTACACTCCTAAGCTGTTCTTAGGAAAACTACAATGCTGGGGGAATGGAGGAAATAAAAGGTGCTCACCTCTCACTACTCCTATCAGATACATTGTCTTAGGCAAATTCTACCTTGAAAATTCAAGACTTTATGTTATTTATATCTTTCCAGCATCATTTTCCCCCATAGTCATACATTTATACCTGAAAATGCTCTACATGAATTTTAATGGCCCGATTCCCATGCTAATATGTAAGACCTTCATTGGTCCCTGAAATTGCACACCCCAGCACTGAGTTGCACATGGCTGAACATTTAAAAAAAATGACTTTGCAATGGAGGAGAAAATTGGAAAGTCTTTAATTTTAACACCAAGAGCTACCAACTTGCCAACAATAGGAACTGTGCACTGGTATTATTTGCACAAGTGGTGCTGTGCTTTGGAAATAATATGAAGTATAGCTAAATATCTAAATGAGAGTCATTACCATGTTCAGTTTAATACCCCCTTTCACCTATCGATTAGCAAAACAGAAGGAAATAGCACCTCTCCGTGGCCTCGCTTTTTGGCATAATTGGATTCAAATTCGCATCTGGAGCTACTAAAACCAATGTTTTCAACCTTTCTTCTTCTCTCCGTTCCACACCAACCCCCAATTGTTTAAGTTTCCATTTCCCGCTTGGGCACAAAATGTACAGCCTTTATTTTTCTGAATATTCCGATAAGCACTTTGCTTCCAACGATATTCTTCAAGTACTGGCATCATTGTTATAGCTGTAATTGTTACTATCAAGACACAGTTCTTTGTAATTAGAAAGTCAAGATGGTATTCAGCGGTATGGCAGCCCCAAATCCTCATTTGTTAGGCTATTAGAAAAAAAAATGTTTACAGAGAAAACAGTGTCATTGTTTAGTGCTCTTAATTGACCATCTGCCTGGTGAAGAAATGTCCAAAGAAGGATAAATAAGACAGAGGCAATGTTTATTTATTTATTTATTTTCACTGCATGTTGAGCAATTGAGGAAGAGTAAGAGAAGGAGATCAACCAGACAAGATGTTGTTCAACCAGCGTGTGAAAGGAGGCGCCTTCTGCATGGATTTACATTTATTTCATCCTAGAGAAAGGCAAGACTCTGCATATTCTTCAAGATTTCTTGGGAAGGAAAAAAAAGAGAGATGAGTATTTCCACAGCCATAGTGTATCATGGATGGGATTTTGGGGGCATGGTTGTGCAACAGGTTATATCCAGTTTTTCTTAGATGGATACTCTGCCTACATGGATAGAGACAATATGCAGTGGGAGACCTGGATCATGCCCATTTGCTCTTTACCACTAATCCATTCCCTGTATCCCAAGAGATTTCTCAATTTCTTGTGCGATGACATTTCACTATTTTGTGGAAACCCACAAGGCCTTGGTTTGGATGCTGTATTGAAAGTCTTAACTGGTTCAGTATGGTATAGTGGTTTGAGCATTGGACTATGACTTTGGAAACCAAGGTTTTAATCCCAGCTCAGCCATGTTAAACCCACTGAGTGGCCTTGGACAAGTCACACCTCTCTCTGCCTCAGAGGATGGCAATGGCAAATCTCCTCTGAGAAATTCACATTTCCAATCAGCTGTCAGGTGCTCAGAGAAGCAACTGTGAAGACAGAATAATGGAATCATAAGGCTGGAAGGAATCACAAGAGCCATCTACTCCAACCCCTGTCATGCAGGCACAGAGACAGAGACTCTTCTATGTGTACTCTTGCACTCTGTTTCAGTAGCAGCTGTGTAGCTCTAAAGAAAGTAACTAATAATGCTTATTCTGAAAATGTTTTGTCTATATTTATGTCTAATGGATTAGGGATGTATCTTAATAGATGGCTGATAGACATTCCTTCCTACATTGCAAGGTGATTATAACCATAGTTAGATACTGAGGTTATGTAGTTTTAACAACAGTGAAAGCCAAAATGTAGAATCAGTTGAGGCTGCAGATGCTTAAATAAATCTTGACCTATGCAGCCTCCATAGGCTTTCCTTATGTTCCTGTAAGAAATGAACCATTAGGCCTTTCACTTACAGCCCAGCTAGAGGTGTGAAACTTTTCACATTGAAAAGTTAACACTTGCCTTGGTTGTGTTGACTCTTCTATGAATGTAAGAAGGGGTGAAGGTATGCAACAGGTTTGAGAATTCTTGCATACAATGAAAGGTGTAAATGTACACTTACATATTTACATGGTGGCTGTGCTACAACCACACTACTGCTGATATCAACATTGAGCAACTGGCTGTGTATCTGGCAGTGTCCAGTTGTGCAATCTTGTCCTGTTGTGCAATCCAAGAAAATCAAGTGATGCATTAAAGGCACTGGTAGTTACATGGTATGCAAAAATGCTCAACTGCATGGCTGGATTCCTTCTAGTCCCAATTAGAATGGAGTGATTAAATCAATCATTGAAGCCTAGGTAAATCCAGATAATCCAATCACTCCTGACCACCATCTTGAGGGGGAGAGATGAGGCCTGGCCTGGAAAGACTAAGAGCCCTCCTCCTGACCACCATCTTGAGGGGGAGAGACGAGGCCTGACCTGGAAAGACTAAGAGCCCTCCTCCTGACCACCATCTTGAGGGGGAGAGACGAGGCCTGGCCTGGAAAGACTAAGAGCCCTCCTCCAACCACCATTTTGAGGGGGAGAGAGGCCTTGCAATTTTTTGTATTGTATTGAAATTTTTACTGTTCACCGCTATGATCATTGTGGAATAGCGGTCTATAAATAAAACATTATTATTATTATTATTATTATTATTATTATTATTATTATTATTATTATGTAGTTGGGACAAGCAATGGCATATAGACCATGTGAAATGGTTATACCTCCAGAACAGCACAAACCACACAATGAACTTAATACACCCATTGCATAGTAGCCTAAAAAGGTACAACCAAATATGCATGACACCAACAGGATTCCACCTGCAGTCTCACTTGAATATCATTTCTTTCAAACATATGGAGAAGGTTGATTTCAAGAAATGATTGTGCAAATGTGAATTCAAAACACAATCCCACCCTCTTTTTGCTAATATTTATACAAGATTCCACTGAGTCTTGATTTCAATTCAGCTGATTAGTTCCAACTTCAGCCCTGATTAGTTCCAGTTTGCTTTTGATTAGTTCAGCTAATCTGCTCAAAATTGACCAAATCTAACCAAGTCGTCAATGTAATTTAATGAATGCAAGTAGAGGTCAAAAACAACACCTTGTATAATATCCTGAGTAAGGACCACACTGGCCTGCTCTGCAGTTTGATCTCACATTAGCAGCTAGGGACAAATTAACTGCAAATGGCCATAAGGTCACATGGGAAATCTAGACTCTTTTTCTTATTCCCTTTTGGCCATCCCATAGGAGATACCTGCATACAGGATTCTACATGCCACAGGAAGAGTTTCAAAGGACTCATGGGCCACAGTCTTTCTACTTTCGTATTCAAAGATTTTGCGTTCAAAGATAATATGAATGATGACTGAGGGCCTAAGATGACAGGCTTAAGCAAACATGGCCAAGCCTGTGTTATCCTGCCCAGGCTATCACAGTGATGGTGTTTACATGCTCACTTGCTGCTGTGCCATGGAGCTGCTGCCGGTGCATGCCCTTACCTGTCTCTGCTATCACATCTTCTCTGAAGATTTCTGTCATGGCCCGTAAGGGTGGAAAGGGATTGTGGGAGATGTAGCTGAAAATGTCTGCAAGATGACAGCTTCCATCCCTGAGCTACTGCATGGAGGAAGTATAGCCCAGCAAAGTTCTGGATACTCTTTGAGAGGGCGTGGAAAGCAGTTTCTTTGGACTGAGCATCCTGAGTGTTTGCATTGTACAGAATTGTTCCCCAAATGATTGTAAATGATACAAAACACACACACACACAAAATGAAAATGGATGAATAGTATGTTAATATACTTCAGAAATGAAAGAGTCCCCCTGCCCCATTTTGCACTGGAGTTAATTTCCACAAATCTTCCTTTTCTTTTTTCTAGAAACAGATCTTGCTTAAGCTGCACCTGCCCATTTATTGTGGATGACAACCTAATAAAATGAAGTCCCTTTAATAAACACTGTATCAGAATATCCCATCTTTTTTATGTGGCAGTGTAAATTTCTACTCCTGAAAGAAACATTTAACATTCCTGCTATTTTAATACTTTTAATAAATATTTGCAATTCCTGTGATAAGGCAGAAAATGCATCGTCTCCAAAATTTATGTGGCTGCTGGCAGGTGGCCATTTTCCAATTTTCTGTCTCACTAATACACATTTATTATGTATTTCCAAATGCCCCCGTTCGCTATTTGGCTTGTCATTAAAATGCCATTTCCTTTGCAAGAGACAAAGAGAAGAAAGTTACACAAAGGAATCTCGACTCAGCCTTGGCCTCCAAGTGGAGAACAGAAAGCCAGGAGGAAGGGATGATTTTGAGAGACAGCAAACAGAAGTTGTCAAATCAGTCCCTTTGGTGCAAGATACAGTAATCTGGATCAGGGATTCTGTTTCCACATTATCAACATGAAATTCTCCTGGTTTTCAGCATGTCCCCCCACCCCAAAAAACAGGGATTGACAATTGCAGCAGGCCTAGGTGTCACTTGTATGCCCTGCCATTTTCTGGGGCTACGCAGACTACCAAAACAAGAACAGAAATCCCCAAGGTGGCCAGAAATCCACTCAAGGTTCTCAAAAGTGAGGTTGTTTTTTTGGATGTTCAACAAAACAGGGAGGACTAGCAAGATAAACTGTTGCACCCTGGGGCCTTTTTTGCAAGAAAAAAAGTTCACTCTGGGGATTCTGGAGGTGTTGATGGTAACAAAAGCATCCTTGAGTGCTGTATGAGGCCCCATTTTCACATTTTTCATATCCCTGCTCTAGAATATCTAGAACACACTTTAATCTACCCCATACAGTATGATGTGCGACAGTGAAACATCCATGGTGCATTATAACAGGTTAAGATTATGTTTTGAATTTCAAGCACCAAATCTCTATATTCTGCTAAAAAATGCATTTTTCACAAAATGCCATTTTCCTCATTGTTAAGACAGAACACAAGAATTTTGTGAATATTTTGAATGATTTGTTATGCTTTGGGACTTTTTGGCAAAAAATTCAGGAAGGATTTTTTGTGTGAAAAAAAATGTTTTCTGCCTAAAATACTGAAGTGCAAATCAAACCAAGAAAAGTGGGTGGGGGTGGGTAGGGGAAAAATTGGATCAGAATCTTGTGGGTTTCCATACACTCAAATAAGGGTTGTTTTTTTGTTTGTTTTTTTACACATATGGGTATACATCTGTGACTGTTAAATGATGGATTCACTCAATTCAAAGTTTTAGAAGTGGAATTCTACAAATGTAACAATTTTACACGCAGCTGCACATTCTCAGATGGTGCATAACTATTTGTTGGTGCCTTCAACAAGTGGGATTGCAGCCATTGTACATTCCCCATTGAACAATGAGGCAATAAGCATACACAATCAGTTGCATAATGTCAGTACTCAGTAGAAGGGTGATAGAGCTCAACAGCCAAGTAACTATGTGAGTGTAGATTAACCCTATACAAGTATAATGTAGCATCTCAGCCATTGGTCTTTTCACTTTTGCACAGGGGCTAAACATCACACAGAGATTATTCATAGAATCATAGAGCTGGAAGAAACCACAAGGGTCATCCAGTCCAACCCTTGTCATGCAGCAAGACATAAAGCATACCTGTCAGATGGCCATCTAGCATCTCTTTAAAAACTCCAAAGAAGGAGATTCAACCACACTCCGAGGCAACATATTCCACTGTGGAACAGCTCTCAGTGTCAAGAGATTCTTTATAATATTGAGATAGAATCTCTTTTCCTGTAGTGTGGGTCCTATTTTCTGGCTCCCATGCTCTGGGTTCTATTCTCTGGAGCAGCAGAAAAAAGCTTGCTCCCTCCTCAATATGGCATCCCTTCAAATATCTAAACAGGGTTATCATATCACCTCTTAACCATCTCTTCTTCAGGTTAATCATACTGAACTTCTTAAGTATCTCCTTATAAGGTATGGTTTTGAGAGTCTTCATCATTTTGGTCGCCCTCCTCAGGACATGCTCCAGCTTGTCAATATCCTTTTTGAACTGTAGTGCCTAGAACTGGACACAGGATTCCAGGTGAGGCCTACTAAAGCAGAATAGAGTGGTACTATTACTTTCCTTGATCTAGGGTTGAAACAGATGGGCAAAATAAAGTGGTTTTCAGCCACTTTGAAGGCAGGGCTTTTAGATGACACATGCCTCAAAGCAGCTGGAAACTGAAACAAAGCCGCATTCCAGGGCTGAAAACTAGAGCAAAAAGAAGCTAGGATATTCCGACTCAGCCCATAAAATTCACATCTTCATACCTGCATTTAAACATCCCAACAAGAATGCAGGGCTGCAGCAAAGCAAAAAATTGAAACTGCCACAACTTCAATGAATGTCATTACAACATACACAGACCAGACAGTCCAACAAGGGGGCATGGGATGAAGGAGAATGAAGGGGGCATGTATGGGCCTCCATGATTGTGCTTTGCCAGTGTATCACTCACAACCAATGCACCAATACTCTGTACAGACAGAGCATCTCATTTACACCTGTATGGCCAAAGGAGTGGCCATGCAATGAAATGGCATCTAGGCAGAATGTGGGAGGGAGCTGGAGGTTGCAGGTGATGTTTTTGGTGAAAATGTGCATGCATGGTGGGATAGCAACAACAAAATTGCCCAGCATCACAGCTTGACACCACGCTGTGTGGTCAAGGCATGTATATTTAACCTACCTTGGGAGTGGGCCATGCAGGCAGTGGGGATTTGGCCCACTTTTGGAAAAAGCGAGATTGAGCTGCTTTTTCCTGCCCATCTGCTCTGCCCCCTATACACCATACTTCTGTTGATGGAGCCTAGACTTGCACTGGTCTTTTCCCTGCCACATCACACTGTCGACTCATGTTCAACTTGTGGTCTACTAGGACTCTCAGATCCTTTCACATGTACTATTGACAAGCCAGGTGTCCCAAATTTTATATCTGTGCATTACATATTTTCTGCCTAACTGTAGTACCTTACATTTCTCTCTATTGAAATTCATTTTCTTAGTTTTGGCCCAGCTTTTTAATCTTTTAAGGTCTTTTTGAATTGGGATTCTATTCTTTGGGGTATTAGCTACCCCTCCTAAATTGGTGTCATCCTTTCAATTGAATGTTTCATCAATACCCTTCTTCATCGATGATGAAAATTTGTGAATATCTTTTACATTGTTGCAAGAAAGCACAGCATCCAGTAAGCCTGTGTGGTATGGAAAGCTATTCATGGCAGTGTGATCAGACAAGCATTGTTTTCATCCTTCCTGATAGGCTGATGCATGGGTGCACAGTCATTACCTGCCCATAATTCCACTGAGAAGTTCTGATAAACATAACAAATGACAGGAGTGAAGCTGAAGCTATTTATATGTGTTATCAGCTCCTGGGGTCCTCACCCACCTGGCTGAATTATGCTCTCCGTAATGGCCGGCAGCCCATGAACTTTTATTTATGGTGTCAGCTATGCTAATAAATACAGCCATGAATCGAACACAATGCAGCAGAAAAGGTGACCTATGGGTCTTGTTTGCAGAGATGATGGACAAGAGCTCTATGTGCCTTGCTGTATGTGTGAGTGTAACTTTGTACTCAAAATGCCCATTTTCAAGATTTTAGATCTATTTGTATACTCCGACTGAAATATAGTGAGACACACACAGAATAGTGTGTGTGTGTGTGTGTGTGTGTGTGTGTGTGTGTTTCCCTTTAAGCTTATATATTTCCCTTAAGCTTATTAAACTTATAAACAAATTTATCAATTTGGCTATAATCTAGGAGTTCATTAAAGGTGTGAATTGGTGCGCATGCACACACACACACTGGTGTTCCAGTGTCCTAGTCCAATAATCATACCACTAGACCATGCTGGGTCTCTAAATGAAGGCACTGCCTTCCTAAAGCAAGTATTCTACTTCCTCAATGAAATTTTCCTTAATTTCTAACATTGCAGCAAGCGGGATTTAAATCACTCAGATTTTGGACTCTTACATTTGCCGATTCCCTTGATAACTTGTCCTTCCCTTTAACTTTGGATGCTTCAACTGTTTAACTAAATATTCAACTCACTGCTAATCTAGAAGTTTTGGGGAGTGGAGGGAAATTTCGGGGGGGGGGGGGCAGAATTCTTATTTCGGATGCCTTCATCCTCCCCTTGTTGTGTGCCTTCAAGTCATTGCCAATTTATGGCAACCGTAAGGTGACCCTATCATGGGGTTTTCTTGATACATTTCTTCAGAGTGAGTTTGCTGTTGCCATCCTTTTAGGCTGAGAGAGTATGACTTGCCCATGGTCACCCAGTGGGTTTATACAGCCAAGCAAGCATTAGAACCCTGATCTCCAGAGTCATAGTCCAATGTTCAAACCACTACACCATGCTGGTCTCTCCTACGCTTCACGCTGGTCTTCATTCTCTACTAAAGAAGATAAATTGTGTGGTTCGTGCTTGGGCAAAACCTTTAAGATATTCTGGGAAATGAAATAAAGTTTTGATAAGCTTAGGGACATTTCTCCAGCAGGTTTTCACACCCTCGTAGGGCTTGTTTATACCATCTGAACCCACTCAAAGTCTGAAAGGAACATGGAGTGCAAAGAAGAGAAATATATAAGAACATTAAGGTTAATCACAGCCCTAACTACCTAAGTACCAGTCCACATGCTTTTGTTCTCTTTATTTTTAACACTCCAGATATGTAATTTAATGTAGGTCTAATGACAGACTCAAACATCCTGCTTTAATCATCCCCCCTCCCCAAACTCTACACTCCAAAGAGATATTCAGGGGCCACCATGGGGCTGTCCATTTTCCTGCCTCTGATAAGGAAAAAAAGGAAAAGAGAAGCAGATAGAAAAGAAAGGAAAGGGGGGGAAAAGAGAGAAGAAAATTCTCTTGAACTTACATTGCTATTGATGTGTAATATACAATAAAAACAGTTAAATTTCAATTACCCACAGGTAATTATAATTTTATTGTTTGACAGTGCTGTGGGGATTTTTATAATTCCCAAGACTAATAATTTTCTATAATTTTACAGGTTGTCAAATAAACTATTAGAGATTATCTTTGAAAAGGGTTCTGAAATTGTAAGGATGTATCACACTGTTCATGTACATTATTAGTAATTAGAGATCTCTGGATAGTGAAATATCCACTGGTGTTCTGCCGGCTGGATACCATATTTTCTTGCTGGCTTTTATAATCTTGAGCCAAAGTACTGAAACTTCTCCAGTGCCGCCGGAATCGTGTCTGAACTTTTATTAGTGTTCCTTCTTGAGCTCTCATTAAGCCATTGTAAAGTGCTGGATAACTGAAATCTAGACTTCCTGATGGGCTAAAAGCAAAGACAATCCATCTGACTCTCTCTTCCCATCAAGTCAGAGAGACTTTTCCCACCCACCCACATGTGCTCTCTCTCTCTCTCTCTCTCTCTCTCTCTCTCTCTCTCTCTCTCACACACACACACACACACACAGAGTTGTCTCACTAACTCAACAGGAGCATCTCTAGTTTTAAAATACTTTGACAGCAGGCAATATTTGGTACACACATAGTTCTGCACTTCCCAGAAAATGTGAAATGTGACTATTCCATCCTTTTGCTAAATGTTGACATTGTGCAACCTGTTGTGTGCCCACTCATGGGTCTGCTTATTGTTCCATTAAACAAGGGGGAATACACAATGGCAGTTTCTACAATCTTATTGAAGAAAGGGTGAAAATACTGACAAACAGTTATGCCCCATCCAAGAAAGCACAGCTGTTTGCCTGCAATCCTGTGGACAGGTCCCACCTTTAGCAATGTTTTTTTTTCCCTGCAATATCAGAAAACCCAATGGTACATTGAAGGCACTGCCAAAAAAATGTCACTATCCAAGAATATGTAACCACATGTGAAATGTGAAATGTAATTGGTTGACCGGCAGAACCCAAAGGGTGCTCAAAAATGGCTCCATTTCATCATCCTGGAAAGAAGTGACTAGTGGGGTCCCACAGGGTTCTGTCCTGGGCACAGTGCTATTCAACATCTTTATCGATTACTTGGATGAAATAATAGTGGACATGCTTATCAAATTTGCAGATGACACCAAATTAGAAGGAATAGTGAATAACTCAGAGGACAGGATCAAAATTCAAGAAGACCTTAATAGAGTAGAAAGCTGGGCCAATGCTAACAAACTGAATTTCAACAGGGAGAAATGTAAGGTACTGCACTTAAGGTGGAAAAATGAAATGCATAGATATAGGATGGGTGACACCTGGCTTAATGAGACTACGTGTGAAAGTGATCTAGGAGTCCCAGTAGACCACAAGTTGAACATGAATCAACAGTGTGATGCAGCAGCTAAAAAGGCCAATGCAATTTTAGGCTGCATTAATAGAAGTATAGAGTCTCGATCAAGAGAAGTAATAGTGCCACTCTATTTTGCCTTGGTCAGGCCCCACCTGGAATACTGTGTCCAGTCCTGGGCACCACCATTCAAAAAAGATGTTGACAAGTTGCAGCATGTCCAGAGAAGTGTGACCAAAATAGTGAAGGGTCTGGAAATAATATCGTATGAGGAACGACTTAGGGAGCTGGGGATGTTTGGTCTGGAAAAGAGAAGGTTAAGAGGTGATATGATAGCCCTGTTTAAATATTTGAAGGGATGTCATATTGAGGAGGGAGCAAGCTTGTTTTCTGCTGCTCCAGAGAACAGGACCCAGAGCAATGGATGCAAGCTACAGGGAAAGAGATTCCACCTCAACATTAGGAGGAACCTCCTGACAGTAAGAGCTGTTCCACAGTGGAACAAACTCCCTCGGATTGTGGTAGGTCTTTGGCGGTCTTTAAGCAGAGGCTGTATGGCCATCTGTCAGGGATTCTTTAATTATGAATTCCTACATCGCACAGGGTTGGACTGGATGGCCCATGCGATCTCTTCCAACTCTATGATTCTATGATTCTATTAGTCTACATTTTCAGAAGTCCACTAATGCAACTGTAAACTGAATAAATCTATTCCTCAATGGCCAAAAATGTACAACCACATGTGTAAGGAAACTTGGTGATATGACATCAACAGAATTCCATCTGATAGCTTAAATACAATTGCTAATCCCAAATAGAGTTGACCTACTGAATGGGATTTACAGGAGTCTTCACCTAGGTATTTAGCAATTCAATCCAAGGAATTAGATTTAGACCAGGATATGCCATCTGAAGGAACAATGGCCTGTTACAGACAGCCAAAATAAAGCTGCTTCGAGTCACAGTGGAGATATGGTATTTCAATGATGCATGCGTCCTAAGAGTCCAGAAGTCGCACCAAAGCCATGCTCCAGCCCTAAGGACAACTGATATCCAGAGATAGACCTCATCTGAACATGGAGGGCCCCAAAATATCATGGCTTGTGATATGTTTCAGCTGTGTGAGTTAGCCATCACCCTTGCATTATGTGATACAGAATGTCATCATAGTGCATTGTGTAGAACATTATGCATTGTGTGTAACAATTCTTAGAGGATTAAGTGGTAAGTTTAACAATTATTTTTAATGTTTAGTTTTCCATTACGTTTGGTTGAAAAACTAGTTTTCATTACCAAATCTGAGCTCTTCATAGTTCTCCAGTTTCCACCTCCAAGGTCTGCATCATAATGTAAGTTTCCTCTTCCACAGCACTCACATGTAAATCTGGACGTATGTTCATACACATTTCTCAAAATGAATTTATTTTGTGTACATATTTCATATGCATTCCTTTTGCATGCATGATTCAGCTCTTTAAAATGGGCTTGTGTGCCTTTTACAAATTTGGCATTTTTCCCTGTGTATTTCTGGAGTGTAGTCATGTATTGTGAAGTGTAGTCGTGAAGTATATACATTTTTGTCTTTCATTAATCATGTTGTTGTTAGCTGCTATCAAGTCAATTTTTATTTATTGCAACCCTATGAATGAGACACCTACAACACTATAGCTCAGGTCTTGCAGACTCAGTGCTGTGGTTTCCTTGGAGGCTATCCAACCTCCAAGGAAATGTCTTTCTCTAAATGTCTCCAGCATCTTCCTCTTTTTCTGTTACTTTCTAACTAGTCAAGTAATATTATCTTTTCTAGTGAATAATGTTTTCTTGTGATAGGGCCAAAGTATGGATCTTATCCCATTAACAAATAAGCCGGCTTACCTCTTCTGACTTGATTTCACAACCCAGGATGCCCCTGGATGTTATTATACCTAAATCACTGCCTATCTAGCTGGGATGCCACTGTCCAGATGCATCCTGGGGAGCTTCTGCCTTCAGAAATTGGCCATCTGAGCAAGGCTTCGACCTGGGATGCATCAGGGTGGCAGCATCCCAGCTAGATAGGCAGTGATTTAGGTATGATAACATTCGGGGGCATCCTGGATCCAGAATTCAAACTGGAAAAGGTAAACTGGTTTATTTGTTAATGGAATAAGCTCCTATGACAGTGTTAGTTCAGTCAACCTGGCTTCTAGGGACAGTTCAGGATTGATTTTCTCTACAACCCATTTATTTGTCTTTTTAACAGTCCACAGTATCCATAGAACTTTCTCCAGCACGTTTCAAATGAGTGGATTTTCTTCCTCTGAGCTTTCTTCACTGTCTAGCTTTCACAGTAATACACAGAAATTGAAATAAGATCTCATGTACAATAATAATATTGGAATTTAATGATATATCTTTATATTTCAGGATCTTGTCTAAGTTTCTTCATAGCTTCCCTTCCAAATCCTAGTCTTCCTCTGATTTCTTGACTGAAGTCTCTATTTCGATTAATGGCTGAACCAAGCTATGGGTTCTTAAACTACTCCAGTGTCTGCATCATATACTTTAAAGTTATGTAAATAATCTGTGCTCATTATTTTTATTTTCTTAATGTTCAATTGTTATCTTTCCTTTGCATCTTCTTCCGTGACTTTCTTCATTAACAGTTCCATGTGTTCCCTATTTTCTGCTAGTACTATTGTGCCATCTGCATATCTTGAATTTCTGATATTCCTTCCTCCAATTTCTACTCCTCTTTTCTCTGTATCTCAGCCTGTTTTATGCATGAGCTGTTCAGTGTATAGGTTAAACAGATAGGTTGATAAAATGCAGCCTTGCCTGACCCCCCACCAATTAGAAACAATTCAATTTCTCATTTTCTGAATACAGGTTACACATCAGGACATGTACCACCCAACCTGAGAGTCACATCTTCTGGCACTATCTTTTGTTTCATGTTGAATTGTCTCATCATTGGGTTTTCATGGTATAAGACATTCAAAGGGGATTTACTGTGCCCCCTTCCATGCAATACTGTCAAGTGTTAGCTATGGTGCCATTACTGTCGTCTCTGAGTGCTCCTCTACTAGTGTTACCTACTGCTGCTGCCCAGTGGCTGTTTGGCACATTTAGTTTGGCTCCTCTGTTAAAACCTGTCCAATGTGAGAGACCCTGCTAGCAGCACTTCTGCCATCAGCATAGCTTCTTGCCTCAAAGAACACCACAATCCCACTACTGCAAAAAGGTAGTGCCATTGGTGGGTTTCTCTGACAGTTGCATAAATGTATTGAGTTTGGATCCCAAACTGGCTCTGCATTTGGTTCTGTATTGAGTGGATTGGATAGCTAAGCAAATTTCTCACCCATCCCTAATTTTTTGCATCTTTACTTTCTGTGAGATATATACCACCATTCACCAACTTTGACATTTCTTTGTTTAAAACAAATGACTACTATGAATTCTCAGATAACCCTCTCATGTTGCTCATAATGTATTGTGACATTCGATTGGGAAGTGATAAAATGATCCAAAGATGATATAACTTGATATACAACCTGGAAGTGGATGCCTAACTAAAATCAAAAGCAGGCTTGAAAAATCAACTGCTCTGTTAACTTTCATCAGATCATCATAGCTGAAGTGAAACCATGCAAAAGCTTAGGAATCCAGAATATGAGGTGAAGAATATGAGGTTTCCAGACCCTTGTGTAAGAGGATGTTCTCATCCCTACTGAACATAAGACTCTGGCACTTTGATCTGACGGCACAGATCTGCCACAGGCCTACTAGACTCTTTTTGTATACATTCACCATGTAAATCTGACTAGACAAGTGACTTGACTGGAGCTCTCTTCTCTCCCCTTGTTCTTGGTTCCTTTCACTGCCAGAACCATCACCAACTACCACCTGTTGAACTTCAGCATGGAGACCTGATCCTGCCACCATCACTGGTTGGTCACCTGTCCACATTGGGCCCAGTGGGGTAGATGGCAACACTAGGCTGTTCAGGAGGGATCTGGACAATCCTTCTGGCTACTCTCTCCCACTTGGGCCTGGGGGAGAAGTCACAGGCATGAGTAAGAAGAACTTATAAAATGTCATTTTTTTGAAACTACAAGTCCCAGAATCCCCCAACCAGTATTGCCATTATCCATGGGAATTGTGGTTCAAATAAAGTAACTTTCTGCAAGCAAGTATGCAAAAATATTGCAGCCTGAACAGAAAGTGGAAATGAGCAAAGAGGAGGAGGGCTGGAGAAAGAATTGACAGTAGCAATCATGGCTGATGAGAGGAGCAGTGGCCTTCCAAGAACCATGGAAATGAGGTCTAGAAGATGGCAGTGTCCTACTGGGATGTAGACATTCATAAGTGCCTGATTCCAATACTAGGACTGTTCCCTCACTCGCAGCTTAAGTACATGCCTAATTACAACCTGCTTGCCATCCTTCGAAAGAGCTTTTGAAATTGCCAGCTATGCCGATCAGGGTGTGTATGTGTGCCTACTGTTTATTAGGTCTTTTGAAGTATACAGCAAGCGACCTTGGTGTTGCCTCCTGCTCAGGGCAGTTCTGCCTTATCAGAGTGAGTTATCTTGAAGCAAACAGCAAATCTTTCTTTATTATCTTATCCTATTTAACTTCTAAGAAAAAAGAAAATGCCTCTTGCAAGGACAAATAGTAAAAAAAAAAAAAAAAGCCTCTGTCCCAGATGTGTTTCCGTGAATAAAAAGGTTGAATATGTAGCCCCCTCATCTCCTTTCCCTCTTTGGCATAAGGATCTCATCTGAGGTTGGCACTGAGGATTGACCCAAGATCTTCTTAGATCTAACTATGACTCCAGGAAAAATGATAGGAGAAGATGGTACTGGTCTATTCATTGTATGGACACCTCATGTGGCGATGGAATCATCTTAGAAGTTTCTTAGGGCAAAAAGTCCCCAGCTGACTGAAGTGAATAAAATGAGTGACAGTTTGTACCACAGTGCATATCGGATTTGCAAATCCTCCCCTGGAGGTCTGGGGGTTCAAATGTTTTGAGGTCGCCATGTCATTCCAACTTTAAATCTCATCAGGCTTAAGATGGATGAAGTCTGGCAAAGATATTTGTTCCCTCTGGATATGCTGCCTAATGTTTTACTATGTATTTATTCTTATCTTTAGGAATTTCTCAAAAATAAGCTGTGAGGGGTTCTTGACAAGCTTGGAAGAGTTACTTTTTCAGATGACAGTTTGCAGAATCTTCTAGCCAACACAGCCAGTGACCAGTCTGGCTGGGGAATTATGAGTATTGTGGTCTAACACAGCCATATTTCCAAACTCTGGTTCCTTGTTGTAATGATGTATTAAAAAATGAAGGCCAAGATCCTTCTTCATCAATGCAACAGTGGAGTTCCATCCTCATAGTTATGATGATGCCACCCTCTACAATTGCAGCCTGTCAGCACCCTGACTAAAATGTTTCTGAGGCACTGGATTTTGGGGTTCTGGGAACTGAGATTTCAAATGCTCTTCCTGATCTCACAGAAATTTTAGAATAAGCAGGTGGACAGATCTACCTCAGGGTCCTGCCGCAACTACTTTTCTCAAGGCACTCTTGGAACTCGGAGACTGTTGCAGATGTCATTTCTCAGTGCCCTGATCTTCATAACTTTTGAAACATTTTGGTCTGGGCACTACCAGGGTGTAAAGGAAGGTTTGGGGAGTAACATTCAGCCATTCGCAACTATAAACATGAGTCCCCAGCACTTTCCAGAATATTTTGAGTCCAGTTTATGATCTTCTAACTGCTGAACAGGATGCCAGCCACGATTCTTTAAATAACTTTAAATAAAGTGGCAACAAATAGAATTGTTCTTACAGTGTGAATGCACCCACAAGGATAATAGGTGTGGTACTTAATGCGTTCCTTCTTGTAGTTTGAACTGCTTTAGGGAAATTCATGTGGAAAACCAGCATGTGAATAATACTAATAGTAGAGGAATAGGACTGTTGTTGTTGCTATTGTCATTTGGATCCAGCGTTTCCCCAAGTGGAACTCTACCATGGGATGTTCCATTTGGAACAAGACCTTTGACCGTTTCTTTGCATTTTTCTATGCAGTTTTCTGTTTCGTATGATTTATTCACAGCTATGTTACATATACTGTGTTTTATTATGTACTCAGCTGTATTTTTTGATGAACATATGTTTGTTAAAATGTCTCATTGGCTTGGAATATACTTGTAGAATGCTGAGCAAGACAAATGCTTAAAATTGTACTTTATTAGCAAAAACCAAAACATTTTAACATTTGCATTGTGTCCTCAAGCATCCCATTGCCTAACACGGTTGCTGTCTTTTTGTCCTCTTAAAAATAAAGGCACCCTGAGCTCTGGGACAAATTTTGTCTGTTGCTGCTCCTAGGAAACAAGAACTTTAGTAGGATCCATCTTATTCCCCTTTCTGCAGCATTTCTAGAAGGGTAGCAGCAAATGCGTTAATGGGCGTCTTCATCATGCTCAAAATGGAGAACATTTTGGAATTCCTCCTGGATAGAAGATTGAAATGTAGGACATATCCTGGAAAAGGAGGGCATCAGAACTCGTTGTTCAAAGACATCCAGGGAATCAAATAGTCTTATTGACCTCATGAGTGGAGTGCCTCCTAACATTACATAGAGTCAACACTTTTACTTTGGTTGTGTCTTTTTTTAGTTAACCACGAGAGAAAAAAAAAAGGGCAAACATGTCACAGTGCAGAAATCTAAGTGCGGTTTTACTTTACTGCTCTCATCTGCAATAAATCTGCTGTACTGCAAGAGCCTCCATTTCCAGGGCAGGGCCTCTGTTGCTTGCAGCATTTGTCTTACTTTGTTCCAGAGTTTCAGAGAGATAGCATGAAGCAGTGAAATAACAGAGATGTGAACACTATTTTCTGGGTGGGCAAGGGAGTGCATAAACATGTCTGCCTTTGTCAGAATATGCACAAAAATACATGCACTTCAGGGGGAAATACATGCACTTCAGGTTCTACATGCACTTCAGGGGGAAAATCCAGAAAAATGTAAATGAATTCCCATAGAAGAAGCACGGTGGGAAAAATGTCAAAGTTGGATACTGGATTGCATGGGACAAGAATGCTAGCAGAATACTGAGAAAGTCAAGGGAAGATTTCCAGCATCCTTGTTCTTCACATGTGAGACTCACAACATTGCAGACTAAAAAAAACAATCCATCCTACAATATCAATGCAAGAGATTGGTTAGGTGGGAAGATGCAATTGGTATTCTAGGACACCATATGGACGGAAATGCTTGTTTTGAAGTGGTAATCATGTTAACTGGCTCAAATGGTTTACCTGAAAGATGCTATCCAAAGCCTAAAATAGAAGTAGAAAATAAGCCATCCCAGATTTGGTTTAGGCCACTCACAGTAATATGGACTGTCAGAGAACAAAACATGGTATCAGATTTGCAGTCCTACAGAACAAATTCAATGTTTTCAGGGAGTTCAGACTATCTGGTTTTGCAGAAGGATAGATCCATAGTTTCAACAGGGATACCATTCTGAAGAGGTGCAAATATAAAAAGGACTTGGCACCTCCTCCATTCTTGTTTTATTTAAAATAAAAAGAGAAAAAGTCCACCAAGATAATGTTCCTTCTCCTTTCTCTGGCTAGTTGCACAGGTTCTACAATTTAATTTTATTGTTTTAGGGGGGAAATGTGGAGAAATGTACTTCTTATTGCTAAATTGGGTTCTCTCTCATTAATAAGAGAATGGGCTAATGGAAAAGAGTTTCTAAAATTATACTCGCAACTCAGGCTGCTAGACGCAGCCTGGAGAAAAAGAGTATTCCAAAGCATTAAACTTACTTTATCAAGCATTACACCTGACAAGCTCTCATAAATTTTACATAGATTTTTAACTTATTTTAATATTATGCGGGCCCGGTTTAAAATATTCTTGTGAAATAACGAAAATGAAGCAGCCGAGCCATAAATCAGATCTATCACCTGTACCACACACACACACATACACACACACCAAATATATTCACACACAACAGCATGTATAAATGTAGAAAGACAAACATCTAGACAAGACATTAGGATGGATGGATGGACAGATGGGTAGATTGAATAAGACATAATTAAACAGCCTGCTCCTGTCTGTTGATAATCCACTCTTGTTGAGTCTAAGGAGTGGACTCATAAACCACTCTCTTGACACAACAAAGATGGAAAGAATATTCTCCATTATTCATTTCCTGACCAGAAAAAAAAAGTTTTCCAATAATCAGGAGACTCTGTTGAGCAGTGTAACAGAGCAGCAAGACATGTGTGTCATTTTCTTCCAGTAAATAAACATCACAAATTTTTCTGTGATTCTGTGCAGAAATATGTATCTTTTTTCCCTGTGCAAAATACGTTTTTTGATGCAGAAAAAATGTGCTTCCTGTGCATGAAACAATAGTTTGTTTTTTGGCACAGTCAAAGAGAGGATATGTGTCATTACTTTATTTAATTATGTGATTTACATCCTGCCTATCTCCCAGCACAGGCCCCACAGTGGCTTGTTGTCTGCCTTCACGATGTTTCCGACTTATGGGGTTTTCTTGGCAAGTTTCTTCAGAGGAGCTTCCCCATTGCTATCCTCTGAAGCTGAGAGTGTGTGACTCATCTAAGGTCATCCAGTGGGTTTACTTGAACGAAACCCAGTGGGTTTACATGACCGAAACTGAGATTTGAAACCCAGTCCCCGGAGTCATAGTACAACACTCAAACTACTACGCCAGGCACAGGACTCAAGATTGCTCAGAGCAAAATAATACAAAGTATAGCTAAAATTCATGGTCTTGTGCAGAAATAAGCACACACACATTTCTGAAAGGTTAATCTGCCCCAGAACACTTTACATGTAGAGATATCCACTCAAGTTGCAATCAAGTCCTATTGGGGGGTCCCCATACACAACTGGATAGTCATTGAGTGAACCGAATATTACACTAGGTAGGCCTTTGGCCTGATCCAAGATGGCTCCTCTTATATTCTTATGTGTGTACATTTAACAAACCTACACACCTCCCTCCCCTTTGCAGCTTGTCATTAATGATCAGAGAAAACTGTACGACATGTCATTATCTCTCACTCTCTTTTTCTTAATCTTGCTACCCACGGACCTAAGATAATCAAACATTTTGCCAGCCTCCTCTAATTGCAGTCCTGTGGTTATTCAGCAGTTCAAAATATTGCAACTATCAGTGGATCTCAGATGAGGGCTGAGGCAAGGAGTGTGTTTATGGATGCATATCAAGATGTCCTCTCACAACGTGATTGCAACAGGCATTAACATGCAAAGCCTAAGCAGAAGAAAGGGGAGGGGACCTTATTTCGAGGTACAATCCCTCAGTGGGCAGTAAATTACCCATAATATCTCCCACACTAGCAATTAGCCCTGTTTGCTGACTGACTGAATTGTTTCACAGTAGTTCGGCACAGTTACCACCATACTTAAATTAGCATAGTTCCAAGGACTGAGCCCTCCTGGCTTATATATGCAGTATGTCTGCAATACAGTGCAAACTGGCCCCAGCATGTTCTCACGCTCTTCTTTTTCCTAAGGCTTACTCTTTGGGACATGGTCAGATCAAAGGAATGCCCTTTTAACCCTTATACTGAGTTAGTTTTGAAGTATTTTCTGAATTAAGTTGCACTTGAAGGTGAGGGTTAAGGTTAATAATTTAGGTTTGTTGTTGTTGTGTGCGTTTCCAAGTTGTTTCCAACTCATGGCGACCCTAAGGTAACCTTATCATGGGGTTTTCTTGGCAAGGTTTGTTCAGAGAAGGTTTGTCATGGCCTTCCCCTGAAGCTGAGAGAGTGTCACGTGTTTAAGGTCATCCAAGCTGGGAATCAAATTCTGGTCTCCAGAGTCATTGTCAACATTCAAACCACTATGCGGTGTTGGCTGTCATAATAATTTAGGTAGGGGCTTTAAAAGGTTTCATGGCACATTCATTTCTTAGCTCCAAAGGGAATTCCAATAGCCCCCCCCCCCCCCAAAAAAAAAGTCCCTACAGTACTTTTCTTCTGCTTTTGGGAATCATGGTTTGGGCAAAAAGGGGGTTGTTTTGAGTGAAAATGGCTGCCCTTTCAGGTTCACCTAAAACTAGGTCCACAGGAGCCAGAATATTCTGGGAGCAGTTTGGAATGTTCTGGCTCTGACGGTGATCCAATGTTCTCCCGTTACCTTTGGCTCTCTGTTGTGATGCCCAGTGGCTGTTCACACAAATGTCCCACTATGTCACCCTGGACCACTGTTGCTGCAGGTTGCTTCACCCTGAGGTCAGAATGAGGTGCCCAGCACTGGCCACTTTGTTCTGACTTCAGAGTAGGAAACTTGCGCCAGTGGCAGTGGCATTGGACGGCACAATGGGACACGTTGTAAACAGCCACTCCCTCATTGCAGTGGAGGCTCTGGATCTTCCAAGAAGATGCAGAGCAACAGGTGATTTATTTTTAAGTGGGGTATATGGCAGGTTTGGTATTGGACTGGCCAGATATCTTCCAGACAGTTAGCACCAGAACTGGGGAATGGGCCTGCATCGTCCAGACTGCTCACTAGGAATACAGGGGGAGTATTTTTTCATTGGGCCCATGTGGACAACCCCTAAGTCTTTATTTAATACAGAAGACTAGCAGTATTAGTGGTAAATGGATGCAACAGGTGATCTGCAGAAGACAAAAGCATCACACACAGCACTTGGCTGATGTGTTTCAGGATCCCTTCACAGCAGTAGGTGGTAGCACTGAGACCCTAAATAATAAGTTTTTTCCAGATTACCCCATGCCAACATTGGCTAGATAATGAGTCCCCTGAGCAAGGGTTCATCTCCCCCAATGCAGTACAACTTAGAAGATGAATCCCAGGGTTACACTTTGTAGGCCAGAACCAAACAAAGGACACTAAAGTGGAAAGTGAATGCTGGCACCAGAATGACTGAGAGAGAAGGAGAAAGCTAACTAACTACAAAGGACCTCTGGAGAGTCTTTGCAAGTTTCAGCAACTAATCAACAAATTCTTGCAAATGATAGCAAGGTGTTATAAGACTAACTCACCTGGAGATTTGCACATAGCCTTCTCTTCTTGCCCAAAGAGAGCCAACATAGTGTAGTGTTTTGAGCACTGGACTATGACTCTGGAGACCAGGGTTCAATTCCCCATTCAAGCATAAAAACCCACAGGGTGACCCTGTGCAAATTCCATAGCCTCAGAGGATGGCAATAGCAAAGCTCCTCTGATGAAATGTGCCAAGAAAACCCTGTGATAGGTTCACCTTAGGGTTGCCCTAAATAAAAAATGATTTGAGAGCACACAACAAGAAGGTAGAATGACCCCACCAAAACTGGAGACTCTTAACCAGGCCTTGAAATCTAGCAACTCTGTTGTTGTTGTGTACCTTCAAGTCATTTCAGACTTATGGTGACCATAAGGTAAATCTATCATGGGGTTTTATTGGCAAGTTTCTTCAGAGGGGGGTTGCCATTGCTTTCCTCTGATGCTGAGAGCATGTTGCCTAAGCTCCCCCTGCCCCACTATGTTCATATAGCTAGAAGCACAGCATTATCATCCTTGAATGATATGCATCCAGCTAAAGGAACATAGCTAAATGCTTCTCCCTACACACTCTGTTCTCCACTGGCCACTAAAAGGCCATGTTAGGGTGATGCACCAGGTAAAAGGTGGGATATTATGGTGGAGGGTGGGAGTTTTTCTTGCTCTGGGACTTGTTAACTATTAAATATACAGAGGATTTGTCTTGTATTCAGCCCAACCATCCTACTGTTGAGGCTCTTGTGATCATTGAGGATGTGGGAGCCATAGGAAATGAAACCTTGCCTCTGCCCCATCTTCCACTGCAATACTTTGAGTTTTGTCCTGGTCATACATGGGCTAATCAATTTTGTTTCATGTTTTTCTCTTTACTGTTTTAAAGCCCTATCTGCATCTCCCCCCATAGAATCGGGGGGGGGGGGGGGTTCATTCCACTTTATTTCTTAATCAGATACTATTTAATTGGAGAATATGTGCTATTTATCCAGGAAATATGAATTTCCAAACACATTTTCTCTGTGCTGATTGCAGATAATACGAGGAAGCGCACCCTCTGATTCATTAGCCTAGTAAAAGAGATGTTCAGAATTATTTGGTATAATTCACAGCACTTAAGAAAGCATATATTTTCATAATACTCTAAATCCATTGCTTATGGCAGTAACTCAAGCATATTATGACTAGCTTGCCATAGCAATGTCATCTTAAAATTGTGGGGCTGCCATTTTTTTATTGTAACTGGCCAAGGCGCCCACTGATTTAGTACATTAGTTTCAGCAAATGATTACCATGAGAGAATATGGATGCTTGCGCCTGTTTTCAGAGAATTAAAATGGCAGCTGCTGAAGTAGCTGGTCAGATTAGCTGCTTAGGCGAAACAGGGGCTGAAAGCAGGAGACAAAGGAGATTCAGGTGTTTGAAAAGTAGAGATGAATTTCTTCCAAGGGCTGGTTCATGCAATACATTGAGTCCAGTGCCTTATTTTGATGGTCCTGAATTCATGTGCTGGCTCTCATTATACAGAAGTTAAGTTTGGAAACCTTGCCCAACCTGGAGTCCAAATTCTACTTTGGAATGAAGAGAAGACACATGGGTAGTTATCTATCCAGAAGTCAAGAAGCTAGGAAATAAGTCAGTGGCAAAGAAAACCAAGACAGAAAAATGGATATGCGAAACAATAGTCTGGATCTGGTTCCAAGTATTCAGAAAGCAGAGCAGAGTCTCCCAACTGACTTGGGTGTCTTTGTCAAGAGTGATGCCAGTAAGCCAATTCCTCAAACAAAATCTACCTGTGGCTAGCTTTTTTAAAGTCTGGACTAAACACTGGAACAGATTCGCCATCCCAACGACATGAAAAGTCACCAACTACCACTGAACTTGCTGGCTGTGTGAATTAGTCAGCATTGGGTGTATTTTTTGTACAGTGGGTACTGGGCCCACCCTATAGAAAAATCCTGGAATTTACTTCTAAGAAAGCCATCTTTTAGGTGTTTTGTCATTTGTCATTTGGCAAATGGCATTTAGGCACTGTGTAAAATTATGGAAAATGTGAGAAAGATGAAGAAGAAGATGAAAACATCTCTGCATAATTCTGCATCAAAAAGATCACAGGGCAGCTTACAAATAACATTATTGTCGTGAATTCAGACTGGAGCTGTATTGGCATCTTGTTTTTGGTCTGGAGCGGAGACTCATAAGGGGGAAAAATAGTGAAATAGCATGTCAATTTAGGAAAATCTCAGGAACAGCAAAATTCTTTTCCAACCCTATTTCCCTATAGATTATATGGAGTTGTCAGATCTCAGGGACTGGTCTCCAGTGTTCATGGGTTATCGCCAGGTAGACGATTAGGGTACAAATTCTCCAGTTTTGGTGGTTTCAACTTCAGGCAAGAGGACAGGGATGTGTGCAAATCTCTAGCTGAGTTACAAGAGCAGTAGCTTGCTGCAATTTTCAAAGCTTAATTGATTTGTTGTTGCAAATTGCAAAGATTCTTGGAAGAGGAGGTGTCTCTGTATTTATTTAGCTTCCTCCTTTCCTCCCAGTTCTTGTGGTGCCAGAACTCACACTCTGCTCTACTCTTCATCCATCTTCTCTAGAAACAAGCAGTCTTGCTAAAAATATCCCTTATCCATTCTGTCTTCCTTATAAAGTGGGAAGGAATAATGCCTTTGTTTTACCTTTATCTGGCAATAACCCCCTTTAGTTAATATTTCTTAATTTCCAAACAGGAAAATATGCTCTCTCACTCTTGCTGTCTTTGTTTGACTAAAAACAATTTGTGTGATAATGACGTCACACAATTTCATCTGAAAATCTTTGCGCAATTGTGCAATAGTGATGGGAGCATCTGGCTAGGCTCCCATCACCTTTCCCTGTGTGAAATTCTCTCAAGCCCCCATGTCCTTCACTGCTTTGATTTCAGGCTTGATCTGGTCAAGGATCCATTTGTTTGTCTTTTTGGCTAGTGTTTAATGCATGGGGCTTAATGACATAACCAGGGGTCATCCCTGGGGCCTTGTCTGCATGGGCCAAAAGGTCAATTTTTCTCCCATTCTGGTGGTGTCATGTTTGAAGGATGCACATCCCAAATGCCAATTCTGGAATGATCAGTCCAGACAACATCCAGCATACCCAGCACTAGAATTAGGGTATAAAATGAACTTTACAATACTTTCTACCCTGGATCTTCTCAGAAGACCCAAGGACATTCATTTCTACAAAGTGATCTTGCTCTGAGATCACAATGAGGAGGAAGTAACCTGCAAAGGTGGCAGATACAGCAGATTGGTCAGTAGACTAGGATGTCAGTGTGGACACCAGACCTGGCATGGAAATGGAGGTCTGGGTAACATGGTGAGATCAGGGCAGCCCCGAGGTCAAGATAGTCTGGACTGCCTCTGCAGTATCCCTGCCAGTGAGGCCAAGGTTTAGGTTTTAGCTTTTGGCCTGGAATCCTCATGGCTTGAGACAATCCTGAACTAGCAACTCTATAACCATCAGAGGTAGGAAATTTAAAATTGGCCTCTAAGAAGTTGTTGCCCATGAAACTATAAAAATCAAAGGCTAATAAAAGCAAGCTAAAAAGCTATGAATTAAAACAAATCTTCTATCCATAATTAAACATACCAATTGTGCTGATTGCTTAAGAGCAGCCTCTGGATTGTGAGCCTTTTGACTTGAGGGGGAATTAGTGATTTCAAGAAACAAAGCCATAAGTATAGTTCAGCTCTATCTGGAAATTAATTTTGAAGACAGAGGGTATGGTTTGGGATGAATCGTGATGTTTCCTTATATATATCTCCATTAACTTGTCACTAATTTACTTTTGATTATGGGTTGGTCTATGTATCATGTTTTAAGATGTCTTAGCACCAACCTAGAAAATATTTCACTGGTTTTAAGGAGGGCTGGGTCCAAAGTTGGATCTTTAAACCTGAGTTTCGAGGTGCTTGGGAAGTGAAAGCAGAGAGAAAATAATTGGCACTGTCCACTATTTTAGCTATGGCTGAATAACTTTGTGAGATATTTAGCCTTCTCTGTTAGAGAGCTCTGGTGCCTCAACAAAATTCAAATCCCAGGATCCCATGGAATGGAGCCATGACAGTTAAAGTGGTGTCAAATACAATGCTGCAGCAGCCATAGTGTATGTCAAGCAGGTGTATACCTATGGGGTAGGGATGGAAAATAAGGACATTTTCCCCACAATAAGAATTCTGCCTGTCAAAGGAAATGTTCATTCAGTCTCCATTTCTAGTGTTGCAGTAACTTAAAATGTCAGTCAAGTAGTTAGGAATACAGTTTAGGCATCCAAAGGAAAAAGACAGGCAAAATTCCTAATGGAATGAAAACTCCAGAAAATAGAGACTGGGACACAAAAGAGGGATAGATTCAAACTGTAGGAAAAGAGATTCCACCGAACCCTAGGAAGAACTTCTTGACAATAAGAGATGTTTGACAGTGGAACATTCCCTCAAAGAGTGGCAGAGTCCCCTTCTTTGGAGGTTTTAAAACAGAGGCTGGATGGCCATCTGTTGGAAGTGCTATGATTGTGTATTTCTGCATGGTAGTGAGTTGGACTGGATGGCTCTTGAGGTTTCTACCAACTCTATGATTCTATGATCTATGACTAGGCAGGGAGTCTACAGAAGCCTCTCCAAGGGAGCATAGGAGTCAAATGTTCACAGTCATCATCATCATCATCATCATCATCATCATCATCATCATCATCCTTCTCCTCAATGGAGATTATTGCACAGTGAAATCCCACTAGGACAGACGTGGGACCTAAAACTCAAAGATGGATCCTATCACATTGGTCCATGGCCAGGCAATAGGCAGCCGTATGCAACCCAGGCTTCTCTAGGCTTCTCCAGCAGCTTTAATAATCTCCTCCATCTTTTCAAGGCAGCACTCTTGCCTTGAGATTCTTTCTTTCATCCTTAGGGTTGGAGGTAGAAGAGCAAGCCCTAATGCCTGGAAACAGTAAGGAATGCAAAAGTAAAATTTCTTGAATTGGGAAATTGGAAAGTGGAAAGGGGGTAGGGAAGGAAAATAGTATAAGACATCTTGCAAATAAGACAATGGCATCCCTACCATTGTCACCTGGTGCGGTAACTCATGGTGTTACCCCCACATTGATCTCATCCACATAGAATCCTTAGCAATGCTTTTTTGCACTAATATTACTCATAAATCGTAATTCCCATATACCATGGAGTTTAATGCTAATAGTTGTGACATAAACAACTAGCAAAATAAAAATTATACCTTCAAATTACAATATCATATGAACAACTTAAATATATTTACATATGCATAGTGAAGATTTGGTTAACATGTGATATTTTTAAAGAAAATTTTAATAGAATGTTAAAATTAAAAAAGTTTTGAAATTTCAATTTCCCCTTTCTCCTCCCACTGAGCTTCACCCCACTTCCACCATCTTTGAAAGTATTTTAAAGGGAAGCAGATGAATGCTACAGCCCATTTCTGCCAAAATGTACCATATATATTCGACTATAAGTCGACCTCATATAAGTTGAGGGCACGTTTGGAGGCCAAAAGTATGGATTTTGCTATGACTCATGGATAAGACAAGGATAAATTTTAGGAGCATATAACAAAGGATCTAAAGGATGAAGCAAAGCAAAACAATGTAAAAAAACTTACAAAATTCCAGCAGACATAACTCTTTGTGCTTATTCTTAAAACTGGATGGATGAGAGAGTAGAGGCGGCCAGTGTGTCCAGAACAGATTATACTCTTGCTTTTCACCAGGGGATGGTTCGTTCTTTTAAATTAGTTCGTTCTTTTAAATTAGAGTTCAGTACTTATATTGGCCCATGAATAAGTCAACTCAGTTTTTATAGGTCAATTTTTTCACCCAAATTTCTAGACTTATACATGAGTATATACAGTAGGTCTTTGAGGAGCAGTGTTGTCACCTCCCCTTAGTTTGTCACCTGGTGCAGTCCGCACCCCCGCACCCGCATAGTAATGCCACTGAGAACGATCCTGACAAGGTGAAGCAACTAAAACCCAAACAAAGTTAGCTTTACATTCCTTCAAAGTTAGATGCTCACAATTTTTTAAAAAATGAACCACTACCACAGCCACCATGGCATATGCTTTAATTGTCTCTGATCTAAAAAATAATCCCAGGAGGCTGTGGAAAGAGTGCAGATGACAGAAAGCTAATTTGCTCCAACAGTGACACCTCCCATGTAGTTGGGAGGTCGATTAGAAAGAGCGCTTGCTCCATTATTTGCATATTAATAGCACGTGCTAAAAGACTTGGGGATTTACTTGCCTTGCCATCCAAAAGGATGAAAGCATCTCCATATATATATATATATGTATGTATAAAATGCCTTTCCTGCAGCTATGATGGGTCATAAACTATCGGGGAATCTGCTACGAATACTGAATTCACAGGGTGGTTTTAAATTGCAGATGGCATCTGTGGTTTGGAAGAGAAAGGGGAGAAGTAGCCTGCACACACAATGCCTGTGTGGATATTACACACTCTCTCTCTCCTTTTCCTCTTTGGTTGTTAAAAGCTAAATAAACCCACTTTGGGGAACGTCCTGTCTTGTGTAAGTTGAAATCAAGTACTTGGCTCAGACTTGGCAAACGAAATTAGGGGGGGGGGGGGGGGAAAGGCAGCTAAGGAAATCCAGACACAGTGACAAAAAGCAAACAAGAACAGATTCGTCTCCCTGATTCCCCCTTACCCCTCTCTTGTCCTGAAAAAAAAAAAGCCTCTGATTAAACATCTACAAAATTCCAGGCCCTGATGTTAGCCAGACCTGCAAGGCCAAAGTTTCTCTTTGCACATAAAACAAAAAATAAATTAAAAACAGCCACAGGCTGGGATTTACTTAACAATCCTCTCCTTATGACCATGGCTTCCCCATGCGGCCCTCTTGGTTTTTTAACTGTGTCATAAAATACCCTCCTGCATTTCAGGACCTTTTAGGGGGACAAGGGTTCTAGAGTGGCAAATGGGAAAGGGGGAATTTGCTTGTTAGGAAAGAAGCAAAGCGGAGGGGGGGAATCTTGTTAAAGGAGTCTCTAATGCACTTAAAAGAATCGAAGGCAAATTTACAGGACCAGCTGCCCTCTGGCAAGGGAAGGAGAAAACACAAGCAGACTTCCCATTAGCTGGAATGGGTCAGGGGCTTAGGGCAGCTCCCTGGCTCACCTGCCACCAGCCCAACTGGTGTTGCTGGTTGGAAGAGCTTACTGTAAATTGGAGGAATGCTCATTCATAGCTTGGACAGTTGCTTTTTCTAAAAGAAAGGTGTTAACAGTTACAGTCCCAAGGCCTCAAAGAGTTAGCTGGCATTAATGGCTTGAATCTGTTTGGTGTTTTACATATGTTTCCTTCTGCATGCATAAAATCATAGAGGTTATGTGCACTGTGAAAATAATCCAGGCTGAATCTGGGTTGAATCTCCATTGTTCACATGCATCCTGAATACACTCGATTATGTTGGGGGGGAGGGAGTTGCCAAACCCCCCCACTTAATCTGGGATAATCGATATCAGGTTTCCTTGTGAGTTTTTAAAAAAGATCTGCATCATCTGTAGTGTGAATAACTGATCCGAATAGACCCAGGATAAAACTCTGCATGCCTTGAACATGTTCCAAAAGCTTTTGCATCACTGACACCATCTTTATTCGAATGCTCATACATGTGAGCAATCAAACCTGCAGAGATGTGCATCAATGCAGTTCCATAGTGTGAATAACCAACTCAGAATGTGTGAGTGAGATGATTCACATTTTCATACTAAAAATGATGTCTGAATGATTCTTTATAGTTGTGACTACTAGAGCCAATGAATTCAGTCCCTTGCCATGCACAGCTAAAATACTCCTGAAATGCTCTTAATGCACAGTTAAAATGCTTCTGAAAGTTGTCACTCCAAATCTCTCTTTAAAGACCTCCAGAGATGCAGAATCCTCTAATCTCCGAGACAATCTATTTCACTGTGCAGAATCACTGATATGTGATTGTCCTTTTTGGTCATTCTAGTAACAATTGCATTTGTTTTGAAGATGTATAAGTGGAGCTCCACAACTGTAATTGTTGCAAATGTACTTGCATCTTGTGGGTTATCATCACCACCATCATCGTTATCATCAGCACCACCAGCAGCACCCTTAACCAACATGAAAAAATAATATCATACAATTAAGAATGATTTTTAAAGTTTTGGTTTGGGTTTTTTAAAAAAAAAAATAAAAAATATATTTTTAAAAAATAATATAGGACCCTCTTAAAAGCCCTGTTTTAAAAACTGTGTTTTCAAAAAAGGTGTCCAGCTGGAGACCAAAAAGTAAATGTTGTACTCTAGTTATGGGATATATCCCAAAGATTAGGCAGAAAGAGCCTCACTTTAAGTGTTTAGGCCACAATCCAGCAGGTGTCTTACCCATGCATACAGTCCCCAATGGAATGAGTTGAAGATTTTTTTCTCCAGTGAACAGTGCCTACTTTCAGTTTAAGGTTGCAGCAGCAGTGCTGTTGCTTATGGGGATGCAAGTTTAGTTGTGCATTTGGTCAAAAATTTGGTTGTACAACATTACAATTTAATTAGGAGTTATGTAACACGAGCAACACAAGACTGGCATCCAGTTGATGGCATATGTATTTGTAAGTTTTCCTTTAGCTTATGCATGCCTTTTTGGGGGGGTGCTCCAGAAGTTGAAATCCCCTTCTTT
Source organism: Sceloporus undulatus (assembly GCF_019175285.1). Lineage (NCBI taxonomy): Eukaryota > Metazoa > Chordata > Lepidosauria > Squamata > Phrynosomatidae > Sceloporus > Sceloporus undulatus. Next base: position 11,934,217 of record NC_056522.1, read on the forward strand.
CCCCACCACACTTATTGTTCAGCCTCTGAAGCCCCACTGCACAACTATTCTGTGCCTTGAGGAGAGTGAACAGGAATGGAGAAGCATCTGGCTCTGCCAAAACAGCCAGATACAACAGGGTAAGAAGCAGCGCTGGGACCTTCAGCTGATCCCAGTGAATTCAGCACTGATGTAATTATTTCATATCTGGCTATAGGAACATAGCCAGATACTTTCTGATCCTGCCTGCTACCCATGAGGCAAAGCATGGCTGTGCTGGGAGATTTTAGAGGCTATACAGTAAGTTGGGAGAGGCAAGATGACTCAGCCTAGCTGAGTTCAACATAACCTACTACCATGCTATGTTGACCTGTGTGGGATTGCAGTCCTTATTTCCAGATCTGGAAATTTACAGTATGCAATCTCTATGTAGGAGCTCCATCATGGAGTGATCAGATCAACAGAAGATTCATAGTTCCTTGAATACAATATTTGTGCTAGCTCTCTGTGTATCTCCAGCACTCCCACCACTCCCGGAGATACAAAATGTCCCATCTTCAGGACTTTCATCCTTTTTCCAGATGATGTCAAGTTTTGCTGCATTATTACTTTATAGTTGGTTTCATTTATTTTCTTTTTTAGAAGTACTGAAATATGTCCCTGTGAACAGGGGTGAAACATGGGGGAAAGAGGGATTTGCTAATGACAATCTCAACATCTGCACAGTAACCTGAGACATTTATGTTTTGTGTGTGCCTTTCTGGGAATTTCAAACAGTAATTAGCAAACAAGATTCTTTTGCAAGCTAAAGAAGAACACACCACCTCCAGACCTCACTACCCTGTTTCAATCTTCTTATTTTGGAAGACAAGGTTTCTTTCAAGAAGCCCCAAACAAGTTAGCTGCAGCTGGTATTTTACCACCTACACAGTGGAGTGCGAAAGAAAAAAAAAGACAAAAGAGATAAAACAATATTTATATTCAAGGAGAGAATACTTCAGAGCAAGGAGGCTATGATGTGCACATCTATATTGTCTGGGAGAATCTTTTGCAATGATGCAGCTGGGTTACAGAGGGGGGAAATAACCCACAAAAACATAATGGCAGACAAGGAGGGCTACCGGCAGTGACAAACTTTAATCTCCAACATTACAATTATATTGTCGAAAATGATACCTTCAGCTGCAACTCATTTGTGAATCCCAGCAAAGGCAGGATCACAAATTCCTCATCAGAGGCTGCTGAACCTGATCCCTACCAAATTTGGGCCACAGCAGGAAGCTGTATGTGAAGAGTGATTTGCATTTCAATGCTTTGGCCACCACCACCTTTCAATCTTGCCGCTGAGCTGTCACAATGGAAACCAGGGCGGCTCTTGGTGTGTTCCAAATCTATATTAAACACAAATACAATAAGAGCCGGTCATTAATGGGGAACAGGGTAGCTCTGGAGGCTAGACAGGGATTTTTCTTCATGATTATTTCATCAAGTTGGGGATGAGCAGGGGATTCCGCTACCTTGAGTGATCTACATTGTTCTCCATCCACACTTTTCCACCGTGGTTTGATGAGGGTAAATTAATTGAGGCAAGGGCTTATTAAAGAAGATGCTCAATACAATGCATAAGGTGTCAGTGGAAATTCAGGAGTAGTGTCCGGGTGATTTGTCTCTCTTCCTCAATGATGTCTCAAATGAGTGGTAGCAGCATTCTAATGCCTTATCATAGTTGATAAGAGCTCACAGAGCTCACTTAGTCCAGCCCCCCAGGATCTTGAGCAGGTTGGTCTGGGAGCAGTTTTTCTGCCTCTGGAGGCCTTTGAGTTAAAAAAAAGTGGCCAGAAATCTATTTTTCATTTTAAGCTACTGCCCCCCCCCCTACATTAAATTAGTGGTTCTCAACATTTGGACCTCCAGATAGTTTATATGTCATCTCCCTGAAGCTTCTGCTAGAACAGGAAGTAGTCAGAGATTATGGGAAGAGGTGAAGCCCCAAATAACTGGAGGACCAAAGATTGAGAAGCACTGCATTAAACAGTTCAGGTGCCCCATGCTATTTCTTTAAAAGGTGATCTGCCTATGCTGGGGACTTTCAACAGGTAGTTCACCCATTTTTTGACTGGAATCTGGGGAGTGAATGGGACTGAGGGCTCAAGGAAGGGTCAAAGAAAAGTAAGTGGGACCAGATGGAATTCTGATTAGTTTTGACATATTTCCACCAGGTGTACAGAGAGCAGCACTGTTCTGGGCATGTCTATAGCCATTAAGCATTAAAAGCACAGCAAGATACAGGATATGTCAACTTAAGAGTAAGCTGAGGATAACAGCTCCCATTCTGAATGGCAACTGCCCAATTCCATGGCATAATTTTCAGGCCTGCAAAGTTCAGTTCCATGAAACAACTTTCTGGTCTTCAAAGCATAGCTCAGTTTGATACAACTATAACTCTTACCCCCATTATTACAAATGAAAGAAAATAGCAGAAAAGTTTTTAAGCCAGATGGGGAACACTCATGAGCCATATTGGTCCATGGAGAAGAGGTTCCCCACCCCCACTTTGTAGCATTTTGTATATAAGACTAACCACTCTCTGTTCAAACATCACCAGAAAGCCCAAGCAGTCCACTGTTTGAATAGGGGATACACCTCACAGCCTTCCCAGGCAATCTTCCATTGCTGAACAGCTTGTGCTGTTAGAAGATTTCTCCTTAGGTTTAGCTGAAAACTACTTCTCTGAAGTTTCCACACATTATTTCTAGTCCTGTCCTCTAAAGCAAGAGATCACAAATTGGTTCCATCTTCCATAGGAAAGCCCTTCAGATATGTCAGGACAGTTACCATGGCTCCCTTTAATTTTCTTCAGGTCAAGCATAACCAACTCTTTCAAATATTCCTCATAGTCTTTGGTCTCCAGATCCTTCACTTTAATGTTCATTCCCCTCTGGACAGGAAAATGTGCCCACCACTGTTCTAGCTGAAGAACCTCAAAAAAGCATCAAAGGAACCCTAGAGATTCCTAGAACATGGTTTGCAAATCTCAGGTTTATAATGAGCCTCTGGCCTGAATCATATTGGAGAGGTTCAACTGGAGAAGACTCACTCAATCAACATGTTGATGCACCAATTAATAATTGGTGTACTCGAGTTGGGACTGTGCAATGGGATTCAGACCAGTGTGTCAAACTGGTCAGTAGGCAAGGAATAAAGATACATCTGAAGAACCATCAAATCTTGTCTAAACTCAGCCTCCCCACTTTCTGTATTTAGGTTGAGGTAAGATGTTGATGTGTATATTTGTGTGTGTATATGTGTGTGCTATAGGGTATATTTTAAAGGAAGACAATATTTCTTGCCTATGCATTGAATTCATTGAATTATCATGAGTTGACAGGCATCTTGAGGCACAAATCCAGTTTAGTCCTGACTAAAGTAGAACCATTGAATCACCTGGATCTTCCCACATGTTGACTCACTGTCCAACAGTTGATTCAGTGGATCTGCTCTAGTGGATAGTTACCAACAGGATTCTGGCCTATGTCAGCTAGAAACCACTCACCAACATGACCACTAGATATAGGGAGTCTGGGAGCTGTAGTCCAAAAAAGTAATGTTTCCATCACAGTATCAGATGTCCACTCTCTTAGTTTGTAGTCCCTTGTGTTCTATATCTTCAAAAAGAAGGAGACCCTGCTTTGTTTCCAATGGATAATATTCTGAGCTATTGGGATACATACCAGAATTTTTTCTAGCACCTGTTCCCTTCAGACCATCCCAGTAGACAACAGCTTTGGTTTCAAAAATAAACCACCACTCATATTTTTCAGTCAGCTTTGTTGAGTTCTAGTTTATAAACCATATAATTCACTTTGAGTATCCATGAGGACTGATTAAATGTGATCATCTATACCTTTTATAATTATACTTTCTTCCACCATCTTGGGGAGAGAGAGGCAGGCTGGCTCCAACTGCCTGCCTGAAGAAGACAAGCCCTCCCTTGTATTGTTTTTAAATGGTATGGGTGGTTTTTTGTATTGTTGGGCTATGTATTGGTTTTGATGGTGTTTTTGTAAACCGCTGTAATCTGCAAGGAATAGCGGTCTAGAAATAAAATTTCATTCATTCATTTTACTTTGATTGTTTCATTTTTATAAGAAAGTAGAAGAGTAAGTTACACACAAGTTGATTCTACCACTCCTTCAAAGAGAGTCTCCTTCTAATAGTGACATGCAAATGATTTGAGAGATAATGATGGCTTGGGAAAATGAGTAAGTGAGAGAAAGAATGAGAGAGAGCGAGAGCGAGAGAGAATGGGAGAGAGAAAGAGAAGATATTAATTAAGAAAAGGATTTAGGCTGCCTCAGTCTCATACACGAGACAAAAGGTTAAGTAAATGCCAAAGCTGGTATGGCTTTTCAAACAATGAATATTAGTTCTAGAATCATTAATGTCTGCTTAGAAAACAGAGTCATATTGGAGACTTATATGCCCCAAATAGCCACAACTAGGGCTGTTAAAAAAAAAAAAATGAAATTGGAAGTTAAGTTATTCTTCAGCCGAGGGCTAATATATGCAATTAACAGAGCAAGGTGAGACAATGGGGAATTAGACTTTCACAATATAACCAAAATGAGTTCAAATCAGCACCTCGTGAGTAGCCCAGTCTAGCTAGATTTCTGTCTCATGAACACTCATTCAGCTGGACTTTGCAGAGAGCTTTGTTGGTGAGCAGAGGGCAGATGGATGGACTGGGACCACAAGCTACTCTTGGCTAGCCAGTGCTTTAGTCATAGATCCAAAAATACACCTCAGAAATATTTAAGTTTGGGACCACTTTAACTGCCCTGGCTCAGTGCTAGGGAATCCTAGGAACAGTAGTTTACTGTGGCACCAGAGCTTTCAAGTATTCTGCCCTGGAGCAGAAACAGATTCCTCTTGTTACCTCTGTAGCAATGCTGGGTGGCTGTCTACATAATTGTACTGCTGTGTTGCCTGGTGCCACCACTGCTGGTGTGGGTCACTCTGTCTGAGGTTGAAAATGAGGTGCCCAGCATCAACCATATTATTATTATTATTATTATTATTATTATTATTATTATTATTATTAAGCTTTATTTATCTAGCACTGTAAATTTACACAGCACTGTACATAAAATCTTATAATTAGACGCTTCCCTGCCCTCAGGCTTACAATCTAAGAAGACACTACACAAAAGGAGAAGGGAATGGCTGTGGGGAAGGGGATCAGGTCCTGGAGTTCATCTTTCCCTCTGAGGCCTGGACTAAGGCAGATGGACTGGAGGGAGGGCTCTTTTTCTTAAGGATAGCCCCGATGGCATTGGGGAGGCCAGATGAGATTGACCTACCTCCTCTTCCCCTCAGAGGCCAGGATGGAGTCAGATGCCTTCTGGGAAGGGTTCAGTTCCTTTAGGGAGGCCTGATGGGATTGGCCTATCTTCTCTTCCCCGCATTGTGACCTCAAAGGGAGCATGTTACATCAGTGGCAGTGACACAGGGCAACACAGCAGGATGCATGTGTAGACAGCTGCCCAGCATTCCTGGAAAATCAAGACCAAAAAGTAGGTCTTTTAAAATCCAGTTTAAGGCAGAGACGGTCCAGGTTCAATGCAGTGAAGATAGTCCACAGTTAAATGAGGGCTTTGGCCCTATGTGGTGAAGACGGGTCATGGAGAGGGCAAGATGAAACTGGTTTAAATGCCTCATGCATATGTGCTCAGTGTGACTTGTCCAAGATCACCTAGAGGGTTTCCATGACTTAGTAGGGATTTGAATCCTGGTCCCGAGATGTCCCACTTCAAAACTTCAACCACTATACCACACTGGCTTTTGGCTCTATCCCCCAAATGCAAGCTTACTGCCATAGATGTGGAAACTGTCTGCATACAGCTCAAAAACCTTATTTTTAAAGGGTTCCTGATTGTGTAGGGAGCTTCCATGTATAACAGAGCCACTTTTCATTCAGCCTTGTTGCTCTCCCTTATTGTGTCCAGTTCTGGGCACCACAATTTTAAAAGGATGTGGAAAAACTGGAGCATGTCCAAAGAAGAGCGATTAAAATGGTGAAGGGTCTGGAAGCCATGCCCTATGAGGAACGACTAAGGGAGCTGGGGATGTTCAGCCTGGAGAAGAGAAGGTTGAGAGGTGATATGATAGCACCGTTTAAATATTTGAAGGGATGTCATATTGAGGAGGGAGGAAACTTGTTTTCTGCTGCTCCAGAGACTAGGATCTGGAACAATGGATGCAAGCTACAGTAAAAGAGATTCCATGTCGACTTAGGAAGAACTTCCTGACAGTAAGGGCTGTCCGACAGTGGAACACACTCCCTCGGAGTGTAGTGAAGTCTCCTTCCTTTAGAGGTCTTTAAACAGAGGCTGGATGGCCATCTGTCAGGGATGCTTTGATTTGGATTTCCTGCATGGCAGGGGGTTGGACTGGATGGCCCTTGTGGTCTCTTCCAACTCTATTATTCTATGATTCTATGCTAGCACTTTGTGTGTTGATTCAACATGCTTCCTAAATTTCTGAATAGGGCTCCTGGGTCAATACTGCACTGACTGTCTGGTGAACCCAGTGTAGTACACTTTCTGTACTCTCAGAGGTACTGCAGATTACTGATCAAAAACAATATTTTTATGGTAGCAGTTCAATGTGACAAGAGAGAAGTAATAGAAATAACAAGTACTCTTCCATACTGTTTAGCAATGTACTAAGCAGTTTAGAGAGTGTAAGCTATGGAGAGGATGGCAGGAGGGACCTTATTTGTTGCTGTTGTGTGCCTTCATGTCATTTTCAACTTATGTGACCCTATTTCATGGCAAGATTTGTTCAGAGGAGGTTTGTCATTGCCTTCCCCTGAGGCTGAGAGCATGTGACAAGATCACCCAGTGGGTTTCATGGCTGAGCAGGAAATCAAACCCTGGTCTCCAGAGTCATGGCCCAACACTCAACTCACCAGGTCACCCTGGCTCATCATTGTTACCCATCTTTAAATGTTGGTGTGAAGTAGTTTTTTTAAAAATGGGAAAAATACAGCATAAATATCCCCCTCCCCCCCCCCTTTCTTTCAATAGATTTAAGGAATGTGGCACAATCAAAGAAGGAAGTTGAAGAAACACACACATACATCATTAGTGCTTATTTGGTTATGTAGGGACCATGTTGTTTCTTTAGAAAAAACAACAACAAAAACTAAAGTCCTAGCATGTTCTGAAATAGGCCATGACACAGTGTGCTGTGAATATCCTGAGATGATTGGCCTGAGGTGATTCTGTCTGATAGATGCAGAGATGAGCTAAAGAGCTTTGGAAGCATTCAGTCCTTTGGGTTTAGGCGCTTGTGGCTACAGAAATGTCTTTTGCTCTCCACCTGCTGCTTAAGCAATCATGTCTTTCTTGTAACTGAGAGGTCCCCCCTCCCCAACTGCTTCTTAAGGCTGGCACTCAACCAAGATGTCCTGTTGTCTTCCACATCTGTCCTGGTGATCCAGCCGTGCTGATGCAGCTCAGCTCAATAATAGATCTGAGTTCTAGCATGAAACTGCTCTTCAGAGACTCACACCAGTCTTTCTGCCTTAGGAAGGGCTGAAATTACCCATTGAAGTGGCCATAGATGTGATTAGAATGTGAAAGAGGGTTTTGTAAAGGTCTCATTCTTTGCTATAATCTGTGCATGTATGCATGTATGCAACATAGACATGGGCACATGTGTCTAGCTGACATTTGGAGATTTCTCCTCCATGTCTAGTTTGTATCCCCCTCCATTTTTTTTAAATGGGCCAAAACACACCTCTTCTTTTTTCATATGTTTTCCTCAGAGTTCAGTGGCCCATGGGCCATATGTGGTCTACAGGAATGTTCTTGTGGCCTTTAGGGTTCACAACACTTGGGATACTTTTTTTGGAAATATTTTTAGCCCTGAAACATCCCAAAGTAACACCTTGGATCACTTCCTATGGGCAAATGAGGGCCATAAACGTGGCAAAATTGCTCACCTTACATCCAGGGTATCTTGGGGACCTAAATAAAATTTGGGGGGAAATACTGTATGATGTGTGATGGGAGTGTAGCCTTCCAAGGTTTACTGTGGGGTAGTAGAGTTTAAGCTCTTAAAAGTTGTACCCACTGCCACATTGTAAAAAAAATGCACACATTGTTTGGCTCAATTTTCAACTTGTACTCATAGCTTGGACTCATTCCTTCCATCAGAGTGGCAGCCGGTGAATCTTAATGAATGTCTTCTTGGGTTCAACGTAAGTGTTAAAGTATTGATATTTGCCTCAAAATATATATCTTTATAAATCTCTTTACACTGACTTACACTAAACCTCACTTGCCATTTTCTTGCCCATTCACTAATTTTCTAATGGCTCCGATATCAGTGTGGTGGTAAATCTGCTCTTGGTTTATTCATAAAATCATAGAGTTGGATTCTATTCATGATTATTCTGTGAATAAACCAAGAGCAGATTTACTATCACACTGATACCAGAGTCATTAGAAAATTAGTGAATGGGCAAAAAAATTGCAAGTGATATTTAGTGTAAGTCACTTTGAGGCTCAAGTGGCCTACAAAAATTCAACAAGTGCAGCAAAAAGGGCACAGGATTTTTTTTTAAAAAAGATAAAAAAGTTTTCATCTTTAAAGGTGCTGGACCTTTTGGGGGGGATAAAATGGAGCATGCTGAATAGTTCTTTCAGGTTTTAAATCTTCCTACTGCAGATTCACCATCCCATTTACATGGAAGCCACCAGCTGACCTGAACCCATGACACGGGCATTTCATTTCTGCAATTCTCTAAATGTGGACACTATTTTTCTATGCATACTTTTCCAATGTGTATATTTCATTGGCCATGCCCACATTCAACTATTACTGGATTCTGGCAATCATTTTTAGCATGGTTTCATCTGCACTTGTGGTTCCTCTGGTTTGCTTATTGCAAGAGTTGAAAACTTTTGGAGTCCAAAACATTTCAGTAACACTAGTGGTACTTTCTGGAGAGGGACACAGGAGAGACAAAATGGAGACTGTAGTCAAGAAATCTGAAGAAGAATAAGGCCCTGTACAGACCGGCAAAAACTGCCACCCTGTGGACTGAGTCACAGCATAGAGTCTGCATGCTCAACGCTGTAATTCAACTGCCAGGGCACCATTTTGACACACACCCATTTACACGATATATGCCATAATGATGCCACTGTGGTTAAGTGCCCAAATGGCACAACATGGAAAGGGCATCATCATGATGCACCGCTGCACCTATGATGCCCCTTCCAGGTAGCTGCTTGAGATGGCTTTTTTTGCTCCCTTCAGGGAGCAGATCAGTGCCACTGCATGTGGTTGCTGCAGCACCAATCTAGGCCAAAAAATGGCGGCTGCATGCCGCCCATTTATATAGCACCTTAGACTTGGAAGGACAGCCATGAAAGAACTAGATAAGATTCTCAAGTGTAACGATATATCATTAAATACCAAACTCAGAATTATCTAGACAATAGTATCTGCACTTTCTATGTACGGTTGTGAAAGCTATATAGGGAAGAAAGCTGATCAAAAGAAAATACACTTATCTGGTGGACTGTTGAAAGGGAAAATGAGTGGGTCTAAGATTTGGTTGCCATAATTATCTTCCACAAAACTGGGACAAATTGTAGGAAACCATGTAGGACAAAATGTAGGACATTTGAGAAAAATGGAGCCAGCAAAAGCATGGGAAAGATGGAAGTGGCCTTAAAAAAAACTCAGCACCCCAGTGAGTCCACCAGGCCCTGGGCCCCAGCCAGGCCTGGCTGCCTGCGTGCACCACAAAAAGTGTTGGGAAGGTGGTGGGCAGTAATGGTAGTTTTCAACACCTCCCCTCCCCGTCTTTGGGCCTCAGCCAGGCCTGCCTGCAGCACAAGGAATGCTACAGGCAGTGGCGGCAGCCTTCAACCCCTCCAGCCCCTACTAAGAACACCAGGCCATCCCCGGGCCCCAGCCAGACTTGCCTGCCTGCCTGTCTGCACATACCACAACAAGTGTGGGGGTTGCAGCCTTCAACCCCCCCCCCAGCCCCCAAGTAAGCACATCAGGTCGACCTTGGGCCCAGCCCTCCCTGCCTGCCTGTCTACCTGCCTGCCTGCCCATGCCACCTCGACCAGTGGACTGGGCCTTCACACTGCTGGCTCTCTCCGTTCTGGACTCCCCCGCATAAAACAAATAACGTGTATGCTTGAGCCCCATTTAAATGAATGGGGCTTGTGCATGCAGCAGTGCCCAATTCATCCTTATGGGATGCACCGCCTCTTCCTCTCTATGCAGCTTTCAGCGTATGCTGAAAGCCGTGTAAAGCATGCCTGCGTATGATGCAGACGCACTGTACAGTGGTCCCTTCTTTTACGTGTGGGTTCCATTCCGGACCCCCCCCCCCCCATGTAAAATAAATTGCTCATGCTCTCAATGGCTTGGTGGGATGGTGGTGCATGTGCTCCACAGGCACACACACCATTGTTCCTTCTGTCCATGCAGATCCACTTCTTCTGGCACTGCTTTCAGTGTATGCTGAAAGCAGTGTATAATGGGCCTGCGTATGACGCGGGCGCACTGTAATAATATGATGATAAAATTTATTTATATTCCACCTTTCTACAAAATTCAATCGGGACAGCTTACAAAGATTAAAAATATACAATATGATGGTAATATGATGGATCTTGTCTGCAGGCCATTCCACAATAGCTGAGAAGGTCCCCTGGGAGGACATGAACAGCCTTGTTTTATAAGGCTATAACAAATTCCTTCCCGAGGATCTATGTGTGTGGGGAGGATTATCCGGAAGGAGGCGGTCCCAAAGATAGGTTGGACCCAAGCCATGTAGGGCTTTAAAGGTCATAACCAACACCTTGTACTGCGCCCAGAAACTGATGGGCAGCCTCTTCCTCTGGCCAATTTACCAGGACACATTTTGTTAATCTCCAGTCCATCTGAAGATTGACAAAATGTGATCTGGAACAAAGCAGGAATCTGGGATTTGTATGTTAAAAATGCCCAGCTGAGCCAGTACATTTTTAGACCCGCCAATCCAGGATTGTCTCAGTGTTCCAGAACATATGGCAACCCTAGTCTAAGAGCAAATCAAACCTGAACTATCCCAAGAAACCAAGATGAAGATGTCATACTTTGGACATACCATGAGGCAATGTGACTCACTGGGAAAGATAATAATGGTTGTTAAAATGTTTGCTTTAAGATCACCATAAATGAAAAATGACTTGAATGTGCATATCAACAAAAGTGGAAGTCTGTAGGAAAAGAGGGGGGGGCACATTATAGGTGGATAAACTGAATCAAGGATGCCACAGCCCTAAGCAGGGCAGTTAATGACTTGGGCTTCTGGAGGTCTCATTCATATGGTCTCCATAAGTCGAAGTTGACATGACAGCAAATAGCAATGACAATGAGTGAGCAACAAGTTCTCTATATTCTCCACAGAATGTTCTAAGGAACCTTTCAACAGCATAGATCAACTCCCTCTCCGGAGTTTTTGAACTACAGACCCCATCATCCCAGCCAGCAAGAGGGCTCATGAGATTTGTAGTCCAAAGCATCTGGGGGTGCTACATTGGACAGGGCTGTAAAGAACATCCTCTGTTTTGAAGCAGCCTGATGATTCCATTGTAGTTTGAAAAATATCCATCCTGTCTTTGGGGAACTGAATTCCAATACACATTGCAATGAGCATTTATGAACAAGGCTGTTTCACGGCTTAACAAGATCAGCCAGATTTCTTGATTGCTGTAGAATATATATCTATATATACCCAACACATACAGTCACACACACACATGGCTGTCGAATATATATATCTGCCCAACACACACACACAGCAACAGTGAAATGTTTTGAGAAGTCGCCACACTTTTCACTTCTTTTTTCATTTGAACCCTGACAAGCCTGTCGGCAAAATTAAAGGTATGTCATTCGCATTGCACAGACATTGCAGAGGACTATAAACCTGCCAACCTCTTTGATGAAATAAAAGGGCTTTATTTATGATTCATGTAGGAATATGAGGTTATTTTTATTCCGTCAGTGCACTAATAATCAGAGGAGAGCTCGGGAAATGAGAAGGCAAACTGACAGGGAAGGTTCTTACCAAGGGGAACCCTCTGGGGTTTTCTGACCCCTTTGTAATCTCCTCCTTTTGAGTCCAGGGTTAGGAGAGTGTCAGAGTGTGATTCTCCAACAAGCCTGGCTTGTTGGAACAAAGATGAAAACAATCTAGCAGGACTCGAGTCATAAATCCCACAAGAAAGAGAAATGCTTCAACCGCCCAAAGTTTGTGTTGTTGCTGCAAAGGTGAAGGAGGCCATATTGATCCTTGCTGACTTGCCAGTTGCAGAGGTGTCTTCCTTTACAGTCTGAATTCCAGGTCAGCCAACATGAGCCAGGAAGACAGATTAGCTGATCTTGTTATTATTATTGTTATCGTTTATATAGTGCCATCCATGTACATGACATTTTATAAACCATTACAGAATAAAACATATATAACTATTATTGGCAACTAAAACTATTGGTAAATAAAAGTTACCCTTCTTTTAAGGGTCCCACCAAAACTGAGCTTTGGGTCTCTGCTTATTTTGTTTTTTTTCATTGCTTACTTGTCTCTATTTATGCAAGCCCCACTATCAGCTCTTGAGGCGGCATCCCATATCATAATATGGATTACTTGTGCAATCTGAAATGTCAACTCTGTGGCTCTGATATATGGATTGGATGTGAGAAGATTCCTTATGTCTAGGGCTGCCATATTCCAATTGCTGGTATCTAGGCATCTATTTTGCACATTATATAAATTAATATTATTACGCATATTATTAATATTTGGATTCTGATTATGCAAATTCAACATATTAATCATTGCACTTTTCCTCCCATTATGTTTCAACTTCAGTACCAGTACCAAGCTAAGAGTTCTTTTGTTCTTTTCGCCATTAACTGGTGTGAAGAGAAGAAGTCCAAGAAGCCCCAGAGAGTAAAGAGACTCCCTCCTGGGGTTGTTTGAAAGTGAAGTTCAGCCATACTGCCTAGCTATATGCTCAAGCTGTCCAACACAATCACCATACAACACAAGGGTGTTTCTCCTCATTTGCTGTCCTTTTCTGCCTTCTGGGCCTGTTGGGAAAGAGGGGAAGGAATGAAAGAATAAGGTGGCAATGCCATGCCTGTGAAGTAACAACTGGAGCCTGTAGGGCTGGATGAGACTCCCACAGTGCCAGTTTTCTTGCACAGTTTCCTTCTTCATTACCACTGCCATATTTTAACCTACTCATTGGCCTGCAACAAAGGAGGAATCTTGGATTTACTGCTTCAACTGGCCCAGCCAGTTGGGACATTTTTTGCCCCTTCATTCCAGAATTTTCCAAGTTTTCTGGGACAAATGGCATCCCAACTTACATCCTATCAAGCAGACTTCTCTGGCGAGCATTTACCCTTAACAGGCAATGGTTTTCCTTGGGTCTCCTTTTCTGGTCTTTTTGATCACCTCATCATTTAATGACGGTTACTGAGAAGTGAACTTGAGACTTTCTGCACACCACGCAAAGTATATCTTTTCTTTTTAGCCACTGCCTCCCTTTGTTTCGACGGTCCATAATCTTCCAGCTCTTTTTCTCCATATCAGACTAAGTCAGTTCTCCCAATTTCTTCTCTGTGCCTGGTCAATAATAATTTTTCTGATCTCTTTCTGTCTTACGTGCATGTTAGAAAGAGGTTACTTGGCTAAAATGCAATCCTATTTCAAATAATTGTGGGGGCTTAGGGTTAGGGTTAGGTACAAGCCCCCTCTGCTGGTAGAAATGCCCCTTCAACAGATGATCTCAGCAATCTGTTTACAAAGAGGTTTGCTATCAGGACTGCTTTGCTAGGTGAGATGGGCTGGCAGGAGAGCTGAAAAGGGGGTAGAAAGTGGGGAAGACAGGTGAATTGCCAAGTTACTCCAAAGCTCTACTAGCCTACAGCCCCAGTCACAAAGCCAGGAAAAAGTTACACTAGGGGAGGATGATTTTAAGCCGAACATTTCTAGTTTGCAAGGGGTGCCCATTCAGCACAGCTGCAGTTGGCCTAACATCCACTCAGCTGGTCCTTGACCATTTTGGCCTGTGACAATCACACTGCTATTTGTTTTCTTTTACTTATATTTCCCTTTTCCCTTTTCAAAGCTGCTTCCCTATCAAGATACCAATGAGGTCTCCTCCCAGTGGGCTTTAGTCATGTTGCAACATTGGGGATTATTGCAGAAAATCGCTCATTGTTTTTCTCTTTAGAATACTTTCCATATGTTTGCCAAAGACAGATTTAGGGTTAAACATGGAGGGAGCCAAGGCATGGGCCCCACCCTGACATCTCTACTCCACAAATCCCAATATGGACAGTCAAAATTTCATAGAATCATAAAGTTGGAATGGACCATCAAGTCCAATCCCCTGTTCAATGCAGGATCTCAAGCTGAAGAATCACTAGCTTCTTTCTGAAGACCTCCAGAAAACGAGACCCCACCACCTCTCTGGGAAATTGGTTCCATTGTCTAACCACTCTTACTGTCTAGAATTTACTTCTAATTTTCAGTTCGAATCAGAGAATCCTAAAGTTGGAAGAGACCAAAAGGGCCGTCCTGTCCAACCCCTTGCTGTGCAAGTTGAAATCAACTCTCCTGTAACATCAGACCCTTAGACCTGGCCCTATTCTCTAGGGACACTATTAACAGGCCTGCCCTCTCAACTCTATGACAACCTTTGAGGCCTACAAATACTTAAACAGTGTCACCCCTCAATTTTCTTTAAGGTATGTTCTCCAGGTATGTTTTAATCTCCAAAACCTCTTATCACCCTCATTGCTGTTCTCTGAATGTGCTCCAGCTTGTTCATATTCTTCTTAAAAAGACGCACCCAGAACTAAATGCAGTTCAGTTGTATGGCTTGGATGTATTCATAACATTAGAAGAGTTCCCTGCTGGTTCAAATCAAATGTGCACCTCATGCAACACACTCTTTCTAAAAAATAGCCAGACAGAAACTTCTATGAAGTCCACAAGGAACATGAAAGATCTGAACTGTCCTTGCAACTGATATTAAGAAGAATACTACCTATGAATCTAAAAGGTCAATGCAGAATGCAGAAGGTATTGTTCTATTTGGGAAGACATACCACTTCCAGTAATGTGTGGTGTCTTCCATTTTGAGAATAGTGCCACCTTTTCTTAATAATCTTTGGTCTATGAGAAGAAGACCATATGAATCCATTTAGCCTTGAGTACAATCACTTAACAAACAGTAGCATTCTAGCCAGGGAAGGCCAAAATCATGTAATATATGCAGGATGAAGTGAACCAAAGTTCACTCGAGTAAGAAAAATAGCTCTAATCCCTCATTCAATAAACTCCAGGTTAATACATTCTATGTGCATGTTGAGGAAATGTAAAAGCAGAGTTGTTGGACAAAATGTTAAAGTCAAGACTCGCTTTCTCCCTAAAGACATGAGGGATATTCAGGCCTTCATTAATAAGGCAAGAAGGTCTTGAGTTACAAAGCTCAATTCTAGATCCTTCCGCAAAGTTTGAGGGTGTTTGAATTTGCCATTACAGGAATGCTTTGCTGCACTAAATAGACAATGGTAAACTTTGCGTAGGATCATTGAACTGACTTTTGGAACTATAAATGAAGATTATTGGCTCGCTAGCATAAATGATGCTTCTAGATGGAAAGGAAGGAAATGAGAATTCAAGTTGATCCTTTTATGGTATGATCCTCGAAAGGGAAAGGCAGGATATAAATAAATAAAATTATTATTATTATTATTATTATTATTATTATTATTATTATTATTATTATTA